>NC_081444.1:2293446-2314284 GCF_007210705.1 Tigriopus californicus
CCAAACATCTTCTACTCGTCCCTTCCAACAAGTTTCGGCCAATTTGTTTGAATACGGTGGAAAACACTATTTCGTCCTGGTGGATCGGTATTCAGGATTCAAGCCCACTGAAAAAGTAAGCGCCTATGAAACCACCACTTCAACGCTGAAAAGAAGGAAAAAAAACCGATAGCCTCTTTTGATCCATGATTGAACCCTCAAGGAACCCCTGTCAAGGAAAACCCAGATAATGCCAAGGCACCACGACCATATTGGTGGACGTCGTTGTAAACAATGGGATCAATGTTGAATATGAACCATAATTGAAGGTAGAAAAGACGGTAGGGAAAGCATGGAATGAAATCAAACTATAAAGGGTTGAAAATAAGATGGATCTAATACAGCCAGCTTCAGTTGGTCAATGGACACTGTCGAAGTCTTCCCATTGATTTCCACATCAAAAGTCTTGGGAGTACGCTTTAAAACACGTAGGGTCCCCTTCGTAAGGCGGTTCCAAAGACGAATGGACCTTGTCAACTTGTTACCATACAAACGGGCAAGACAACAAGGCAGGAAGTACAGAAGACGCAGGCAAACCGTGAAAATGCGAGGGTGGAGGCATGAGAGTGTTGAGCTGTTCGCGCATTTTGTGGTAGTACTTTGAAGGTGCTATCTCTGACCTGGGGTATTGACAACAAGCTCCCGGAACACGGAGGCTTGTGCCATATAACAGCTGAGCTGGTGAGATGTTGCAATCATCTTTTGGAGCACAATGGATTCCAAACAGTACCCACGGTAAGTGATGTATCCACTGACATCCCGCCAGTCTAGCACGTAGTGCCTCTTTCAGTTGTCTATGGAACTGCTCGATGAGTCCAGTGGACTGTGGATGGTAGGAGGTGGTGTGATGAAGGTTGGTACCTAACATTTTGGACAATTCGTCCCAACGAGCTGACATAAACTGAGCTCCTCTGTCCGTAATTATGTGATCAGGGAAACCAAATCAGCATATCCTCCCCCAGAGGAGTCCACGGGCGCCAGACAGGGCCAATATTTCCGTTAAAGGAACGGCCTTGGGCCAACGGGTGAACCAGTCCATCATGGTCAAGAGGTATTTGAAACCTCCCGAAACTTCCAGAGGCCCCACGATATCCAAATGGATTGTATGAAAACGTTGTGACGGAACGTCGATGTGTTCTAGTGGGGCCGTGTGTGACGAACCACCTTGGCTTGTTGACAGTCTAGGCACTCAGCCGTCCAACGATTCACGTCTAGGTTGAGCCCGTGCCAAACGAAGTGCCGACTTACAAGCCTTTGTCCCGCATGAGCACCAGGATGAGTTGTGGCGTGTATGGACTGGAAAACAGTCTGGTGAAGGGATTCGGGAACCCAAGGACGAGGGTTATTTTGGGACACGTCGCACGGTAGGCTCAGACCGGGTTGCACTTCTATCTCCCTGAATTTCGAGGAAGTTAAAGATGTCCGGACCGTCAACAACAACTGGAGATCAGCTTATTGAGCTGTAAACAGTGAGTGAGCAAAAACGGACTCGAAAAGCGCACCAACAATGGGAGGGCCTTGATAAGGCGTCGGCCACCACATTTTGATACCCTGGCACATGCTTGATATTGTTGGAGAATTCTGAAATGTAAGCCACTTGTCGTTTTTGACGCGCAGAAATAGGGTCGCCTCTTTTGCTCAACGCGAAAATTCAGGGTTTGTGATTGGTCCACAAAACTAGGTCTTGACCCTCTACAAAATGTCGGAAGTGACGGATCGTCAGATAAATGGCTAACAATTCACGGTCAAACGTACTGTAGTTGAGTTCCACTGGGCGTAATGTGCGTGAAAAGAAGGCCAAGGGGCGCCAATCACCGCCCGTGAATTGCTCAAACACGGCTCCTACAGCCAGACCGGATGCATCAGTGTTGAGGGCCAATAGAGGGGAGCCTTGAGGAAAAGTCAGAAGGGTGGCGTCTTCTAGCCTTTCTTTGGCTTGTTGAAAATGCCACTCAAGATCACGGGTCATATGAAAGTCCTTCGACTTTTGCTTTAACGACTCATGCAGTGGGGCCAGAACTATAGCCAAACGAGGAACGAAGCGGGGATAATATAGTCATACGCAGAAACTCACGCAGACCCTTTTGAGTAGCGGGTGTCGCAACTTCACGAATCGCCTGTATACGATCTGGCAAAGGTGCAATGCCCACAGCCGTGATCTTATGACCTAAAAAGGGCAGCTCACCAACACCAAAAACACATTTTTTTCTATTTAACACCAAATCACCCTGTGAAAGACGTCGAAAAACTGAGTGTAGATGAGACATGTGGTCACCCTGATTTTGACTGGCCACCAGGATGTCATCCAAACATACAATATAATCCCTAAACACAACACAAATTTGAACTGACAACAAATATGTGAAGATTAAGGTGCATCGTTGAACTGTGGACTTTGGTGAAGATTTGGTCAAAATTTGGTCCAATACTGAAACATATTATAGTTAAGTTAAAATTATCGTAGCTTCATGATTATGACAGTTATTGAAAGTTATTGATTGTGGTGTGGTTTAATCACTAAAAGGTTAAGATAATATGATGGAATTTAATCAACTATCCAATTGAATCAAGTCCAAACAATACCCAATTGCAATATGATAGTTTAGCTGAAATATCTGGGACAAGCAGTAAGCCAATATTCAAATTCAGATTTGAAAACGGTAAACTAAAATGGACATTCTTAACAAGGAGTTCGTAAATCTCAAATGATAGTTCGTAATTTTTACTGTAATTTCGTTTTCAATTTTAGCAACCCGAAAAAAGTATAGCTTGGCATTATGACACAAACTAATGAATATGTGCAAGAATGCACTTTTTTCTTTGTCTTATTCAAATTTGGAATGTCATCCTTGGGCGATTTTTGCACTACAGCAATATTTCCAACTTCTTCTAATCGCCAGTGTAGCGATTTTTTTATGGAAAATCGTCGTTGTTGATCAGGTTTTGCAAGGGGAAGATGGTTGTGTCCGTCAAGCTTGGATCAGGACCCGTGATGGCAGTATTTTGAAACGCCCCGTATCTAAGCTATTGCCACTCGATATCAAACCATTGAGTGTTACCAACTAGTTTGACAATTTATAGTTATCTGAAGGCTTTCAGCTTCAAGGCCGGAGAATGTTGTGATATTGGTGTGCCTTATATTGTGCCTTTCCGAACCGTTCGTATTTATGGTTGCAAGTTTGTATCTTCACTTTTTCCGTGTTCTTTTCCTTCTCTTCACCTCGCTTATAAAACGAGTTTGGGGAGGTGAGTGATATTACCTTTTTGGAGAGCGAAAAATAAAGAGTGCAAGTGAAAAAGAACGTGTTGAAAATAAAATCCATAAAATTTGAAATTACTTAAACGAGAGGTCCATAGTAAAGCTTGGATGTTCCTCAAACCTCAGCCAGTGGATCATCATAGGCAAGACAAGGTCATTGCTGCCGAGAAGAAGATTGGAAAACAGATACATCAAAAAAAGCATGCCTGTGCAAGAATCAGCTATTCATCCCTGATTATGATGGAGCGTGGTTGAATATTTGAGTGGATTTCTTCCTCCAATGTGGCAGCATCCCTATGATCCACCATGACGAGGAAACCTTACCTCGTAGATGGACAATATCCACCAAACATCCAACGCTCCCTGACAAGTCACGGACTCGTCGATCTCCACAATAACACCAGGACCGCCCATTTTGTTAGGCTTTTCCTCAAGCCAATGGGAACAAATGTCCCGGTATAAGGAAATCCACTGACCTACGGCCTTGGCGGCAACCCCGGTTTGTGAAGACGCGTCTGAAACAGAAGTTTTGTAATACCACAGCCAAGCCAATATAAGTGTTTTGGGGAGACTAATGCACGTCTTTTGCCAAAAAGACCCTTTAAGTTGAGAGACAAGCTCCCCTTTGTGGCTAGGGCACCGGAAGGTGGGCGAGCGCTTTTGGCCGAACTTCACCAACGTCATGACCCGTTGACATCAGAGGCATGGTGATGCGTCTTTCCTTAGGCAATGGCGAGCTCTCAGGAACAAAATCGCAGACTCCGGGTTGGCAGCTACACGCAAAAGGTTTTCCATCAGCATGGCCACTAATGTGGTTAGAAACTGGAATGAAAATTAGGCAAAGAACGGGCAAAACCTAGAAAAGAGGGAATCAAGAGTAGTTAGAAGCAATGACGGGTGGTTGATGTCAATTGGATGACAGATGGTCAATGTCAATCCGATGAAGGGTGGTCGATGGGAAATAGATGGGAGATTTCTGGAGTGCGAACGAAAACGTGTCAGTAACAGAATTCAAGTGCCTGTGGGAGTTTAGCTGATTTCTAGCTGACCAACATTCCCCGTCATTCTGTTCTCAGCTCTCATGTTGTCTACTCGCTACATTGGTGACCCTGAGTTCAACTACTTTAAAGATGGCGAGGGACGATTCAAAACCAATTTCATTGTCAGGGTTGTCTTCGGCCGTGGCCGTCAAGCTCCCCGCCTTTTTGAGTCATGAGCCAACAAAATGGTTTCTCTTGTCTGAGGCCCAGTTCCGTCTCCGGGGAATTTTGTTTTCCTCCACCAAGTTTGACCATGTCATATCAACATTGGGGAGCGACTTCATTTCAAGGATCCCGAGTTCTGTGCTTTTTCCGAAGCCGGATGACGCGGATCCCTACACAACCTTGAAGTCTGACTTATTCAAGGTGTTTGCCGTCAAGCCATACCAATGAGTGTCGTCATTTTTGGATTTGATACCAGACTCCACGCCCATGGCTGAGTTGTATGCTCAGTCACTTCTGGATGGCGTGGACGACGTCAAGGAGTACCTGGTCAAAGACAAGCTTCTTTGTGCGTTTCCTAGCCAAATGCGGGCTTCGCTGGCCACTCATTTGGATGATCCATTGGACCATTTCTACGAGCATGTGCTGAACTTGGCCTCGTCGTCTTCGTCCGCTGAACTGGTATCGTCAGTGACCCAGCGTCGGCCTCCGTTCTTGTGCCATTTGCATCGCAAGTATGGAAAGAAGGCATATTGTTGCCTGGATCCGTCCAAGTGTACCGGCCCGCCCATTGTTCCTCATGAAGACCGTTCAAAAAACTAGGTGGAGGCTGTCGTCCTGGCGTTTGCTCGTCGGCAGCCATTCCTTCTTCTTCCACCTCTGGATCACGTACACTCGCAACAAATTCCTTGGACCCTTCTCTGTTTTTTGTTTTGGATGCAATATCAAAGACCCGTTTCAAGGGTCTTTCGTGGAGTGATCGCCAATCTCGCCATTTTTCAATTGCTGCTGAATATACCACGGATCTCCGCCACATTGAGGGAAAAAATAATTGTGTGGCAAATGCGTTGTCACGAATTAATTCTCTGACTGCATCTCCTATTGATTGGAAATCTTTCCGTGTCTCCCAAACTGAGGACTCCTACATCAAAGCCTTGCCAGGAGCTGTCACCGGACTCCAATGCAAATTGATAGAATTTGATGATCTGCCTATTTTGTGTGATGTTTCTACTGGCACGCCTTGCCCAGTGGTTCCACGCTTGTGGGTTTTGCTCATCATTTCTGTTTTTCATGAGCTCAGTCATGGAGGCATTCAGCAAATCACTCACGCAGTTCAAACAGATTTTGTGTGGTACAGCATGAAGAAGGATATTTGCCTCCTTGTCAAGTTGTGTGAGCCTTGTCAGAGGTCCAAGGTACAACGCCATAATCGCCATCCTGTTCGGGATTTTGATCCTCCTTCCGGGCGATTTGGACACCTTCACGTGGACATTGTTGGGCCGTTACCCCAATCCGAGGGTTACCAATATTTGTTCACCATGGTTGATTGGTGGACGCGTTGGCCTGAAGTTGTCCCCATGAGTTCCATGACAAGTGCGGATTGCGTGAGTGCATTATTGCACGGTTGGATCACTCGTTTTGGAGTTCCAGAGATCATTACCACTGACCAAGGTAGACAATTTGGATCGGCTCTTTGGCGGGAACTTGGCCGTTTTCTGGGTTTTTGCTCTACCCGAAAGACGTCTTACCATCCTCATGCTAATGGCCTGGTGGAGCGTTTTCACCAATCCATGAAGGCTTTATTAATGTCCAAACTCACAAGAGCCAAAGATTGGAATAAGGAGCTTCCGCTTGTCCTTTTAGGGCTTCGTTTGGCATACAAGCCGGATTTAGGTCATTCCGCTGCACAGGCTACTTTTGGTGAATCTTTGCGAATTCCTGGCCGGTTCTTTAGTACGAGCCCTGTTCCTCCAAATGCTGGAACATTTGTGCGCGATATTCGATCTTGGTTGGAAAATTTTCCTTTTGTCAACCCAAAGCGTCATGGTTCATCATCGCCCTACTCATCATCCTCACTCTCCAAATCTGAATTCGTTTTTGTTTGTTCCGACGTTGTTTCTCCTCCTCTTTCTCCCCCGTATACAGGGCCTTTTAAAGTTGTTGAGCGGCAATCCGATTATTTTGTTTTGGATGTGAATGGTAGAATTGACACGGTATCTGCAGATTGGCTGAAGCCTGCTTTTCACTCTTTGGATATCCTTCCTGGAATCTGCGAACCCTCTATGTCGCAACGCGGCTGCCTGATATTTCCCAATATTTGAAGGGTTGGTTTATTTCATTTATGCATAGTGTTTTCTCCCATACTTTATGTAATAAACTCCCAAGGGGGGATGTAGTGTGGGGGTTTAGCTGATTTCTAGCTGACCAACCTTCCCCGTCATTCTGTTCTCAGCTCTTGTCTCGTCTACTCGCTACATGCCGGAAACGGATGGTGGATGCAGTCATTTTGAGATGACTTGAGACTTCTCATTCATTCCAGGCGCCAATACATGAATTTCCATGTTCATCATACTTGTAATGTCTAAGAAGTGTAATGAGACATGAATCATGGCATTTGTTCTATGAATGACGTAGAATGGCCGTCACGCAATATATCTTTGAAAATCATGCAACCTTGTTTCTTGTGGTTTTCTGGGTTAACACAAAGACCTCATTTCCTATTTGGCGGCGTCAAATATGTCCAGTGTAACGTTGTCCAGTGGCCGAACTAAACACAAGGCACTTATTTAATCAGCATCATCTTGCCAAACCACGTCTGATGCTGTGCAAATGCACACACCTCTTTTACAACACATTCTCAGCTGAGAAGGTCTCATTTTCCTCGTCCTTCACAAAAAAAGAAAAAAGTAAAAAAGTTCGCCTGGAAGGTCAAGTTAATACTTGGGCATTCTCTTTTTTTCTCCATTTTTCTTCATTGTGGATCTCGAGTCAACGTTAGACGATCTCAGTGATGAAATGATAGACTTGGACTTGGTAAATCCGGGCCTTTTTGTCTACCCACTAGATCCACTCACAAAGAAGTGATTGATTGGTGTAAAACTATCTCCATTGAAAATGGAAGCCGGCCAGAAAGAAGTACAAAAAGAACGAAATCATGAAAACTTAAGTACTCCATGTAGCGATGGTAATACATAACGGGCAAAAATTAAGAAGAAAGACAAAAATCTGCGTAATCAACCCGGGTCTTCCGAAGACGCCAAGGACGACCGTGCTTTGCTTCCTCAAGGTCGAGACACTGACGGTCTGCGTGGTGCCGGATTCTGGGGCTCTCATATCAGTTTTTCTTCTCTCCTTTTCATCTTTGTAATACATTTGAAAGTTCTTTTCACTTATCTCATGTAAGCAAACATAATTTACCTTCTGTAGCTTGTCTCTCCTAATAACTAAATCTAATTATCATGCTAATGGCATCATCAATTTTTTGGGGACAGCCCCTTTGGTTCATCAGGGCTTAAACTTGCAAAACTCATCTTTACAGGAATATGTGATAAGAAATGGGGGCCAGATCGGTGGCATACACATCAATGAAAATGACGAGATGGAGCCTGAAATTGTGGAAATTGATGAGAGCTTAATTTCTAAGGTTTTAACCGAGGGAGATGGCCACAAGCAACATGGAGCTTTGGAGGGGTTGAGCGTAGAACTGGCAAATGCTTCATGCTTGAGGTTCCTGATAGGACAAGGCAAACCTTGGAGGAAGCTAAAGTGGAGCACATCTTACCAGGAACTCACATCATTTCAGATGGATGGTCAAGCTATGCCCATCTTGATGAAATTGATGATGGGATTTACAGCCATAGTGTGATCATTCATGATCAACACTTCGTGGATCCTACTGATGATTGCATCCACACGCAATCAGTAGAAGGCACATAGATGCACATGAAGAAGAAGTTGAAACGCCAAGCTGGAACATCAAAGCGCCTTCAACCAACCTACTTGGAGGAGTACATTTGGCGTAGGGCCCATTCCAAAGGCAATCCCTTTGGTGCCATTATCGCCACTATTGGGGATCAATACCAATTTCCACTTCATTTGCATCCAGTCAATCCTCCCATCCAGCCGCCGCCATCTCTACTGCCGCCACCCACTTGTCCCCTCCAGCCGGCACCACCTGCTGGTCCCCTGCAGCTGGCACCACCCGTTGGTCCCCTCCAGCCGCCGCCACCCACCAGTCCCCTCCTGCCGCCGCCACCCGACAGTCTCCTCCAACCGCCGCCACTCGACGTGCCCTTCCAGCTGCTGCCACGCGCTGGTCCCCTCAAGCCACCGCAGCTCGTTTGTCCCCTCCAGCCGCCCCCATACGCTGGTCCTTCACCATTGCAATTGCCTAGCATGATTGTTCAAAATCTCCCGTCTTCATTTTTACAGGTGATCCAATCCCCTTCAGATTCCCCCGGGCTTCAGGTCACAAACAAAGGTTTAAAAAAATAAGATTGTTTTGTTCTTCTGTTTGTTGTAGCATCACGCCTCTATTTGAGGCAACGGTGTTTCCTTGTACCTCCTATGAAGGGAAATAAAAGGTTTGAGAGCACCCATTTGGTGTGTGAATATGGATGCAAACGTTAAAAAATGTTGGAAAAGTCAATCTTTTAATTTATGTTCATGCCGTCGGGTGAAAAGGTTCCAGCTGAGACAATTTTACTCAACTAGAACGCCAATCAATTGCCCACATTCTTCAAAACAATGAGTGACCTTTAATCTGCAATGAACCAAATTCAGTGTAATCAGGCACATTGTCTATAGGTATAAATTCACCATTATCATAAATTGACGTTGTTTAGAGGAGGTGGGTACAACCAAATCAAAAGTGAACTTGATACAATTTCTAGGACTTCAACTTCATAGCAATTTGAATTGGCATTGTCTTAAATTTTATACAGATGTATTGCTCACATCAAGTTCAACATGGTCAAAACACGAGAGTTAGTGACCTTTAAAACTAGTTACTAAAATAAAGAGACTGTCGGTGTTGGGAGTAAGTCTTACACTGCTGTTTATTCATGTAGAACATGTTTTTTTGAACAGAGGAAGGGTCGCGCTTGTGGTGCCTGTTCTCTGTTCGTCGCAACTTGATCGGATATAGACTACTTCTTTTTGAATAAAAATCGTTTGCATTATAACGATGCATTACAGCATATAGAGAGAGTAACAAACAAACTTCGAATATCACTAAGATTCCTCAACGTTCAGTACTATGCTTCTGACGAGGAACTGTTTGACGAAATTCGTCCATTTGCCGTTGAAAATAGCAAAACGGTGGTTGAAATCCTGGAAAAAATATTCTATAAATAGTCATTACTCCCTTCAATGGTGATCACATGGTTCGCAGCCAGTTTAGGTTTCGACTAAAACACTCCACTTCTCGTGCACAACATAGCTTTCTACGCCATATTTTCGAGAACAAGAAGATAAACAAATGTGTGGCAATATTCATCGACCTAAAAAAAAAGCATCGGACACTATGGATTTGGAAATTTTATTTCCCAAATTGAAACGCTATGGGTACAGCCCTCATATTATCACTTGGCTCCGAAACTACTTGAATGGACGGGAACAATGCTGATGATGATGTTTTATTTAGGGTCTACGGAAAGCATTGAAATAGCTAATGCCATTTGGGCCCAAAAGTGACATACCCGTTAAGTACCAAGGGGGAAAAAGAGATATAATGTATGGTAAAATGTATACGATCCCTAGGTTGTCCCATAAACCGTGTAAGGTTTGTTTTCATGGGTCACCTCGACTAGTTGAGACTCTGAGATATAACAATTCTACAGTGTACATTCAATGTTCCCCTAACATCGGCTTTCAACCTTGGATGTGTTGGGATTTGCACTTTATGCTCTTACTCGCATCTAGTCATCACTCTAGTCAATTATAAAAACCATGCGTTTGTCGAATAAAACTACAGTTCTCTGTCACACCAACTTGCCCTCCTAGCTAGCTAGCTCAATTTCCAACAGGTTATGGGTTCAGCACTGCCAGTACTGCAATTGTGAAAAGTGTTTGGCGAGTTGAGTCTAGGAGGGTGGGGCAGCAATGCCCATGGAAAAGAGAGTTACTGGGTGCCAAAAGGGATCGGCGGTTCGTGGTGGGCCTGTTGTGCCCGTTCGTGGTGGGCCTGTTGTGCCCGGTTCGTAGTGTGCCCAGTTCGTGGTTGGCCTTGTGCCCGGTTCATGGAGGGGCTGTGTTTCGCTTGAACCCGAATGGAGGGGCTGTGTTTCCCTGGAGCCTGGATGGTGGTGGGCCATGAGAGCCCTGGAACCTGGATGGTGGGCCATGAGAGCCCTGGAACCTGGATGGTGGGCCATGAGAGCCCGGAGCCTGGATGGTGGCCATGAGAGCCCTGGAGCCTGGATGGTGGGCCATGAGAGCCCTGGAGCCTGGATGGTGGGCCGTGAGAGCCCTGGAACCTGGATGGTGGGCCATGAGAGCCCTGGAACCTGGATGGTGGGCCATGAGAGCCCTGGAACCTGGATGGTGGGCCATGAGAGCCCTGGAACGTGGTTGGTGGGCCATGAGACCCGGAGCCTGGATGGTGGGCCATGAGAGCCCTGGAACCTGGATGGTGGGCCATGAGAGCCCTGGAACCTGGATGGTGGCCATGAGAGCCCTGGAACCTGGATGGTGGGCCATGAGAGCCCTGGAACCGATGGTGGCCATGTGCCTCTGCACGCAATTGACTGTGATATTTCCCTATCATAAAGTGAGGGGAAGTGTTGGGATTTGCACTTTATGCTCTTACTTGCATCTAGTCATCACTCTAGTCAAGTATAAAAACCATGCGTTTGTTCCGTCCACCAGCCAGGGGTGAAAGGTCCTGACTTATTGAATTCCGTGGTGAACGGAAACATGGAACTCCTGACCCAAGCACTAGGTAAAAATACCTTGATAGCTCTCAAAGATGGAGAGCACCTAGTACAAGGGCTTAAATTTCTTAGACCTATCTTAAGGCCTCTGGTTATAACCCTAATCAGGGCATACGAGCAATAGTTCGAGCTTCCTTTATCAGGGCCTCAAACAATTATTAAACGACTAAGGATACAAATTGCTAGCTACCTCTACTCCCCATTGTTCCCAGATCAATCTCGGTTGTCTGGCATACCTGGGCCAATCTTCAAGGCTAAATATCCTGCAAAATGTGGTCACTGTCCTAGTCTAAATGCGTCTATCAAAGTCGACCTATACTCTAGAGTCTAACTACTGATTTCTGCTACAAGATTATGAACTTTAGATACAGTTGCTGCATTCAAATCACTTGCTACCTCTACTTCCTATGATGCCAGCACGATCTCGGTCGTCTGAGAAATCTAGGCTACTCTTCAAGGCAAACTGTACAGTTCAATCTACTTTATTCATCACAAACACACCGCCTATCAGCTGTCTTGCTCTGGTAAAAAAGTGGGGGAATTGTTGGGCCAATGGAAAAGGGGACATACGCATATGAAATCAATGGGTTAATAATTACTGCTCGATGTCTGGTGAGATGGTCCAACGGAGATGCTCGGATGACGTCCACTCGACGGGATTGAAGGTCCACTAACAAAGTGACGAAGTGCTGTACTCAGACTCAGCACTTCCCACGTCCTCTTGCTCTTCTGCACGGCTTCCTGGGTTTCCTACTCCCATATGATGACGATCTCTGTCCTTCGCAACAGTTCCCACTTCTTGGCACCACAACAATGACAAAGTCCCAGAACTTAGCAATGGCGGGTGCTTCCTCCTTGGAGAGGTTCAAAAACTGACTTCTCTCCTCGAGCTCCAAATCGAGACTTCTGTCCTCAATGAAGGGTCATGCGTGACTGTTCTTGTTGAAGACTTTCCCGTACCACGTTGGTTTCCGCCTCTTGCTCATGGAGGCTAAAACGGGTTATTCCAGGGCCCTTGGTGGACGGCGACGGTTTCCTCTGTAAAACTGTTGCACCTGAATGACATCTGACCGCAACAGGGATTTTCACATACCAATGTCCAGGGTTGACCTCCTTTCGTCAGGCTAGCCACATTGGCCATCAAGGGGTTTCCCAGATTGCCGACAATGGATTATGTCTGCCTCTTCTGTCGGGTGTGGCATGTGGGCAACATCTGACCACCACTGTGTCTGAATGGCAAAGGGTTGACATTGGGCCGGAACTAGGTCCCAACGGAACATTCAGGAAGGATTGGTCGTCATTTGCTGTCAGGGGGCCGACATTTTGGTAACGTCGATCCTTGAGGGTGAGATTCCTTGTTCAGATCCTCTTCCCCCTTCTCAAAATGATCACGAGAATATCGTTTTTGATGATCGAGGATTTCCTGTTTCTCCTCCCTTCCAGCATGTAGCCGACATTCCTCACCCATGATTGTAGCTGGGCTGACCAGCCCCTCGGGTACTGGAGCTTTTCCTTGGTGATAGGAACGATGTAGAGATTGATTCACACTGAATCACAAAGCTCTTTGTTACAACCGGTTCCAGCGACATTGTACATCTATGATCAAGGGCTGGAGGAGCTACTTGTGATGGATCACGACGTCTTCACGAGCATTAGGGTGGCATTTGGTCGACACCTGACCGACAAACGGACTACATGATGGGCAATCCAACAACTTTGTGATTTTCCCAAGATCATAATATACATTTTCTTAACATTTTGATAAAACCCGTTCCGGGAACAATCATTCATCCTGTACATCATTTATCCGTATCATATTAGGATGATGTAAACGATTGTGGACGGAAGAGCGTTTGTCGAATAAAACTACAGTTCTCCAACTCTCTCTGTCACACCAACTTGCCCTCCTAGCTAGCTAGCTCAATTTCCAACAGGATGCTCCCACATCTACGTCAAAGATTTCAAGCTTGACTTGGTTCAGGATGTCTGAGTTACTGAAAGAAAGGAATTAGGCGCAAGGAAAACAGTTACTTATGTTACAGTTGGTTGAACAAGAGTTCGTGATAGTTTCCGTCAAATGTTGGGTCCATCCCCGCAGGTAGGTTTGAAATTTTAATGTAATTTGTAAAAATATATTTGTTTCAACATGTTGGAAAATAATACACCGAGAGTCCTTGAAACCTGCATGTCAGTTGCACCGCATTTTATAGCCTTCCATTTCTTGGTAAGCATGATTGTTAACATTGTCAGGCATATGCTTATAAAAACAATTGCATGAAAATATCAATTAATTCACTCTGACTAGATCCTCGACTTTTGATATTTTCCACTATTTTTCCATTAAAATAGATTACTAGTGTGACACAGTGCCTTGGCCTCCACTATCCACCGGATGGAACGTTCCTGTAGAAAGATAATGCTTTTAACTGCCGAACTGGAGCCAAAAAATTCAATCCCATTTTCACGCCAGCTCCTAACGAGTGCATAATGAAGGAACAATTTTAACTTACTTGGAATGGCCTGTTTAGCCATGAAAAGGGTAAACATCACTTTCCTGACCGTGTTACTGACTATACTTATGATTTTTCCAATTGAACTAAATTCTACCAACTTGGTTAGATCCAAGTTCAACACTAGCTTGTTCTTTCACAGGCGTTTTTAACCGCTACATGTAATGTAATACCCAACACAATAATGGTTATAATTTGTCTATTTACGAACTTTTAATCTTTAAATGACATTTGGTCTACCAATGAAATCGAGTAAACAGACCGAGCTAGTCCTTGAATGTACAGCCTGGTTCACTACAATTGAAACTGATATTTTGAGGTTTATACGCTGATTTATTTGGTTTAGGGAGTTTCAATGGGATGGCATGGCATGGTCAATATGGGGTTTCACGATGGATTGGTAGATGGTAACCATAGCTAATCTATCCCTGGTCTTGAAGGTGCGTAAGGCCCAGCCTGCCATCTGAGCAACTTTAGTTACCTTCTCGCTGAGGTGAAAATTGAATTTTCCATCATCCTGAAGAGTAACACGAAGGTCCTTGATGGATGCAAGAGAAAACTTCAATCTCAGGTCCCTCATTATCTAAGTAATGTGGAGGGAAAGTCGATGAGCCCTCGCACATTCTATTCATAGCAATTCTTCACCAGGCTAGGTTCCAAGTCTTGGGTAGTTGTACTCATTTTAGACAAGAAACCATGTTGATGGCTTGGGATTTGACCACTTTAGTATAGATAACCTTATGAAATCTCTTTAACCACTTTTTCAAATACTTTGGCCAAATTTGATGTCAATGAGATAGGACAGTAATTTTTTGCGAGAGGGTGATCCCAACCTTCGACAATTGGGATGATGTGACCCATCTTTAGCGAGACAGGGAAAACATACATACATGTAGTGTGATTCAGATACAGTATAAATAAAGTGGCTGGATGCGAAGTCCAGTCACTCATATCACAGATCCCGATGAGTGTACACTTCATTTATTGTGACAGCGGAGGACACACCATGGCGCAGACTTGCAGTGGTGTTCAGTTTTGCTGAACAAACAACTTTGCGTGGAAAGTGCTTTTCCAAAGATGCAAGCATTGCAAAAATCTGAGCATTTTTCGCAAATTCCAAGTTTTTGTTAACTTTTTTGGGTGCTTGAGTGATGGCAACCCCGGTGGACCAAAGGGCGGCAGCCCTGGACACCCAAGAATCGAGTTTAAAGGGCACGTGATATGACGGATACATATCTGTCATGCACCGAACACTTGTTGGGGGCCTCAAATTGACCCACATTGTGCCAGCTGAAATGTCAAAGGCACTGCAAACATCCGCTGGGCCGTCTGGATCATACCGGGTTCAGACTGCTTTGCAGCCGGAACATCTCTTGTGGGAGGCCAAGCCAACCAAGATGTCCAGCTGGGCTAGAAAGTTCAAATCCTTCTACTTGACGTCCAATTTGGAGCGGGCAACAATCGCGGATCAGCAAGCGTTCTTCCTTTCTTACTTGGACCTTGAACTGGAAACCACGGTCCAGGAATCTATTGGGGACACCACGGCAGTGTTTGGTGAGGACTCGTGTATGGCAGCACTTCAGCGGAGGTTTGCCGTCACATACCCCCTGTTCACCCAAAGACTCGACTGTTTACGGTACCAGCAGGAGCAGGGACAAGCCTTTTTGGACTACCTGGCTTGGCTTCGCCAGAAGGGAAATGAGGCCCACTTGGGTTTGCTCATGCTGGACGAGATCTATGTGTTCAGGATTCTGAGCGGAATCTTGGACGTCAAATTGAAGGAGAATTCGCTCAAGCTGAAGAGTCCCACACTGGCCAGCTTACTGGAGGACGCCACCAACATAGAGGTAGCCCAGGGGTACTTCAGAGCAAGCAGAGGGGTGGCCAACTTGGCTGCGTTGAGCGCTAGAAACAGGGATAAAAGGCCAGACAATCGATGTCCCAAGTGCGGCCATTTTCCCCACAATGAAGATTTTACGTGCCCAGCGGAGGTAGAGGGGCGGACATGCCACAACGGCGGCCAGAAGGGCCATTTTTTTAAGGCTCAAAGGGGCGGTTTCATAATCTGCCGCCAGCCTATCTGTCAGCGGGCACAAAGTCGTACGAGACTCCTCACCACCAAGCCAATTCCATGGGATGAGTACGTGAACGTGATGCCTGGCGTGATGCCCACGGCTCAGGTCGCACTACCGGGTTGGTGGCAAGGGCCTCCCGGGTATCCAAACTGACCACGACACCCACTGGCGTCGGCGCATATGTGACGAAGATGGTGCACATCCAAACATGGGTAAAAAATGGCAATGCGCCCACTCCTTGTCTTATTCTTCATCTGGCCTCTGCTACGGGGCGCTCACACGCGGGAATTCGTGGTGGATTCTTATTCGCGGTGACCCCGGACTGTGGGGCCACTCCAACTGTGATGGCACTGAATATGATCTAACGCCACGGGTTCCGTCCTTGTCAGTCCCCGATGGGTGGTCTGGGGCTGGAGGCGGCTAATGGCGCGCCTATGAATTGCATTGGGACCCTGAAGCTGAACGCCACCTTGGGCGAGGTGACCACGGTGATTCATGGCATTGTCTGGGCAAATCTCCATGATGAAATCCTGGTGTCCTGGCATAATCTGCGAGAGCTCGGAGTTCTCCATAGCAATTTCCCGCAACCAGTTGTGCTTCCAACCAAGGTAACCAGGCCAGGCAGGTCAGCAGCGGCAAAGTGCAATAGGGTGACCAATCCCCACAACTCTGATAGTTCTCAGAAGGAACAGGTGATAAAGCCGATGAAGACGACCCGAAGTTACGCGTCTGTTGTGCCCGTCGATGGTCACCCTGTCCCTGAGTGTATTCATACAAATCAATCAGCTGAACACGCATCTCTTCCTCCTCATAAGCCAACAATAGTGGATGTGTTGACAGTGTTGACAGCCGCAGTATCCTACTTGAAGCCGCGAAAACCAAGTTCGCCGACGTGTTGGGCACCACACTGGATGAGGCAGCAGAAGTGATGATGGGTCCCAAGATGCACATTCACCTGCGTCCGGACTCGAAGGTACACCCACTAAGTGTGGCCACGGCACGCACGGTGCCCAAACACTTAGAGGGGATGGCCACTAGGCTCACTAGTGAGTTAATGACGTCCGGCGTGCTTATGCCGGAAATGAGGCCCACAGAATGGTGTTCACTGGCACACTTTGTCCCCAAACATGGGGGGCCAGAAGCTGCGGTTGGTCACCGATTACCGGCGGCTCAATGAGGCCGTGATCCGCACGGTGCACCCGTTTCCGGCCACTATGGATCTCATCAAGCACATTGACCCCACCTCTAGGTACTTTGCCAAGATTGACGCCATACACGGTTACTTCTAGATAACCCTGGATGAAGAATCTTCCAAACTGACCACTTTTCTCTTACCTTCCGGCAGGTACCTCTACTTGGGGGCTCTGGTGGGTCTCAATACCTCATTGGATGAATTCGGTTGCTGGACAGATAAGGCAGTCAAGGGGCTGCCCTGGTTGCTGAAAATTGTGAATGACATGTTGGTCCAAGCCCCCAATCTAAAGACTCTCTTTGTGTGTCTGGAAGCGGTTCTTATGAGGTGTCAGTCCGGCATCAAGATCTCCTTGAGCAAGCTAAAGGTGGGAAAAAGGTTAAAATTTGCGGGGTTTATTGTGCCTGGGGACGGGGTCCGGCTCAACCCAGAGAAATTGGCGGCCGTGGCGGAGTTCCCTGCCCCCAAGAACACCAGAGCTTCGAGGATTTCTGGGCCATGTTAATCAATTGGGACATTGTATTCCAGATGTATCCCACATGTCGGTGCTCATGCGGAGGCTCCTACAAGAAGACGTGGCATACCAATGGCTCCCCTGTCACCAAGCTGAATGCGAGGTGTTGAAGAAGGGTCTCACGTCTGACATGGTAGTCAGGGCGTTTGACCCAGCGCTACCCACAAAACTGCTCACAGATGTGTCACGGTTGCTTGGCATTGGGTTTGCCCTGGTTCAATTTGAGTCCACAGGCCACATACGTTTAATCAGCTGCGGCTCTCGCAGCTTGACAAAGTGCCAACAAAACTATGCGACCATTGAACTTGAGTGTTTAGCTATTGTGTGGGCAGTGGAGAAATCCGCGTACTACCTGAGAGGTATGCAAAACTTTGAGATAGTGACGAACCATAAACCACTCCTTGGAGTATTTAACAAAGCGCTCCAAGAGCTCTCAAACGAGCGCCTACTGCGGTTCCAGGAACGATTGGTAAAATATAATTTTACATTGTCCTGGACAACGCCAACGCCTTAACCCGAGTCCCAGTGTTTCCCGGCGAAGACGAGTCGGGTGCTACCATGTTGGCCCTCAGTGTACGTGTTTTTGGGGTGGACCCAGCTCGCAGGTCTATGTTCTGTGCGGCCGCCTCAAACCCGGAGTATGAGGCCCTTGTGCAGTGTTTTCTTTCAGGAGGAAACCCATCATCCAACCCCTCCTCAAGGGCCATTGCTTGTGTGTGGCCTGAGGTGAGTCTCCACCAAGAGGGGGGTCCTGCTTACTCGTCCTTCAGGGGAATTGGCTTGTAATCCCCCAGTCGGCCCAGGAGGGCTTACTCCGGCTCCTCCATGCATCCCATTCTGGCATGGTGAAGACATACCAGCACGCTTGCCAGCAGTACTACTGGCCTGATATGAAAAATGCCATATCTCAGTTGGTGCAGAGTTGTGGGGTGTGCCAGGAAAGACTGCCTAGCCGGCCAATTGAGCCCATTGGGGAGCTTTCAGTTCACACAGAGCCCATGAGCCATGTAGGAGTGGACCTTTTCCACTTTAGGGGCTAGAATTGGCTTTTAATGGTGGACAGCTATTCAGGATTCCCTTTCTGTCAGTGATTAAGGTCGACAGTCACTGCCAGCGTCACTGGAGCGCTACTCCAATGGTTTTGCGATTGGGGGTTTCCTAGGGTTATCCGGTCGGATGGAGGACATCAGTTCCAAGGGACGTTCACGGAATTTTGCCCTGAACGAAATATTCTGCATGAGCTTTCCAGCCCCTACAACCCTCGCTCCAACGGCTTGGCAGAGGCCGCGGTCAAGGCTGTGAAATTTCTGCTCGGCAAGTGCAACGATGCTGGGGAGAACTTTCCGGCAGCCCTGTTGAAGCATCGCAACACTGCACGGGAGGACGGGTTCAGCCCGGCTGAATCACTCTGGGGCCGCCAACAGCGCACCCTTTTACCGGGCCTCCCAGGGCACAAGTTCGACCGGGATGAGTTCAAGACTGTGAGAAGTGCATCCCGTCAGTACAAACGGAATGTCAATGATAGATCAGCTCATGATCTCAGCATTCTCAGGGTGGGCACCAAAGTGCTGATGCAGCACCAGGTCAGCAACGCGTGGTACGCCAATGGCACTATCTCAGGCGTCTTGGAATCAGGCCATTCATATGATGTGGTGAGCGAGGCCATGGACAAAGTACCTATATCGACAAAGTCCTACTTTGAAGGGGATATTACGATTGGCCATTCGCCATTCATTTCAACGGCAGAAAGGACACGTATCATTTGCTAATATGGTGACAGTGTTTGAGTGATACCATCTCTCTATCAAAATGGGCGGTAACATGGCAAAGGCTCCTGAGGTGCGGGAACAAATCGTGGAACAATCCTCCGGCACACACCAGTTGGAACTACACTTGCCCATAATGGGCTTTGGGGCAGCCTCCTTCATTTTTCTGTTAGTGTTTTTCCTGTGCCTGTTGGCGTGCTTGCGGCGCTTCTGCGGCACTCCCGTGCCAGCTCGGGACTATGAGGGGCGGGGAAGGCAAATGGAGTATTCCCCATGTTGTCATATGGGAACTCATTCACTTCGAGGCCTTCGTGGTCGCCATATGAGATGGCAAATCTAGGCTACGTAGAAGCTCTCGTCCACCACAATAGGTCCCGTCGAGGAGCCCCGTGCAATGCGTCCTTATCATTTCTTTCCATCCTTTCTCATTCTTGTTTGTTGTTTGTCGCTTATGGTGCGTCTAGAGAGTAAGAGAATGGCAACGTCAACAAAATTGAGCTTGTCTGTGATAAGACCGTTTTCTCGGTGCCTCATATTTCATTGGTTCTCTTCAAGGTTCCAATATTTGCAAACCTTTTCATGTCACGTTTAAGAAAAACCTTCTATTGCATTTCAACTATCCCCTTGCAAGTCTTATTATTTTGAAAAAAAGTTCAAAGATCTCATTATACATTTTAATTTGCTTTGGTTGCCTCCAATTTTGAAAAGCCGCACGCTCTAGAGAATGTCTGATAATTTTAAGGTTGCATAGTTCAGGCTCTCTTTTTGCTTTTTTTCATACTTCATCTCCTAATTTTGGGATGACCAAAATTTGTGCTAACCAAGTACATTGTACCCGTTTCTTCTCCCAAATAAGAGTGCCAGGGAATGAGCAAAATCAAGACACCCTGGGCTCGACAAAAGGGAGCCGATTTTCAACTAAACACGAACATGCACTCAATAAAAAATGATAGTGTGAATGATTGTGTCCGACATTTATGCAATGAATATCTTATATAAACTGATCTTGGATCGCATTAATATCAAAGGAATGTGCATGACGTTCAAAGCACATTGGTTATCAAGACTTCAAAATACACCTCCCCCGAGATAGGTATACATTTAATGGTGCGTCTACACGAGAAACATTCTGTCGCAAAGTTTGCCTAACAATTTCGGAAATGTTTGGTATTTGACAAACAGTTCATCTCTGAGCCGTCTACACGTGAAACTACCCGATCAAAAAGGTTTGACAAATTTTTTGATTCAGATTTCTAATCAGACGAACATGCAAGTGATTGTGTATCATTCTCAATGGGTCTTTCATTCAATATTTATGTTATGCACGGTAAACAAGATGATTAGTATAATGAACATAGGGAAACTGAAGAATTAAATTTGAAAAAACACTGATGGGCACTATCTTGATGAGAATGTTTCGCTTTCCAAAAAGGTCCTTTATTTTGCCAATTTCAATCTGTGCGGTCATATTTTGGCTGAAACCGATTACTACTTGAAGGCATGTTTTGCCCCGTTCTATGAACTGTACCATAAGCCACCTGATGATGCAATTTTAATTCTTCAGTTTC
>NC_081444.1:2315311-2320381 GCF_007210705.1 Tigriopus californicus
GAGGATGCTGTCGTCCATGAAATATTTGCTCTTGGGCAAACAAACTTTAAACATGTTCAAATCGAGAAATGTTTGTGAAATACTTGTGAAATGGCAAACAATGTTTGTCAAATGGCTAATTATTTGCCGAATTATTTGTCGTGTAGACGCACCATTAGACATGTGAATCAAAATATTTGTCAAACCGTTTTGATCGGGTAGTTTCAAGTGTAGACGGCTCAGAGATGAACTGTTTGTCAAATACCAAACATTTCCGAAATTGTTAGGCAAACTTTGTGACAGAATGTTTCTCGTGTAGACGCACCATTAAATGTATACCTATCTCGGGGGAGGTGTAGTGTGATTCAGACACAGTATAAATAAAGCGGCTGGATGCGAAGTCCAGTCAGTCATATCACAGATCCCGACGAGTGTACACTTCATTTATCGGGACAGCGGAAGACACACCACATACGTACACTGTTGTTAAAAGTTTGTCATTTTCCACCAAGACAACATATCTCCCCTGTACTCAATGGCAAGCCATTGTTGCTAATTCTAATTCTGTGATAGATCACGTAGATTGAAAAACGACGTTACATCAAAAGTCAATTGCAACACAAAGGGCGCTGCAAGGCCACTCAGAGTGTATTGAGTAGAGTGGTTAACATCATGGTAGTTTTTTCATTTCACATACAACAAACGGCCTATCTAGGGGATTTGAGCTAACGAAGTAGCGCTAAATAGCATCTCAACACAATATACTTTCTTCATCTTGAAGTAATCATCTGATTCAATTCAAAGATGCGGTAAGAACGTTCGCAAAAAATTGTATTGTCAAAATATGTATTGTTTTTGATTTAACTGGATCTGCTGTACCGTTCGCAAAAAATTGTATTGTCAAAATATGTATTGTTTTTGATTTAACTGGATGCAAACTCAAATGTCAAATTTGTTCATGAGTCCGAGGACACCTCCAAGGCAAATGTTTGCCATGGTGTAAAGTCTCCATTCCAGAAAACTGATTCATCGGGCTCCAACAAATTCTTCCACAAAGGGGAACCAGTGTCCACACCTTTCAGGGATTCGTGGTATAATCTGTCGAATCTTGTCGAATATTGAGCAATTTTATTGAGATCCAATCCAATAGCTTGAATCTTTCAGATCAGGCAGTTAAAATTGACATTTTTCTGTTGGTTTGTAGAGTTGTGTGTAATAATTTTCAACCCACATTTTTACAAACGCTCTAGGAAGGGTCTCTCAAAAAGTTGGTGGGGATTGAATTTTGTGACAAGTTTTTGCTTGCTACTTTAATGATACCTCAATCAAGAACTTATTCGTCCAATGTTCGTTTCGAAATTTCCCATTACGTAAAGGAATTTCCATTAATTTGATAGATCGGGACCGATTTCGCTCAACCAATGTAATTGGCCATTTTCTGTAACACTTTATGCTTCGCATTTTCATTGGATGAGAGAGTGCTCTTTTTAAAAAAATGTGAAAGCCTTGTGAGCCCACGAGAGGTAGTCTTTATATTCCATACATTTGCATTGGTAACAATCATTATTAGGTAAATGAGCATGGTGGAGATTAATCCATGAAATTGTGCGTAGTGATAGATGTGTCAAAATGTGAAATATTTCATTTACCGTTCTGGGGACCCTTCCCCTGAACGAATTCTCCTTCGCCCTGAACAGGTCTTGTCAACAAAAGCGCAAGTGTGAAGCCACGGACTTTTAAAGATGAGGACTGCAAACGGAAGCCAAAATTTCTTTTCTCATAAACGATTAATCATATCTCAAATCTTTATACGCCTGCAACATCTAGTTGAATTGCTTAACTTGGTTGAATTGATTACCTTGGCCAAATTTGAGGCCAAACCTATGCTCAGGGAACTCAGGAGACATAGTCAAAGTTATGTAGTGAACACGAAATCAATTCAAATTTTCGGCCGGCTCTTGGTAGTACATACCTTTGAAGGGATTTACAAGTAAATGATGTCAATATGACCTACCTTTAATTGACAAGATCTATGCCTCTTATTTTCTTAGATTAATTCGGAAAGTGGTTCAGAGCTGCTATGACTACGAGAAGGCCGAATTGTGCGGGAAGCTCGTTCGCAGTCCATATTTCTAGAAGTCCGTGGTCAAGACCACTTCAGCGTCTTTTGTCTTGCCCTCCCTTATCGGTGAGTCCTACTCCTCCCTGGGTCGGAGCCCCGCTGATGACCTATCTATCTCGGGGGCAATTCCCTTGTTAGGGAGAGCGACTCGACAGTACTGATTAGACGATGCGAACCTTTTCAAGCTTGATACATTCTGATACAAGGCTTGGTTCAAGCCTGCTTGACGGTGGCCGTGACGCCGATGGTGGCCTCAAGGCGAAAAATCCACCGTCCAAAGGTGCCCACCATAATCCTCATCTACATTTACTTTCTTGATTTCATGTCATTTAAACAACCCCCATGCCTTCCTCTGTGGCCTAAAGAATCTAATTTCAGCATGACTTTTCTTAGAAACCACCTACTCCTAATTAGTTGTAATGTTTTGATTTATTTTTGTCATTTATGACGCCTTAGTTTTGATTGATGGTCATGCTATGATTCAAGTTCCTTTGATGCAATGTGATCAAATGCATAGAACAAAACTGTTTGTGCAGAAATACAAATGAGAAATTTACTTCATCTTGCACTTGCCAGCCCCATGGTGAGGGGCCTGTTTTTGCCTGGAAAATGCGCCCATACATTGTTGGCATACAGGGATTTCAGTTCAAAATTAAATTAATAGCTTGTGTAGTTTGCGTATGGATTCATGATCACGCAGGTAGAAGGAGTTCATATATTGATTGTAAACATTGTTCTTCTTGTTTTTGGTGCTCACTCGTTTATTAAACATTCTCGCTATAAAATTGTTCAGTTCAAACTGGGAAGTTTGAATAGCAACTTAAAAGTGACATGAAAACAACAAACTCCTTGCCATCATACATAGTGTTGATTATCGCACCTCCGTCCGTGTTCCAGTACCATTGGCCAAATGGGAATTTGTTTGTCTTCTTTTTGGAACATCCAAGAGAACAATAACATTGCTTTCCAAGATACCTGTGCGCTTGGGTCCAACCCGAAAGTTGCTATTAGAAATTCTGGCGCAATCAATTGAAATGTACGTGTTAGATTGGAAATGTCACAAAGAACAAAAATGCCGCCCTCCAAGTGCAACTCATTTCGCCCAAATTTTCGCCCAAATTGCAAATTGTCTTTGAAAACTTATCACTGACTATGACATGCAAAAAACTCTTCTATGATTTTTGTTGGGAGGAGTTACAATTGAAACTGAAAGAAGAACGTGGTTACCTCTATGTAACATATATCATTCATGGTGTAAAATATTGTATTTCTAAAAATATAAAGGAGATTGTCAGAATATAGATCAGTTCAAATTTTATGCAGGCAAATGAGATGTTTGGAGCAATTGTTGCCCAAGCAATTACGTTTTTTTGAAAGAATTTGCCCAGCAGTAGAAAAAACTCTTTCAGAGGGAACCGAGGTTGCAGGAATACATAATACTTTTGTTACCAATTTGAATAAGACTGGAAACTTTTCTTTGCCTTCGGTTTTCCACCATTGAAATGGGTCAGTTGATCTAGTCTGGCACGGTAACTGAAAATAGGATATGATATTTAAAGTAGTATCATTCCTATCATGTGGGCCCTGAGTTTTGACCTCATGGTCAAATGAGTCCCATATTGACAACTTTTTTTCTTTTTTTCGGGTTTTCATGATCTTCTGGGGACACCAAAGACGAGAGATTACTTGAGTTGTTTGCACACTCATACATTTTTTGCGCCTCTTTTTGAAGATGTGCCAGGGCAGAAGATTCAGTTTTTTCACTCAAGAAACACCAGTTTTTGAACCTTGGATCCAACAACGCTGCAAGACATAACTCCTCAGAGTTTTCAACATTCTCAAATCTGACACTTAGATTAAGAAGTATTGCCTTTGACAATTCGTGTTTGAATGTTCCTTCAAGTGAAACTCCAATGAAAGATTGATATTGAACCATCAACATTTTACTAATTGGAATGATTTTCGAGCCAGTTGATTTCTTCTCCCCTGAGAGTTCTAATGTTGCCTCATAAAGGGGATGGAGTAGGTCCACGGCAGCATCTAAATATTCCCATGGACTATAGGACTTGGAGTTGTTTAAGTAACAATTAGCCAGCAATTTAAGCAATCAAGGGTGCTAACTTTAGGCTGTTCCTTTTTCAGGAGTCAGTAATTTGTTACTAATACCAACAAAAAACTGCACAAAGCAAAGCATGCCCGCCTTACCAGTAATTAATGTTTTAGTATAAGCATTTTTCATTAATAATACTGACAACCAAAGTGCTGGTGCGTCCAATTTGAGATTCAATAAAAAATATTGGGAGAGAGAGAACAAGAAATCTTCAATCACCCCTAAAAGTCTTTTTACATTTCCACAGGTTGTCTTGATTTAGACATTGTAGGCCAATATTCTAAACAAAGATAAGATGGAATTTGACGGACAAACTTGTTTCTCCATTTAAAGACCCGAGTCTTGTAACAGGATTTTGATTGAACAAAAAGCGAATGGTTTAAATTCCAAATTCGTTAGGTGTGCAAAACAAAGAGTTGGATCTTATTTTAATCCATTTTGGCATCACTGCCAATGTCTCGGAAAGGCTCAAGCTTGCATGATACATTTCGAGTCTGGCATTGGACCGGTATTGCATTGAATGCTTGAGACTTTTGAGGCACCGTTCCCATCACTCCTCAACATTACCTATGTGTTGCTGCTTGTCCAAGTTGGATGGACTCAAGTTCTTCAAAGAGGAATAAATTAGGACATTTAGTGATTTCCATTCTTTTCTTACCGTCACTGCCCATTTCGCTAGTCTTGCTGGCGCCGGTAGGAAAGAAATGGAAATCACTAAACCTCCATTTCATCCCTAGTTGTCGAAGGAGCAGAAGGTATTTGAGGAACAGACCATATAATGATCTGTGATTTCAGGGTCCTCAGAATAGATTTGATTAGATCGGCGGCATTCTCTTGCTGTCGGACGCGACGACGCCGA
>NC_081444.1:2320432-2365166 GCF_007210705.1 Tigriopus californicus
CCCCGTACCGGGACCCCCGCCCGGTTCCGCCGGACTGCCGGACCCCAGCCAATCCATTCTCAAAGCGCCAAAGAAGCTCGCCGGGGAGAACCCAACCCAGGGCAAGCTTCTGGACAACAAAGAAACGCCTCCTGAAGCCATGGACCAATCCGGAGCCGAAAGAGGCGGATTTACCCCAAACTCACCACCGAGGGAGAACATGGTCCAAACCGGAAGCTCCCCAAGAACAAGAGCAGCTCCACAATGAACAACGTTGACTTATCGTGCTCCATGGATGCCAGGGAGCACGATTGACGGGAAATTTAAGTGATATCACACACTGAAGACTTTATAACGTTAAATAATAGATTCCGCACGTGGGAACTAGTTGTTTACGTTTTGGAGTCGAGGTTGCGTTTTCACCATCAAACAGTATAAACATTGATATTTGAGGAACATTTTGCATTTCAGCCAATGCTATATAAATATGTTTTGTAGCAAAAGACACTTCAAGAACTTATCCAACCCATATGATCCTTCTTATCTTTGACATATTTTAGAATCAAGATTGGTCATTCTAAACACCGGCAGCCATTTTTGACCACCTTCCAGCAATTTCTGCCATTTTTTGCCACTTTCTGCCACTTTCTGCCATTTTCTGCCATTTTCTGCCACTTGTGGCAGAAAGTGGCAGAAAGCTAGACTACATATTTCTGAATCTGTATTTTTTAGCACCTTTGCTTCACCAGTCTCCTCTAGTAGTTCACAAATTCCTGCTCATTTGGTATGGAGAGCTCGATTATCGGCGGCATTAAGAGAGTGCAACCGGCTAAGATCTTCAAACCCAGCACGAAATCGTCTTCGTCTTCTGTCTTCTCCTCAATAATAGCCTAAAGGAAAGTTTCTGGTTACTGTTTAGCATGAATCCGAAATACGTCCCGCTGTTACATCCTCGACCTAAGCTTTAGAATCTTTGTCTAGGGCTGCAATTACCTTGAGTAATAGAATTTGGCAGATGAATTGAGCCTTAAGTCATTATGTACAGTGTGCGCAAGCAAAACCCGACCCTCCCTTAAAATAGCTGTAGAACCATTATTAAGCCGAATTAGAGGTCGGGAGACAAGATGAATCATATGGTTTGGATAACTTTTTCAAGCGTCCTTTGCTACAAAGCATATTAATATAGCATTGGCTGAAATGCAAAATGTTCCTCAAATATTAATATTTACACTGCTTGATGGTTGATGGAATTGATAACAGTATCCATAGACCACTTGCAGCATCTAGTGCCCTGTATTAGAAGAGTACGACAGTGAGTTCAGCGCACCACTGCGGCAGAATTTTGAACCTTCAATTCCGTTCCAAAACACCGAGTTTAAATGCGTCCCAGTCCCACACCAAACG
This sequence comes from Tigriopus californicus, assembly GCF_007210705.1. Lineage (NCBI taxonomy): Eukaryota > Metazoa > Arthropoda > Copepoda > Harpacticoida > Harpacticidae > Tigriopus > Tigriopus californicus. Next base: position 2,321,816 of record NC_081444.1, read on the forward strand.
GCGTTTTTCTAAGTGCTATTGCTTTAAAGGTTAGTTTTAAGGTTGAAGTTGCATTTCAGACATCCTTAAACGTAAGTTAATATTTTAAACACCACTTTATGCGCCACTTTGTCCATTTTCTGGGGAAAAAGTGCATAATCTGAATTTGGTGTTGCTGTGATTGCAGGTAATGATGCCTAAAGAGTAACTTCAGCCTTATAACTAACCAATAAGCGATAAACATTTAACAAGATGCGTTTGGTTTGGATCTGGGACGCATTTAAACTCATTGTTTTTGGAACGGAATTGAAGGTTCAAAATTTCACCGCAACGTTGCGCTGAACTCACTGTCGTCACTTTGACTTTAAAAAGTTTAGGTCAATTGGCATTCCTGACTCCAATCGATTGCGGTGACAAAATTCAAACTCGTCCACAGATGATGACCGGTTTGTGGTTGTATCTCACATTCGATGCAAAATACCCATCCCAATGTGTCAAAACTACACACAAGTAGGCTTAAAAATTAAAGGAAGTGATCGTAAATGCTAGAAAAAGATGATTTAGAATAATATAAAGAATCCTATTTTCTACCATTTTGGCCATTTTCTGCCATTTTTTTGCCACTTATTTTGGACCAATTTCTGTCATTTTCTGCCACCAATTTCTGCCAGGTGGTTGAAAATGGCTTTTAATAATTTCTCATCCCGGGGTGCCCCCTATCAATCAAACCAAGTACCCGGCCTCGGCGATGATGCTCGGCGTCGTCGCGTCCGACAGCAAGAGAATGCCGCCGTTCTGGTTTTCCAAGGGGCTCCAGGTCGGGGCCAAGGAGTACCAGGAGGTCATGAAGAATATGGTCACGCCGTGGTTAATTTACCCCAACAGCAACTACGTGTGGCAGCAGGACAGCGCCCCCGGCCACAAGGCCAAAACCATGCAGACCTGATGCAAGACGAACCTCGCTGACTTCTGACCGGCCAGCTTCTGGCCCCCTCCAGCCCGGACTGTGCCCCCTCGACTACGGCATCTGGGGCTATGTGGAGAGTAAGGCATGTACATCCCCCCACAGCAGCATTGACTCCATGAAGGCCTCTGTCGAGGAGGAGTGGGCCGCCTTGTTGGACGACTGCATTATCAAGGTCTGCAAGGCGGCTCCGGCCCGTGGCCATGGTGGCCGCCAAGGGTGGGCATTTCGAGAAATAAGGTAGGATTATATGGTAAAAGCTGTGTAAAAAAATTGAGTTGCTTAACTCCATGGAGATCTTAATGACGTTGGACTACGTATTAGCGAAACCGAGGGTCGGGTTTTGTTCGCACACACTGTATCATATCATCGATTCTGGAGAGCCACATGTCGAAATCTTCAACTCCTGTAAACTCTGGGACAGGCTCTTTCTTTCTCAAATCAGACGGTTGTAATAAATTTGAGATTTCTTAAAATAAGAAACGCTCATGGATATTTCCTCTGTCGTTTAGAGGTCCGGACTAACCTCGTCGTATGCAATCTCTCGAATCTTCTCTTGGTTGCGGGAAATTTATACGTTCTATATGTTCAATACTTGATCTTTAATTGTCCCAATGTGATATTAAAAATTGGCGTCTTCCAATCAAATGTTCTCGCATAAATAAGCGGAAAAAACATCAAGTGTCAACTATTATTTCGGCACAAATGTTTCGGCTTGTAATTTCAACCGTGTCAGCCAATATTGATGGTAATAAGCAGCTCATTTTGCTCATTGCTGCTTATACATCAATCATGATTCAAACACTATACCGTGGTCATTATTCAAAAAACTTTCGTTGCTGATTGATTTTGAAAGAATGGATCCATGAGATGTACTTGTGGATTCAGGAGATCTTCTATTGTTGGCATCAATCTAAATCCCATAAGAGACAAGCCTTTGGCACATAGATGTTGAGTCTGGTTCAGTTGCTTGGGCTGTATCGAATATCGCCATTGAAATGTATGCAAACTAGTTTGGCGAACAATGGAATGAGGATTGAGGCTAACGTTCCGTCTTTCCACCTCGTCACTTTGAGTGTGGTCTGCTAAGAAGGTCATGATCTAACAAATAGAAAGTTCATTGACCAAACAATTGTGACGCATTGTTTAATAAAATTACTATTCTTGCCTGTTGGTCCAGAGGGAACCCCAAGAAGTCGGCAACAGATTGAACGGTTTGATTAAGATTTAAAGATAAGTCTTCGTATCTGACGATTTTGAAACGTTCCGGATACCTGGAAGTGAGATCAATTGAACTCTCTACGTCCTGGTTGTAACGCTTGCAAACCGATTTCACATCAGCACAATTGGAAGGATCGCACCATGGAACTTTCTGACGAGATACTATGCCCCCACGGACATCACGGATCAAGGAGATGACCGTGAGGTCTGGAACCATTTCCATTAAGCGCTCTACCATCCGAGCCTCAAAGCGAACTGTTTTGATCAATCGGATCGGGAACAAAGAACACACCTCACTCAGAAGGTCCGAATTAAAGCACATCCTTTTCACTTCCAGAGGTGCTGATTCATTGCAAAGTGGCATCAGTCGAATGTTATGTCTCAAAACGTGGTGGTTTGAGTTTGAGAACGCTATGTTTTTGCAATTGCAACTCAATACATCTTTCAAGAACTCCACTAGATTGGCATCTACGACTCTCCTTGTCTTGATGGGCTCAAAGAAATAATACGTCCCAGGAAATTGGTTCAAAAGCTGGCCAAAGAAGGAGGAGCCGGATCTCACACTGGAAATGATCAATACTTTTCTTGGTTTTGGGATCAGTTTTTGTACCCAGTGTTTTTCCGGTTCCGCAAGTTCTTTGTTAAGGAGGCTCCAAAATGTGTGAACAAAATCTTTTTCCATTTGGTTCAAGGTCTGGTTTTTTACATGATTGTGGTTATTGGTAATGTCAGATAGGTGCGTAGATGTTTCCCGATCAAAATATTTTCTGCTTAAAGATGGCTGATTTTCTATCAGAGGCGAAGGGGTAGCTGATCCCCATAGCATGGGATGTTTGGTTGTGAAGTATCCGCAAATGAAGAAAATAATCCCCAATGCAAAAAACTTTGCAGTCTTACTTATTTCCCTTGTGGTCGTTGTCATATCTTTAAATAACGTTATGTAGATATTGACAAATTGTAGTCTTATTCACTGATGAACCGTGAATGAGTTCCTCAACCCTTTATCTCCCTTCTTTTTTCACATTTAACACAAGTGTTTGACATGCAGACTATAACAAAATTGTCGTGTATTAAAAGTAGTGGTTGGCCGAGTCTGGACTTGGGTCTGAGCGCACTTGAGTATTTTGCTCTGAGAAATTTGCCAGAATCGAATCTTTATGAAGGACACAAGTCCAGATTTGTTAAAGAAATTATTTTTTTTTTCGTCGGAAAACGGGGGGGGGGATAGGGGGAGTATTGGGAGGGTTACCTTGTATTTGATGAGTACTACATTGAGGTTTAATTTCAAGCGTAAAATTTCAATTGTTTTGGAATCGAATTGAAGGTTACTCTTAAAACACAGGGCCCTATGTAGGGGAGACGGAGACAAATGGATTGGAGGGCTTAAAAGTGTAAACATTGACGTTCACTACAATTGATTTTGAATTCTGATTGAGGAAGAAGCTCATGGATACTTTTGAAGATTTATAGTAAAAGATACCTTCCTTCTGCACCTCCTTTAAATACTACATACTGCATTGTCCCAATCTTCTTCGTTTGTTGCAACATAGTAGTTGTTCTCTAATTCTCACATTATTCCTGCTTGTGTTTTCGGCAACAGCTCAGGCTTTTCCTAAAAATGCAAACAGAACCTCAACAATTTACACGCAAAAGAGTAAATATAAAAAATATTTGCATTTAAGCCCAGGTCTTTTCACCCATAGGCACCAAATTTGATCTAGAAAGTTGCGTATTTACCGAGTGGTGGTTGATGACTAAATGTATATTGTGCATTGATGAGGGTATACATCAAATAAATAAATCATAAAATCAAAATATACAGAGAGATGATGGACTTTCTAGGGCAATGAGGGAAGGGGTAGAGTGGGGCGTATAGGAAACCATTAATGACGTTTTCACACATTTCGTCCATGGAGTAGGGAGGTGTCCCAACAAAGCTCAAAACTGCATGACGTAGAACTGCAGTTTCGGGTTAAACAAAAGCTTTGCACAGGTACCTACCTATTCACGTCTCGCTCTCCTTTTTTGGTGTATTGAAGCCTACTCTCCAAGACCATATGAACCTGATATTAAGCATTAATAACTTAAAGTAATATGCTGGCAATTTCTTCAGTCTGACCAGATTGAGGGGAAGACCGTTCGATTTTGGAAGTCTTATGAAAGCAATTTCAATTCTTTCCTTTGGTTTGTTTTTTCATGGGCTTTTCTAACTGCTACAGGGACTGTAATCCCCAGTACTATTAAAATGAAAGGTTATAATTCGTCTCTTAATTACCTTTCAATCTTTGTATGATATTTGGTATACCAACGAATTTGAGTTGGCAGACCGAGGTAGTCCTTGAATGTAGGGTTGATCTGGAATGCTAAATAAAAATTTGTCCAAATTTGTCCAAGACGCCATCGAATCAACAAGGCCTACGTATTCCCTAAGAATATTAGAGGGAAGCAAATTAAACAATGAAGGAGTCCGAGCAAGAAGAGAAGTGGGCTTCGTTGTTCAAACTAGCCTGGATTCTCGAGGGCTTGAAGGTGCTCTCAAAATGCACATTAAGCCTCGGCGATCACTAGAATTGACCCTAAATCCTGGGTTGGGACAAAGCTCATGGATACTTTTGAAGACGTACAATATCAGATACCTTTCGTACCTTCTCTGAACACTGTACAGACCCCACTTTTTTAGTCTCTCCCAATATGAGAGCTCTCTCATTTCTGTGATGTTCCTAGTGAAACATCTTTGGACTTGCTCGACCTTTTGCAAACCTGCTGAACTCATTGGAGCCCAAATGGGTGAAGCATATTCAAGGTGAGGCTGAACAGTCGACTTGTGCGGAGTTAGCTTTGTGATGCTATCTCTGAACTGAAAGGTGAGATATATCCAGCCACACACTTGAAAAACTTTATCCACCTTCAACTGGATATGCTCATCGAACTCTCCATTATTTTGGAGGATTACACCTAAATCTTTCATGGATGAGACCTGCTCAATATCTTTACCTCCATTATCTACGAGTGGAGTATTTAAAGGAGTTGACCCAAATGTCATTGAGCGGAATTTCATTCCGTTCAGGGCCATATCACTCTTAGTAACCCAAGAGTAGATTCGATCTAAGCCCTTTGCAAGGCTAGTGGAATTTTGGCCACTCCTACCAGAAACTAACTTTGCATCGTCAGCATAAGAAGAGATATTGACATTACTACTACCAAGCTCCTGAAGCTGAGCAATGAAGATGATGAAAAGGAGAGCACCCAAAATGGAGCCTTGAGGAACACAGGCTTGACATCATGTATGTCACTAAGGGATCCCTCAACCTTAACTAATTGAGAACCTTGCCTTGGATCCCAATCTCATGGAGCCTGTTAACTAAAAGACCATGATCTACCTTGTCAAAGGCCTTGGCAAAATCAAGATAAACTACATCCACTGATTCATGGCTCTCTAGTCCCTCAATGACCTGCTCTAATTGTTCAATCAGTTGAGTAACCGTGCTAAAATGTGCTTGGAACCCGTGCTGGCTAGGGGGAAGGACTTCATTAACTTCAAGAAATTCCACAATTTTGAACACCTTCGCAATATTCGAAGTGAGAGAAATCGGCCCATAGTTACTGAGGAGCGACTTTTCTCCCCCTTTGAAAACTGGAACAAGGTGAGCTAATTTTAGTGAAGATGGAAACTTGCATTGATCCAAGATGCAACGCATCAAGTACGAGAAAACAGGAGCAAGAACCAGTGAGCATCTCATCAGAAACTGAGATGTCACGCCATCAGAACCAGGAGAACTTGAAAGCCTCAAGTCCTTGATGGCCTCTAATGCATCTTGATCTGTGACTACAAAATCATCTAAACGCTCAACTTGACTGACCTAGTCAATCTCAACAGACTCATCTTCAGAGCAATGAGCTGTTGCTTCTAAAGTCAGTGGGGTTGAAAACATACTAGAGAACTGATCCCCAAGCATGTTAGCCATTGTCTCTACATAGCTAATGGCCTCCCCATCAACCTCAAAATGCCCAACAGAGTGTTTCATTTTTCTCTTAGAGTTCGCATAAGAGAAAAAAGCCGTCGGATTTGACCTGACCTCCTGAACCACCTTACTCTCAGTTTGTAGCTGGTCTAGTCGATGGAGGCCTTAATCTTACCCTGAACTACGTCCAACTCTTTTTGTAGACTACCCACAATTACTGGATTCGAAGTGCGCTTAAGCTTTTTGATAGTTTGCAACTCTTTTTGAACAAAGTATTCCTACATTTTGGGATTTTTATCCTTGTTCCACCTTTCAGAACACATTCAGAGATTGCTAGACTGGAGGAAACTTCCTTAAAAAATGAAACTGATTTATCAATGGCTGCATCTATGGACGATTCCTGTTTCAGAATTGAAATCAGGTCCAGTTTTTCTAAACTTTCGATAATCAACGGCCAATGTTCATCTTTGAACTTGAGCTAACCAGACGGACCTTTTTGACCGGTTTTACTCTAGAGCACGCCGGCTTTTGATTAATGGTCGACCCTATCTCAAGAGCATGATGATCTGACAGATTACTAGGCTCATATGCGCTTAGTGGATAAAATCGGGGTCATTGGAAAAGACTAAGCCCAGAACGGTATTCGCTCTGCTGGCTACACCAACATTCTGGGAGAAGGGTGCTTCTGGTAATCAGGACACACTGTTTTCTCTAAAACTATCTTAGCCTCCTCTACTATAAGTGGAGACACCTCTTCAACCTCTACACTGGTCAAATCAGTCGACTTCTCAACTACTGGGTGAGCCTGTTCTTCAAGCAGCACCCTGGCCTGGTTGACCCAAACAACTAAGGCCTCAATGATAAAGGGCTTATTGACAACTGAAGGATCCTTCTCAGCCAAGTCCAAGTTCAAACATTGTCTAGTCTCTTTAGTGATATTTCCAAAGATAGCCTCCATCATGAATGCAGAGGAACTTTCAATTAGTAACAAAATCAAGAGGACAAGAAAAAGAGGAAAATTAAAAGCCTACGCAGTTTGGTCTCGAGATACAGGACAACGAAGCAAAATAGGATTAAATTACCTCGCATCAAATTAAACACACAAATCTAAGATGGAGATAGCAAACAAGAAGTAGGGGACAGAGAAAAGCTAGGAATCAGGAACATTTTTAACCAGGAAAACAACAAAAAACACAGAAATAAACTCAGCAGATTGGTCTAACACAAAATGAATAGGCTTTTGAAATAAAGCCATGACAATGATTATTCTTTATCACAAATGAAAATCCAATCAAGAACCTTGTTTGAATTTCTCTCTATCTCGTGAGGCATGTTTAAAAAAGGCTAAAATTTGTCTCTTTAAGGGCCTTGAAAAAGCGAAGATGTATTAGATCTAACTGTCCTTTTCCCAAATTGTTTTTGCTTTTTGCTTTGATTATTACCAGACCTCGAAATAAAAGTGAAAGCATGGAAAACTTTTTTTGGCCTTGTATGATCCTGGTACCGGATGGTGGCTGTTGACTAGATTTTCATTGTAGAAAGGTGGGGGTACATATAGGGAGGAAAAAAACTATTACGAGTGTGATAGTGGGAGCAAGAGTAAAGCATAAATGGAAATTGGTATCAGTGATTAGAATATAACAAGCCTTTTTGCTTAAAAAAGATTTTCCGCCAAATTTCCAATTTTTCATTATTTTAGCCATTTTTGCACTTTCTCGACTTCTTTTCGACTTTTTTCCTCACTATTTTTCACATAATAGGACTTTTTATTCCTATTTGGGTCCTTGCGTTTTCCATAGTTTTACTGAATGCTGCAAAGCATGCAATCCCCAGTATAATCAAAATGAAAGATTAAGATGTATCTACCGGTTGCCACGGCAATATTTGGTCTATCAACGAATAGAACAAATAAAATTCAGCTCTCTTATTTTGGTCTGGGAAAGTCTGCAAAAATAGAGCTAGCAATCGAGCTACATTTGCCGTCCTGGGTTTGATCCAACCTAATCCAACCCAAAATCATTTTGTGAACAAAAACACCCCCAATACCAAAACCTTACGTAGGCTCCACAAGAGAGTCAATTGTATTCCATGACGTCTGTATCAATTGAAAACGTGTCCTAATGTGGAGCATTGCAAGTAATTTATCGTGAACTCAATGGATACCCTAGTGTGTACATTTGGGTGCCTAGATTTTGTAATTGATAAGAATGGAGCAAAGAGGCTAAAAGGGGCTAAAAACGACCTCTTCCCGTTGCAATAACTCTTTTTGAAATATTGCGACTTGCTTTCGTATATTTACCCTTTTTAGCGCATTTTCGCAATCATTTTCGAGTTTTTTCAACTCTGTTTCGTGTTTCCTCTCCTTTTTTGCATTTTTCTAAACTTAAAAAAATGTTTGGGCGAAAAGGGCAATTCTTTTTCGAAGTCCAATCATTACTCTTTATAAAAAATTGAGACGTGAATTGCGACTCTGTCGTTGTTCACCGACCTGCTTTATTTGCTCAAGCAACTGGGCAAGTTCTAAAATTTGCGCGAATTTCCGCGAAACAAGACCAGACCAGGAGAAATGACTTAATTACCTAATTTCTTTTCAACTAACAGTTCGAAGGAAGGACGAAAAGTGAGCTTACCTTTGGCATTCCTCATTTTTGCATAATGAACCTTTTCCTGAGCAATTGAGAGGCCATCAGCAAACCTTCCTTTTAATGTGACAAGGTTACCAGATTTGAAATAAGAAGAACGGCAAGAAAGAAAGACGAGCCGACGCCCAAACCACGGTTTTTGGCCCTACGAGCAATATGACAAATTTAACTTCACCTTGTAGCGTTCCTCATTACTAGAGACCGGATTTGAATTTTTTTTTCTACAAAATTAATTTTCACTATTTTCAGGCCGATACTTTATTTTGAAAACAATTGGGGTGAAATGCCAATTTAAGAAATGATTTTAATTTTCTCGCCATTTTGAGGGCAAGATTTTTTTGTCCGATTTGGGCTGAAATTCAACTTTAAGAAACGATTTTAATTTTTTCGCCATTTTGAGAGCAAGATTTTTTTATCCGATTTGGGCTGAAATTCAACTTTTGAGTGACATTTGTTTGAAGTGGGATAACACATCTCATCACTTCAGGCAAAATAACAGAACACAGAGTCCTTAGAATACAACTACAACAATATTCATGACCACTTGGCCCATATAATGATAACCAAAGTGAAGGTCAAGTAGTTGAAAGACTTCAAAGAGTTACGAGTACCCATTCAAGACCAAGACAACTTCACGCATTGTACTACATAAAATGTGGTAACTTTGACAATTAAGCGGCATATTTTAAGATTAAACAGACAGGCATGTTTTTGAGTGTTGAAATTTGAATTACACCATGTTCGTTTTAACATCAATAGAGAAAACCCCTATCTTACAAGTAAACGGACTTGCAGGGAACAAATAGCAATTAAGAGAAGAGTGAAGCATTCTTTTCTTTTTGACCTCATCTAACAAGCCCCTTACCAAGCCTAAATGACTCCATTATTTGAAATAAGGTCCTGTATTACTGCAGACTTAAATTCAAGAGCTTCAACCACCTGTGCCCCTTTTCTTTTAAAAATTAAAATTGTCAAAAATGATTTCGATTTTTAGAAAAGAATCCCCTAATCTAAACAAGACCACGTCAAATCTCTTTTATTTTTTTTTCGCGTATCTTTCATCAACTAAAAAAATTGAGCCAAATTTCATCAATTTCAAATCCAGTTTCTACTCATTACATCCTCGTTGAAGGCACGTTCGTGCAGTTCTCAATGCTGTAATGTATCAAATTGTTTGATAATGCCTGCATTTTCCTATCATCAATTGTGGCTCTTTTCATCTCATTAGGCCAAGGCAGAGAAGATTTTGGCCATTCCACGGACCTTAGAATGGACTTTATTTGGATTTCGAGATTCACTCAACTTGGATATGTTTATATCGATCTTGTAGTCGCAGATCACGTTTGTCGGCTTGACGCCAAATATGGATCGAGTTCTGAAAGATCCCTTGTTGGGAATCAAGGCAATGAGCTTAAATCATGCACGGCGAAAGTGTCAAAGTGGCTTATGCCTATCGCCAATATCGATCCCACCTCGCTCAAACCCAACCAACCTAATCTTTGTGCTTTGTCTAGTGCGAGAAAGTACCTTCACCCTTAAACCCTGTGTTTTATGGAGTGCTTGGCACACAAAATACAGCCTCCCTCGAATCATTAACACCAAATAAGATGTAGCAACTCCTACAAGTTTCAATATTCAACGTTTTTTTCAACGGACCGAATTGATGTATAATTACAAAAGAAGAATATCTCTTTTTCCTGACGAGTCTTTTCTTATAGGTCCCTGGAGTCTTACGAAAAATGAATTTATTGTTCACTGGTAGGCCTGAAGATCGGGCTTCGGTTCATACCACCCACCATGAAAACCTACATTCTTATTGCCGAATAAGCCATACACGGGAATATACGAGGAGAAATATGCCCGCAAGACGGCGATTATTTAAACAACTCTTTTAAAGGACAATGTAACCTGAAGAGTGGGTCTATTTTGGGGGAGAATGAGCGTGCTATGGATAAAGTAATGGCCTCCACCGCTTGAATGTTTGAATAGAAAACGCTCGTCTTGTCTTTGGGGCGGGTCTAAGACGTAAAAGGAATTCTTTTCTCCCAGGCAAATCAGGTTGTGTCATCATTTTATTGGGCTAGACCCGTTGACTTGATCGAAAGATTTAGGACCATCCCTGGTTATGCATTTTGCATCCCACCCACAAGAAATGAGTATCAATTGAAACTCATAGAAAACGGCGCTCACTCCCTTAAAGAGAATCTATCCCTTACTGTTCTTACTCTGTAGTACAGGTACTGTTACACTTCGAAGTCAAATTTGAATTGAAATGAGACGTGGTTAAGTGGGATTGAATGTCCATCGTTTTAATTCTCGGATGAATTTGCTCTTTGTCATTCTGTATCGAATTCATGATAATCAAGAAATTAGGGTTTGTGTATTGCGACAACTTTTGAACGTTGAGATTAATACTGGATGTCTTTCGATAATGACTAATTTGTCGTGACGAACAATGAACCACTTGCGCAAAAAAGGCTAGACGTATTGAGAAAGTGGAGTTTTTGTCGGTACTTATCTGACTATTTTTCCAATTGTTACAAAAATAAGACCTCAAGTGTTTTGAAAGTAGAATATTTTACCGTAATTCCTCATGTTGATATGATTAAATGTACTTACGTTAATCTCCGACTATCCATAAAATTTTAATCATTACAGTTCCTACTACTTTGCTTATTTAAACATTGATCAGCTTTAAGGACAAAAAAATGATATGTATAGACCATTAATTTCGATTCTTGGTTGTCTATACTTGACCAAACTAATTTGACATCAACGTAGGGTATATCGTTGCAATTGATAAAGGACATCAGACTGAAGGTGAATCGTCCTATCGTCACTAGAACAACTTGATCAAACAACTCACATCTTTGTTACATAGCTTTACTCCTGTTTTTGCGACAAAATAGGAGGAGGCATGGAGTAATGATTTTCTTTGCTTCCTTAGACAGGTCCTTGGGTCTCGGCATTCTTTTCGAGTGCTATCTATCCAGGATCTATGTCATATTTCCTCACCTTCGCCGAATGAATGGCCATCTCGATTGTCTCCCTGGAATCAATTTTATCACTCTCGATCTGAGCCAATTTACTCCACCATTCAGAGTTTTTGATCGGGGTTTTTGTCTCGAAAAAAACGCCTGTGACCTTGGCAGCAAGAAAAAACAACGAGACGTTTTGCAATTGAGCAAAAAAAAATCTTTTCAGAGTGCGGTTAAAAAACTTGCGTATTTTGGGCCAAGGAGGTTTCAACGCACGTCTTTGGGGAGGGGGGGTTAATGTCGTATGTGGAGAAAAATTTCTAAGCGGGTAATTACTCGGGCATGAGACGGCAAGCAAGGCGACTTGAGATGTATTGATGTGTGGAGAATTGAAGGTCCCTCAATGACCCAAGAGATGGTTCGAGCGAAAAGATACCACAAGTACACAAGGGGTTATGTCACTTTGGCAGCATTTTTTTAGTGCAGTTACAAGCCTAAGATTATCATTTCTCACTCGCATGTGTTTAACATTGCTCTTGAAGCGGAACAAGGCGGTCGTGAAAACGGATGGGGACAAAAAAATCACTTTCCATCACTGCATTGACTTAACAATCAACAACATCACCAACAACAACCGCTCAACCGAGCGACTCCATCAGTTCCTTTGTGGTTTCTTTTCGATTTGATCGAAATTGAGTGCAATCTCTAGTGAAGAAAGAAAATGGATTCCCCCGGAAGGGGGCGTGTCAATCATAAGTCCTAATCCCTTGACAGTTCACCTCTTTAAGGCGAATCCAAACAAAGACGAAGCCACTTGCAATCGAATTCATGCACATTCCTGCCTCACCTTGACATGATGAGAAATCACGCCTTGAACATTTGTTAGGCAAATTTGATCCTTCATACTTCCCATGGCTGCACAAAGGGCCTGTTTTCTAAACAAAAGGCCCCTTGTTCAACTTTGAGAGATTGCTGAGTAAATAAAAGCATTCTGGGATCAAGGACGTTTTGACAGAGGGTGAAACCTTGTCATCGTTTGTACTTGTACCTAAGTGAGATGGATTCGTGGTACGCGTCTCGTGTGTACCGGAAACCGGGTGGTATTTCAATGAGGGTGGCAATGCCAAACCACCCTTCAATAGTGGCCAAAGGGCAAACGGCACCCCGGTGTTTTCCAAAGGAGTGAGTTCACCTCCTTCCGTTCGACCTTGACATTGCACTCCTCACTCAATTTGCTCGTGTCTTGAGATCCTTTGGATGGCGCGAATGCAAACCACACATTGGCCTCCTTCTTCGTCATAATCATCGACACTTCATTAGCTCTGGGGTGCTTTAGAACGCATCTAAGTGCGTGTGTGTTTGTCCATTGTCATTGCATCCTTGTTCCTTCACCATATGGGCCAATTAGGTGCACTACGAATGCTTGAACAATAAAGATAAGTTTGGGAAAACCAGGTCATTAAGCAACTATTGTTCAAGTACGCCATTCTAATTCCGCTGCCAAGCGTTGACGAAGGTCAACCAACCTTAAGAACGAGGAAATCTCGGAGATGGAAGTGGTTGCCATCAATTTGCTCTTTATGACGGCTGTGTACAGATTTCTCGAACACTATATAGATATAATTGTCACGTAATGGCTAATGGCGTTACCACAAATTCCAAATAGGCCGGAGTTCATTAAGGATACGAACAAGACAAATCATGGCCATTTTAGACTCAAGGATGGCTTCATGTAGATCGGTATTTTATGGCGTTACAGGAAAGGTTTTTTAAGGCATAACTGCGTTCAGTTATTCAATTACTAGCGGGGTCCCCACTTCTCTTAGCAGCTTTCCTGATGATTGGATCACCTCTTTTTTGCCACGGTAGACAATAAATTGCCCCTAGAATAAAGATGAAGTCATATTATGCAGTTCTTAAACGAACATGCCAAGAAGTTGAAAAATAGGAAGTCCACTTATTTTTTTGTTGTCCTTGAATTGGCTTTCAGAATCAATTTACAAAACTAATTCACCAACAGATTAAAAACACATCTTCATTTGTTCATTGGCCAAAATGAAAGTCATTCGTGGTTGGTTGATAATCATCCCACAAAGATATGAGAAGACGGCTTAATTAAAAAGCCGTTCATTCTGGTTTCAATGTGATTATATTTAGTCGAAACCAATCGACATTTCAAGAAAAACACCCTTGTCAACAACTCTATTCCAAAATTAATTATCAAAACACCCACGGGCATATATTTTCTATCCTGTATTTGTCCTGTTATAGAGGGAGTTTGCATCAGATCAAATCCCCAATTCCATAAGGCTCCCTCATATCTCAGCCTTGAACCCTACAAAATCAAAATCATAATCCTCCGTTTAGAATTACCTTTTCATGTCCAGGTCTGAAGGTCAATCAAGCCTTTAAGTGGCCAAGATGCATTCCTGGGGCCTCAAACGAGCTTTAATGGTTGATGGTTCGTCGTGGCGGCTTCCATCTGACAACCCACGCGGACAAGCAGCAAGAAAACTTGAATGGGACTTTAATTCGATTACAAAATGTAGTGTGGTGGTATGAGATATGCCTCGACAGGTCTGGAGATTCCGTCGCTTTCATTGCTTCCGAAAAGATTAACCATATTTCCACAGACAGACTTCAAACAATGTACCCCTTACAGTGCTGGAAAGGGTGCTTGGTATTGTCAACAGATCAGGAAAACATTCATCTGCCCAAGTCCTTCATACCAAAAAAAAACAGTTGTAATCGCTTTGAAATTTAATTTGAAACACTCGGCGCTTCTAGATAAATCACCCCAAATGCATTTCAATAAAAGAGCTCGAGATTCGCGAAATTCATTTCATGGGTGTTAGTTTTGAGTTATCATTGAATGAGAGCCATTCCGATTCATTCACGTCATTATTTTGGGCACCCTTCCTTTTACGTGCATTGATGTAATGTGGTGCTAGAAATTTGCACAACATAGGCCAACAAATAACCGTCCTTCACTAGATTTATGGATGGCACTTTTTGACGGGAAGCGGGGAAGCACGAACTTCCTAATATGGCTCATTAGACCTGATAGGATTTCGCTTTGAGCTTCTTTAATCGCTCACAAGGCAAGGCTAGCAAAGCCGGTGCTCTTGACTTTTGACGCCTAAAGATTGACGATCAGACAGACAAATTCTTCACAAATTTGATTATGAATGTCTTAACTCCCAAGAATTTGGGGGACAAAAGCATCTTTGATCGTTGATCAAAAAACCCCTCAAGGTCCTTGTCGGCTTGAATAGATTCAAATGGATAAAGAGGGCATCCACGTAAGATCAGGTTTCTGTTCTAAGGGGATAATTCCTTCCGCTTTTTTTTTGAGAACAATTTCTGTGGAATTTGATAGGAACTTGAAAATATCGTGTTAAGATTTTGTCTGATTCAGAATCAAGGCGCCACTGTTGCTTAGGGAAGAATTAATAATGTTTGCTGTCAACCAAAAAAATGCCAAGGACATATCTTAAGGAATATTTCGGAATTTGATCGAATTTGCCCATGTTTCCGGAAAGATCAAATCTTTCTCATCGATATTCCAAAGAAATGTTTTTCCCGAAACCATGGAAGCCCAAGCAAGTCCTGTTGCTTCTTTTTAGACTCTTCGGAATGTATTTGAAAAATAGCAACGAACTTGATAGGCTTTTTGGAATGAGGAAGGTCTCCGTTTATATATTTGATAATATACAATCTCTGTCCCGTTCGTTGCCCATCAAATCGGGTCCTTGAAGCTTTGGGTGCCATTAGAGTCATTGACAGATCAATTTAGCTTGTCATTTTGCATTAAATAACTCCGAGTTTTTCAACGACGTGACAACAAGAAAAACAACAGATAGATATGACAACCAACCTAAGTACTAACTATTGGTAGCTTGGCAGAAAATGGTTTTCAAAATGATCATTTGTTGATTTCAGAAAACTTGACGCGGACTAGTTAATGAAGAAAGTCAAAATAGATTAAAGACATGCTTATAAGAATAGCAAGGATTTCATCATTCCTTTCGTTCGATAATTTCAGAAATTTGAGACATGTAGAAACATGAGCTCAATCCAAATCGTAATCACCAGTTTTCTACCCGTCAATATCGGATAAGTCTATTGAAACCTTGGTCACATTTTCGACACGTATTAATACAAAAACAGAGGCAACACTCCAGGGAGATTTAGCCATTATTTTTGTTATCATAACTCGGATTTAGTATTCACCTACTCTTATGTCTAATATTTCTTTCCTGTATATTTTCTAGCCATTAATTATAAAACAAAGAAATTGATTAATTTGAATTTGAATGATAGAGAATGGGTTGATTTTGCCCGATGATCTTGAGCGTGTAAAAATTAGCACTCATTGTTTACTTCAACGGACTTATTCATGATATTTTGCCAGTCCAATGTGAATGTTTGGACTGCGAATGTGTTGGCAAGAAGTTTTAAGAAGTGTTGTACCATTTTATGTCTCATTTCGAGTTCTTGACCAATATAAAAAACCGCTTGAACTGGATTGTGTATTGAGGAGTCTGGTTTGCGAGTCTACAACCGTCTCAATCAGAGTGTATAAGTAGATTTGAAATTCGCCTCACCTACTCGCAAACCCAAGATTGAGAGAGAAATAAATGAACAAAAATGTACAATATTTTTTTGAACCAAGGACGGTTGTGGGATTTTCAAAAGAAATGAAAACTAAAATCAAATCATTCTAATATTTAGGCCATTGGTCTTCATTCTCAGCTCCTCAACATTTGCTCGGTTTCTCTTCAATCCAAAATCACGATCTAAACAGGCTATCAATCAAAAGTAATCAGTATCAACATGACAAACCTTAGGTAGTCTGTCAAAAAAGTCCAATGGGTAACCAAACCTCCTTGAAAATTGTTGGCTACATCAGAAGGGTCTTCTTAATCCATCAAGAGGCTTATGAGGTGACCTAAAATATTAACTTTTCCTTTCCCTATTATTTTACTTATAGAAGAACTAATAGAAGTTCCCACAAAGAGCCCTTTGCGTTATTTTAATTGAAAGATCGGAGGCTAAAAGGTGTTTTATCCACTCCAAGAAGCCAGTCACCTATGTATGAGACGTCTGCAACGAGGCGAGAACTTGAAAGTTTTTACGAATCTGTCCAACACTCTGAAAACCTTTTCACCATCGGTGTCTTAGTCATGATCTGCATTTGAGTCAATAACTGGCCATTCTTTTGGTATTGAATGTCACGTCCATTTGAGCCCAATAAGCCCGCCGCTGCCTCACACTGAAAGGGTCCTTATAATCCATTGAGAGGTCAAAATGTGTCTCGTCCGATTGCTCAAGTGTAGGAAATTCTCAAGTCATGAAGAATTTGGGATTTGGAATTAGGTCGATTGAATCCAAACACTTCCCTTCCTGTGTGAAAATATATGTAGATAAGGCCGTGTATTTCATGAAGGGTATTGCTGGTATGATTTGGCTTGAGCGGACTGTAAAATACTGGAAAATGATCTTTGTGCAAGAGAGTATTAATTCGAGTCGTTCGTCCCTCTATTTGGCGCGATGAAAACGGCCATAATTCAAGGGATTGGGTCGGTCAGGTTCCGGGACGGAGGGCACAAATTGGCGGGTCTTGAAGGTCGGCGGCTTCTTGGCATTGGCCTTCACCAGTTGTTTCTCCAATTTGTTGATCTCGTGCTCTCTTTTCAATCTGTCTTTATCGTCTTCCTGGATGTTCTTCCGCTTCGCCTTGGCTCGTTTCTCCTCTTCACTGAGCTTTGACTTCCACAAATTATTTCCCATCTTGAGTATTTGTACCAACCGGCCACGTCTCACAATATGTTTGCAATATTTTGTTTACCATCTCACGGGTTGCCCTTGAAACGATGTTTTTCATCGTCAAAGATCTCTATACTACGGTGGGCATGTCACCCAAACGGGCGCTCTCTCCTTAGCAACATATGTAGTCTCTCAAGAGAGACCACCACACTAGTCCCTGCACATTCCCAATAAAGAGCTTTCTCGTCTTTTGTGGGCCTGCCGGAGTCCCAGTGGTCCCAGTACACCGAGCATTAGTGCTGGGGCGAGTCCGGTAAAAAGTCGGACTCGTACGAGAGTCCTTTGATTTTTTGACGTTTTGCCGGACTCGCCAAGTCTGGACTCGAGTCTTTTACTAGGGTCAGGTCTTGCAAAAAGATTGTACTTGCGAAATTCTAAGGAAAATGACTTCTTTTTCTTGACGAGTCAGAACTCCAAGTCCTTGCTTAAAGACTCGAGTCTGGCCAATTTCTCCAAAATCGAGTCTGAACTCGAGCCTGGACTCGTCCCAGCAGTACCGAGTACCTTGCCTTTACTTGAATCGGTTCCACTTGGTCCTATCGTCTCTTTCTAGTAAGATCTATGTACTATTTTCATGGGCCTAGGCCAAGTAAAGCCTATGTTAGGGTGTGTTCCAAAGGAGGGATAACAACACAAAGCAGGACCAGCAAAGGAGTTGTTTAAGGGCGAAAATACGCAAAACTGAATGATAAGTCCATATTGACAATGAGTTACGTTTTAACGCTTGATGGATATTACTCGCTTTCTAGTTGGAGAATTGAGCGGCTCATGTGACGGAAAGTCTTGTCACGTAAATTTATTTGGCTTGAGAAATACTGAACAACGTTGAGGAGTATTTGCTAAGGAAACATTTTCGTTTCTTGAATACTCCCTATCAACAGAACAATGAGTTAAATTGGCTTGATTCAATTTCTCGTTCAGACGCAATCGCAAATTTCATTATGCTCCTTTTTCAACAAACTTATAGAACCTAATAATAATGTGAGACAGTAGGTGCAAATCATTATGAGAACGTCACTTTAACGACGAATTGAAAACTTTTTTCATAAACACAACATGGAGGATTGCCAAAACTTTACAATTCGATTTTTCGCTGCCTTTTGTCACCCAATCAAGAACATGTTTTTTTCTGGTAACATCAGTTTTCACGTTCCTTTGGCAGAAAAACAAAACTTTTTTTTTTTGCGCAAAATTGGCACGATTAGTTGTAGGGCACAAAAAATTGGTATGAAAATGGCCAAATTGAAGTGCAAAGCATAAAAAGCCGTTGGTTATGGAATTTCAAGATTGAATTTTGTCAGGTTGCTAATTAGTATGAGGCAAACATTTGGATTGGACTGATCGAGAATGGGAAGCATTTGTCATTTATCCCCACTTAGAGCGAATTCCCACAATGCAAAGCAATGCATAGCCTTAAAAACATATGTCTGGGGCTAACCATTTCTCGCTGATGTCGAGAATTGATTTTGATCTTCGTAATGACCTGAAACGATCTCAAATGTAACTTAAAAGTGATAAATAACCATTCACTATTGCGCATTGTGCATAAGTTTTGAATCAAATTCTCGCTCATACTAGTTTCAGTATTCAGCATTCATAGAGAATCTAAAGATCGGCAAGTTTCCCAGCATCTGATGCACTGGCCGAACTAAACACAAGGCACGTATTTAATCAGCATCATCTTGCCAAACCACGTCTGATGTTGTGCAAATGCACTCACCTCCTTCACAACACATTCTCAGCTGAGAAGGTCTCATTTTCCTCGTCCTTCACAAAAAGAAATAAGTAAAAAGTTCGCCTGGAAGGTCAAGTTAATACTTGAGCATTCTCTTTTTTTTCTAAATTCAACCACCGAGGGCTTAAGTGCAATTCAAACAACACAATTAGTTCTGCTTCCCATACTTTTGAGTCAAGACCTCTCAGGAATCAATGAAATGAGGTCAAGTCAATTCTCGAGAACAAGCCCCGTCAGAACCTCCTGCGTCATTTCTGAGAATCCTGGAGGAATTCCAAGACCCTTTCTGTCTTCGGTTCTAGCTTCTAACCCCGAGAAAACGATCTTAATGGGCAATAATGAGTCAGCTCCGGAAATGATCAAATATATCCATTTGATGCGAAGGTATCATCACCTTTGAAGAAATGGCAAAAAATCCCCCTTAACTTCAACATCCTTCTTGGGTGCGAATCCGGAATCTCGGATTGAGAAACTTCCTCGCCCGCCAGACAGAACAATAACAACTCGTGCTGACTTGCTCGAGGTCATTGAGACTTGATTGGGTTTGAATAAGCCCATCCTCGATCACTTGTCTTTAAAAGCTAAGAGGCACGTAACCTCCATAGGTCGAGTCGATTTGTACGACCAGCCATGAAATCGTGGATCTCGAGTCAACGTTAGACAATCTCTGTGATGAAATGATAGACTTGGACTTGGTAAATCCGGGCCTTTTTGTCTACCCACTAGATCCACTCACAAAGACGTGATTGATTGGTGTAAAACGATCTCCCCTGAAAGGCCAGAAAGAAGTACAAAAAGAACGAAATCATGAAAAATTAAGTACTCCACGTAGCAATGGTAATACATAACGGGCAAAAAGTACGTCTATGAATGGGATAATATGTCATTGTGTGGTCTGGATGTCTTACATGGGCTCGATCGGGGTTGTTCAATAAGACTGGCAACTATGGGAATTGTTTGGTTGATTGACAAGGGGAGCCTCTTGGTTCTAAAGATTGTCGTGGTTGGTGAATCAATAATGTCTCGAGTTGTCTTTCGCCAAATGTACCCGTGTTGCCCACACATAAAGGTAGCCATTACGGCAATATTAGGCAGTCATTACCCTGTCTGAATAGGGCAACTTGGAATATTAGTGTTGGGAGGGTTTGTATAAGGTCTAAAGTGTAATGTACTGTATGTATGTATATACTAGTAGTAAGACCTGTGTTCAGAAATTGGACTCTTTATAGTATTCGTAAAAGGGGCTGTCAAAGGAGCATTGGTATATTTTAAAGGAATTTTAGAATTGAACAAAGTATTCGAAATCGGCTGATCTCTACAAGAAAATAGGCACCGCTCGCCTGAGTATCGACCTCAAACGCTCATGAAATGGTGACGTAACGCTTCGAATTGCGAGCATCGTTACTTTTGAGAAGACAAACAAAATATCCGTCGAAAATTGTTCATGGAAAAAACTGAATCTTGGGTGCGCTTAAAATTGGTTTCTCAGTGCTCATGAATTAGCAAATACAACCTGACTCACTTAAAGTGAGGCTAGAATTTTGGCTTATAGCCTAAGATATGGTCATCATCAGTACATACATACCAGAAGAACAAAGCTGATACAATTCGACATTCGAATTTGGAACAAAGTGTGACGACATGACCAAAGTGCTAATTATGACTTTATACACGCGGTACGGCCCACTTTGTTACTCAAGCATTTCATGCGACCTTAGTGAAGGTACTTTAAAGCGAGTCAAATCTAATGTCAAGAAAAGGTTGTTTGACCCCAAGAAACTTCGAATCATATAACTAGGCATAGTATAAACGCTGAATTAATGACAGGAGTAACATTCTAAGACAAAGATTAATTAGATAACCGGAGTATTTGAAAAAATGTCATTTTATAAGTAAATGGTTGAGCTTACTTTCTGATCGTTCCCGCAAATACCACGACTCTCAACATGATCGAACTAGAATCATCGAAATTGCAAAGTTGACGCCCGATCAATTCTTGTATCCACAAAGCAGATTAGATCAAGCTACTTTAAAAGCATGTTCATCGTCTTTATCACACCCCTGACGTACGTCCTGGTGCTTTTACATCAAGGACAATCACAGTTCTTCCTCTACGAGTCCTTGTGTGAATAGACATTGACCGATTCCATTAATGCCTACTTAGATCCAGACAAACAACGTTCTATAGGAAACCATTGATCCATTTCAGTTGATCTCTTTCAATCGATGCCGGTTTTTATAGCAATGCCCCTTTCTCTCCTTTCCAGACAAACAGAAGGCCTGCTTTTGGCTAAAACTGAAAATGGATATCCTTGGCGAGGCATTTGGCCGACCTCTTGCGGTGTTTTGGGAGTTAATTAATCGTTGTTCATGTTCAAGTCGCCGGTGATTACACCTTGTCCGATTCTAATTTCGTGGCAATGTACTCGTACCAGACCCCCCCATTTCCCCGTCTCAAGGCTTTGCCTCGTATTGACGTCTTCATAATGAAAGTAGTGGTTGGTTGGTTGGATTACGCGAAAAAAAAACAACCTCGACCAAGAGCCTCAACCAGGTTCATAATCGCACTTCTGTTTTCTGACAGATTCTGGTGAGCATTGCACATGATCTGCATCGTTCCTTTGGCCATATCCTCCCCGTCCTCCTTCATCTCCTTCTCATGGTGCTCTTCCAAACAGACAGACGGAATCATTCACCTCTTAAAAAACGTGGTGGTTGCTCTCGAAGGGTGGTGTAGCGCCCTCACTCACTCACTCACTCGTTCAGTCAGTCACTCACTTCTGGATCTGGTCTTCTTTTGGAATTCTAACGCTTGGAAGTGACGCAAAACCCATCGAGGACGAGTCCGACAACTCAGATGATGGTAAGGTACGGACGACGTGCAGCATACTAGTAGATAGAGGAGTTCACTGACGACGTCAACGCCGCTCCCTTGGAGATGGTCGAAGATTCCGAAAAATCCCAATCCAAAAGGAACAGTTCTCTCTGATCTGTCCAGGAGGATACATGCACTCCCGGTGAGAAAATCCACTGACATCTGTGCCAAACGTCTTGAATTTCAACATATTCCACACAGACTCTTATGTTTTCGGCCTCTGTGGTATTAGATTCGCCGGCAGATTTGGATGACGAACTCTTTCGTTGTAAGTGAGTGAACAACTACAATACTGCATCATTCATATTGTGTGACTTTGGGATATGGATTGAGATCAAGGGAAAATAAGGCCGTCCAACACGCTCGAGGATGATTGGGAGCTCCCAGTATCGCTTCTTGAACAAATGTGAATGAATCTCATCGAGCTATTGTCGGATCCCGAATTCTAGTCAAACGTGGTCTTTTGGTTACACTTTTAAATCGGACTTCACAATGAGGTAAGATTGATCGAGACATAAATGATCATAACGATGATGATGTTGATGGCCTCCCCCATTCAGATGGGAAAAATAGAGTCATTAATTAATGAGAATGACGTATCAAGGATGCGCTTTGACCAGTTTCTCAAGAAAGCAAACAACCCATTTGAAAGGGCACTTGTCATTGAAGATGTGAGCTAATTTCTGTCGATGAATGTATTCAAGATGGCCTTGTCTCTCGTTTGAAGATCCACCTGAGTGCTTCGTCATCGTGACAGAATCTCACTTACTCGTTGAAAATTGTGTAAATCATCGGCTATCAATAACAAGCATTAACCTTGATTTCCATCCAAACAAGGCCGACAATGAATTTCATGCAATCTGTCATGTGGTCTCTACTATACTTTTGATACTTTATGCCCATAACTGACACTTTTCCCCCAGGGTGTTAGAATCAGACGACATGTCATTAGTTTCACACCATTTGCTGCATAAATATTGACGTTTAATTATCCATCAATTTTCCCTGAGGGTAAAATCGTTGATGAAACTTAGGGAGCAAACGGGAAAACCGTTCAGACAGAGGTAGACTGGTAACATATTGGGTAAGAAAGTAGGGTTTTGGCCTGATTGAGCTTAGAATCAAGAGCGCATAAATCATGTTGTGGGATTTCTTTGCTTTAAGCTTCCATATAAGAATTTATATTTTTTTTATTTAAGTTTAGTCCCATCGCTTCAAGTATAAAGGCATTTCAACCATGCTGTATTTTGTGGCTTCAAATTTTACTGTTTTTTTTACTAAGAGAACGCAACCCACCTCATGCCTTTGCAAAGTCAATCAGTATTTGATTGACAAAGACTCAAACATGCCAAGATTGTAATACATCAAAGATACTCGTATCTCTACATTCTTGAATTATTGTACTCCATTAAAGACGAGTATTTGTTTCAATCCATTGAAATGAAAACGAGTTATGCAACAACCGCATCTAAAGTTCCAATTCAGTGAGATTACTCCACAAATGCACTTTACCTATTCAAACGATCTACCTGCTACCTGTGTTTACCTACAACTACACGCTAAACGCAAGGACCCCCGGAATAAACCATTCCATTTGTTTGTTTGTAGGTAGGTACTCACTCAGGTTCATACTGCACAAGTAAAGTATGCAATTCCGGTTTGGACAACACCACAAAGTAGCTGCGTGACCAGGCAATCTCCTGACATTTGGCCCCTTTAAGCAATTTTGGTTGTCTTGATGGCCTGGATGGCACTGTTCCTTCGGGCAACCACGAGGTACGTATATCATTGCGTGGAATTCTTCAAACCCGGCAAAAATGTTTCGCCAAAATAGATTTCGTTTCCTGAGAAAAAAAAGGACCGAGACGGAGCGAAAACGAAAGTTGTCGATTTCGACGTGAAGTGATATGTTACATGACACGACAGCATCATCAACACAAACGAATGCCAAGAGGTGGGTAAATTATCTACAATGTTCACATTTACCAAACACATCCAGACACTCGACCAATCGCCAAGAAACACAGGGGGGGACTTGAACCAATTCCTGAAATAGTTTCAACGCCTTTGACGTTCCGATTAAAAGGTCCTTGGCATTGATTTATGATTGTCTTTGGTCTAAAAATGGTTTCTAATGACGCACCCTGCAGTCCATGGAAAATGCCTTTTTTATCATTGATTTTTTTTTCTCCTCGTCGACCTTGTTTGGTCAAAAAGCGTGTTGTTGATCAATTGGAAAATTACCACCTCGGGTCCAGACACTCGGTCTAAATGGCATTTCAAGTGCGAATTTTCTTGAAGCTCAAGGCAGAAAGAAACAAGACGACGGGTTTTTACGGTTTTGCTACCTTTTTTGGCCTGGTTCGAGCACTTTTTTCCCCGTTTGATCATTTCACGGATATAAATCAATCGAAGCCGCAAGATTGTTCGAGGGACCTTTAGGCTAACCTTTTTCGCACAAAGAGTAACCACAATTACTCTTCATATAGGTACTTTATACTATTGTTTCAAGCAAATCCTTTAACTACGTGTGATAATAACTGAGCCGCTTATTATTGACCTTGGCCATTAAAACATTAAAATATAAATCGATGTTAAAACTTACGCTAAGCCATAAACGAATTAGACATTCAATCGTCCGGCATGAAAAATTCAAAACATTGCAATCACACCATGTAATCAATATTCAGAGCATCGGATGCGAATGACCATGAAAAAGTGGTTTAGCGTACAATGCTGAAGTTAGTTGTACGTAGCACTATTTATTTACTTCTTCGTGTGGAAGAAAATCTCTCTCCCTCTCTGAATGTGAGAGGATTCATCTCATTCAATCAAGACAATTGAAAGCCAGCCGTGCGAATGGGAATTTGCAACTGCGGTCGATTTTGCACATCGATGTTTAACCTCTCTTGATTGAGTACCAAAATACGTTCCCTGTAACTCAACGGGCAAACCAAGTCAAGCTAGCTTTGACAGGGTCAAAAGGTCAATCTTGCGGTTGTTGTTACACTCTATTGTACGGCACAATTCTGGATAACTGCCAAGTCAAGACAGAAACCAAATATGATGGAGGGCATACATTCTTTAAAAACTCCTCACCCAATCCTTGAACTCACTTGTCAACGTGATCATGCCTTCGACCAAATTTACCGGGCAAATGATAACATTGCGATGACACGAAATATCTGGAATTTCGATCATGTTCTTGTCGAATCTCATCACTTCGTGTTCAACCTTCGTCAATCCGGAGATGAGTTCGTTCCATTCCTCTTCAAAGTGGAAAATTGGCCGTATACAATATTTCATTGAGATCTTCTTGGGCGATGAATGGTGTGCTCAACTGCACTGATGCAGTACTACGTATTCCTGATTCCAACCAAATACCAACTGTTTTTGTCTCCTTCCCGAAGAGTGTGTGTATGTACGTACATACGTACATACGTAAGTGCACGCTCGTAATGGGCTAAATGAGCGTGAAAAGACGCTTCAATCCCGACTGAGTAAAAGTAATACAAGTCCTGAATTCGTTGCCATGGCTCCGTCCGCCACCTTCTCTGATGAAGGCATTTCCATTCAAGTCTTGGGATTGCGGTGTGCATTTCAAGCATGTGAAAATAGACAATTGGCCTACACAAGATGACATTGAGGAATACGCGCCACTATCATGCTAGTACTCGTACAACTCCCAACCATCACCACCTTCATTGTTTGTTGCTTGTGCTAGTTACTGTCACTCTTGTATTTAGCAGATGCTTGGTAGATCAACAGACAGATGCGCTAATGCGAGATAGACACACAAGACAGGAGGAGAATTGGCCAACCAACAAAATCGTAAGCACTTCGCTCCAGCTAGCAGCACTGTAGGCCACTGTAGTCTGTACATATTATCTTTGTTTTTCTCAAAGATCTTACCAGATTGTCAGATCTCGAAGATCCGGTCTGGTACGTACTCTAGACAGACACTCCATCACGCAAACTCTAATGGAAGTGTGTTCTCGGGTCCATTATTGTAGACAGTTGAGAAAAGATGAAATTCATAGACGAATATGGTGTAAATCAGAATGAGGTAGACAGTAAGACACGCCGGACGATACATTCGCAAGGAAAAGTCATCGTTCTGAAAGAAGATAAAAAAACAAATTTGACTTTAAGTTGTCTCCCGAGCAGAGCGATACATTCGTTGCTGACAAAGCGTTCAAAATGGGTTCAACGGCGCTGTTTTAATTGGGATCCCGAGATCAAACCCGAGATCAAATAGTAACTTTCTGCCAAGCAATCTGAAGCCATTTACCAAGTCTTGCTTCGTCCAGGAGGGTCTCCATTTTGAGGGAATTTCTTCTCATTAAGAATAAAAGCTTGTTGAACCAAAGATTATTAAATCTCATTTTATAGTGTAAAATAGGTTTGTCTCCATGCATTTTTTCCTCTTGCAGATTATCTCACTTTTCGTCGTAGTACAATCAAAAAACATTTTGTTTTATTCCATTTATGTGACCTCTCTTAGACAGCTTAGTACATCAAAGAGTTATCTTTCTTCCGTTCTTTTTTACTTTTTTAAACTTGGCGCATGCTTGAGAGAACTCTGGTCGAATAGATGTCGTTAAAAACAATCTCCGCGTAAAACTTATTCGACCTAGTTTTATGTGGCCATTTAATTTTCAATAACGACCTTTGAACCCCACGCATATCTTGTTCTTGTCAATTCTCAACCATAAGTTTGATCCACGTAAGACCATTCCTCGTTGTTCGAGCAATATTTATCTCCCCCATTGGACCAGTCCATCAACTGATCTGTTCATTTCAACGAAGAGCTTCAAATTGAGTTTCGAATCTGACATCTGTTTCACAGAGCTCATCCATGGCTTAATCCAAACTCGCAAGGTGGCAAACGATTTCTTGAACATCAGACCATGTTGCTCATAGATGGATGGGCGAGTTTCGGGAACTGGAGAAAACATCCCCCTTTTTGGTCTCGTTGACAAGAATAAATGCCTTTAATTAGCGTGTTTGACGGGGAACTAAGTGTCGGTATCATTTGTCGAGTGTTGGTGAGCCATGATTATCCACACGGCCACGGGGTCATTTGCCCCCATTTGTTTAACAACCCCTTGAAATTTCATTTCGTGCTCTTTCTTGCTTCACCATCACCCCCGTATTCTCAAAGGGGGTCGAAATCCCAAACTCATCGCTTTGGCCACAACCCCCTTTTATTTCATTTTTTACCCTATTATCTCGGAAGACCCTCACGGGATCAGTTGTCATTGTCATGTTTTTGTACTTTCTCTCTTGATGGAGCCTGAGCTTTTTTGCACCCGCTCATTGGATATGTGTAATTGAAATTAAAGTAGAGATTGCGCGGCGGTGTCATTACATCTAAAAAAGAGGGGCTCTTTAATCACAAGAGCAGTTTGTTTTGCATTGGCGACCCGATCAAGGCGGATACGGTTTTTCTCGGTTTTATACCGAATAATAAAAGTGACGACGATCATGTAAAACACAAGGATTAAGGCTTCAAGTAGGCGCTTTTTCTCGTTCAGAACAAGGTCGAGGCCCCCGTGACAAATTTTATGTATGCGATAGCGTAAGCTACTTTTTCAAATGCTTACCGAGTTTATGAAAGACCCTCTCCGGGCTGGTTTTTTTTTATGTTGGCACTTCCAAGGTCACTGACTAGAAGGAATAGCATGAGGTGCAATGGCTTTGAAGCGGATAATTATCTGTTGCTTTAGATACATCCAGAGTTTCTATTTCTAGCCTCTGGTCTTTTCTGTCTTTGTTGTGTTGAATGCTTCAATTTGAGCCGAGAAAGTGTTACCGATGGATGGTCGCGCATCCACTCGCAATTACTCACATGATCTGTCCCGAGAGATGAACGTGAGTGCGAAGCTCGTAATTCAGCTTTTCGTGTCTTGATTGATTGGACGCACCCTATTTAATCCAATCACTCTCTACGCAATTTGCAAAAACCAGCTTTTCTGAAGGAAACGGCGCGTTCGTGGCGGCCAAGCAGCTGGCGCGCGAATTTAAATTTCAACAGAAAGTAGATCGTGGGAGTTTCGGATTTATTGACCTGAGGGCGTTGCTCCCCAACTTTATGATTCAATTAAATGAAATGAAATAAAGCATATGGCACCTTTGCTTTATATGTGGATGTAGAAATGATTTTGCGGTTACGTGATCTATGAATAGTGGTTGATCTAGAATAGCAAAATCTGTCAGCATGAGACAATCTCAAATTCTCAATGATGGCGGGAACTTTGAACTTGCGTAAATACTGATCCAAGAAGAAACGCGGAAGATGAGGCGCAGTCTTCTCTTCCATTAAGGGCAAAAAAGGATGATAAATCAACAATTGAGGACTCATGCGGGAGAAAAACATGTAAGGACCTCTCCTTTTTTGCCAAGGGTCCCTTTGACATTGTATGAAAAGAGGGTTTTTGAGACGGGATTGGACGTTGGATCACTTATCCTGTCTTGAAAAGAACCACCTCAACAATGTGTACTACGGAGGTACAAGTGACGGTGAAGGAGGAAGGAGGTGATGAAATGGTTCTAATTTAGGGACAAAATGGGAAGAAGGGCGGTAGAAAAAAAAGAAGCACGTATGGCACTCATTGATTGGTAGAGGATCGATGAAGGAGCCATAAAATCCTCAACATTCTTTCCTCATCCCACGGATTAGAAGAGTCCAACACCCCAGAGGTACGACGTGTATGAAGCAAACCAAAAAGCTGAACACTTATTAAGATTATTGAATTTCGATCATCGAGAGGAAAGTGAAGAGTGAACAAACAATCAGAGGATCTTTTTTTCTTCAGAAAACGAAGAAAGTTAGTCTTGTGGCCTGAGGTTGGGAATTTCTTTACCACGGCAACACCATCTGATATGCGTAAGATGCAGGTCCACTTGTGAAGATATGATGGATGATCTCTTTCAATAGACGACGAAGCCATACCAAGAGCATTACCAATTGGCCAAAAGTCTAGGGATGCACGAGAATACCGCATTTGGACCCTTGGCATTGGTTTGAAGATGACTCGTGTGGTACCAGCGCCATGGATACATTTTGGCAAGCAGATTTTTGTGTCTATGACAGCAGCTCGAGAAAAGTATTGCCAAAGCGATTTAGAGTCTCGCTCAACCAGTCAGACGCCATTTGTCTCTCAGCAAGTTTAGGGCTTAACAGATCCAAAGCTTTATCCTGGAATTGGCACCAGACGGAATCAATGCTGGTGGTTCGGAAACGAACGCTAATCAGGCCAGATTCGACCTTGCAATCGGGGTTTTCAATGAGCTTCTAGCCTGACCATGAAACCCAGTAGCTGAGGTTATTTTTGGTTAATTGTACGAGAATGTTGCCTTCAATCCAACCATCTTTATTGAGCGGAGTGACCGAGGCAACGCCATATGGAGTCCGACAAATCTAACGTGAAGGTACCGCGTGCATAGACAAACACGGATCTTGGATGTTGCTCTAAGGTTGGGAGAACAATGTTCAGCCATATCAGAGGTTTGGTCGCAAATCAGACTGCAGATCGTGATGCCATCCATTTTTGCAATTTCACCGCCCTCGTGATGTTTACTTAGAATCTCGGCGAAAACAAGAAAGGTATTCAAGAGAGGCCAGTTTGACTTTGAAAACAATAATGTTAAGAACATGTGTCGTCGTTCACTCGGCGTTTCTTTATGACATTTCGGTCTCGTGCAACCGCTCAACAAATTGGTTTCGCATCATAATGAAAGTGCGAGAATATCGATTTATCGAGGTGAGAATACCGCGATAGGCTTGAAAATCCCCTTTCTCCACGAAACAAGATCGTGCTCTGAGACGTTGATCTAATTGACATCTCTCCGCTTTGATTCCGAGTGTCTTGATGCCCTCGAAATAGGGCCTATCTAAGGAGTAGAACTTGCAATCATGCATAAACTCACGTGGTTCCCAGCTACACACCATTTCACGATTTTTTGTAATACTTGCGAACACACAAGTTAAGTACAATAGGATTTCAAATGAAATTTGTAGGAGCTGTTTCAATAGCAGCAAAAACTTGTGTCGGAAAAAACCCTGCTCTCGATCCATATCAAAGTTTTCATTGACTGCCACAGAACGCAAACCATTTATGGTACTTGTGAGGTGTCGGTTCACATTGTGAGAACCCGACGGATCAATTTGAATTCAAAGAGGCGGATGGATCAATTGTTATGGGCGCACAAAGCTCGGAACAGTCAATGTTCTGACAAGAGTATGGAAGGTCTTTTTGTTGCTCTGTTGCTACTAAACCACATTTTTTGGTTCATCTGGAAGTTTGAGTGACAAAGGTGGTGCGACATAAAGACTACTTAAACGAAGAAACACCATTCGGGTAGCTCTAACAATTGCTCACTTTGTAATAAGATCAAGTGACGGGAAAAATGGGCCCTATTAGCAACACAAATAGAATTCCAATCAATACAACAATGACTTACTAGTGTACCTTAGAGCCATTTTAATGTTTGCTCCAACTGAACGACAACGCAGTTATATCCAAAAAAATACATCTGATGATTAATTATTGATGGATTAAAATAAGGCTCAAGACAATCATGGCAAAATCACATTCTTGAGAATATGAATTGATGTTGAATGAAAAGCGTCTTTTTCGAATCATGTCATGGAAAATGCAGTCATATGTGGCTGAGAGTTCTAGGATAGGTTTGCACAATTGAGTGCGGGGTTTCGGCAAAGAACCGTGCATTTGCCGCCCAATATTACCCAAAGTGGTTATTTATGTGCTGTGAAGAATGAGAATCGTATCTTTATGCGAGACAGAGTTCCATTGTATTTTCCATTGGGAGATAATTTGAATTTGAGCCTGATTATTGTGCACTATGGCATAATCACTTGCCATGACTTTGTTGGCCCACTGCGGGGAAGAAACGAAGAAACGGAAACAGACAGAAAGGGGGCTCAATGACTTCACCCTGAAAGACGCCATGGAATATTTCGAACGCAATTACAAGTGTGTGTGAGTGGCTTTTAGGAGTAATTATCCGAAATACAAGCCAATCTATTCGTGACGCTATTGACTCGGCAGGGGTTTCGGTGTCCTTTGGTCAAGGTAACGTTGTTGTTTTTTGCAAACCTTTTTCGTGATCTCGGAACAAAAAAGAGCGAATGTTGCACACCTGGCACGTTACGAACGTTGTTCATTACATCAAAAAGAAACCGGAGCAAAAAACGGTTTCTCGTCATTTCATGAGCAATAAAAGGATAGCAAATTGACTTCTGTCAGAACAATTGAGAATATCTATTAGGCTGGCGGAGGTGAATTCAATTTTGATGAAGAGCGAACAAAGTCCCTTGCATTGTGAAATCTGGTTATTCTTGTTACCAATTGCGCTTTTGAATTGATTTCCCCCTGCTGGGGGCTGAAGATGTCAAGGCTTTTAGTTCTTATACCATTCAATCCATGATTAATGGCCATCCTTCTATGCAAGCTCGCAAATGTAAGAGTAAATTTCAATTTTCTTCCTCTGTCAGCGGCTGGTTACCGAAAATAACATCCTGGGCAGGCGGCATTTTATTCCATGGGAATCAGAAAGTCCAACGTTAATATTAACCGGCGTTCAGAGGCAATTAATGCGCATTTTGACGACAATAATAGGATCCATATCAAGGGTGAGTAAGCTTGGACAGAAATTCATGCAGTCCAAGTATGCCAATTAGTAAAATCTGGAGCTACTTCTAGCCATGTCAATGCATCCATTTCACCATGACTAAAATTTTGCCGTAAACTCTGAAGGCTCGATGAGAAGAAGTTTCGAGGTACGAAGGAAAATTTGAGAGCCGGTAAAACATATTTAACCATTGTTTTGCTACTTGACTACCCTAATGTGGCAAAGTTCATGGATTTGTTCGCCGATAGTTTGAGTCTCAGCTGCCATTATCTTGAGGGTAATTTTGACAATTATTTGCATTCGACAAATCATGTGGCACTTGACAAAACTTTTAACGAAGACACTTGCCTGCCAACCATTTCATAACAAAAGGACTTTTCTCGAGGAGTTGAACTCGATTTTGTCATGACATGACATTGATGGGAAGAGTTTTTTCCATAGCGACAAATCACGAGGCATTCGTTTTTAAGGCTTCATTTTTTGAGATGCTTGAGTTGAGTTGAATAATGTGAGAAGCAACTCTGTTATCAAATAATTGAGATTTGATCGACATTTTGTTGACAAATCAACATTCCGCCAAATAACCAAATAATCAAATGGGATCTAACGTTAAAATTCGAAAAAGACGACGTTGGCCAGAGTATCACTAATCCATCAAGAGAAAACGACTCATAAAGCCTTGCATCATGGCCGGCGGAATGGGTTCCATATTTTTGTTATCCTTTTCGCATTTTTAATCGAACTATTACTTAATAGCTAGATATCTATTAATCGGTGGAAGTCAGAACGAAGGCTTACAATTTGTTTGGGTCAAAGCAAAGCGATGAGATTTCAAAGGTTCCGCATTTAATTAATGACCGATTCCTAACTGTTTTTCCTTTTTAAATTTCCCCCATTGTCCGATGGTTTGTATCACATAGTCAAAGCAACACAGCTTTCAATGTAAATCCTTTTTAGTTTCGAAAATTTTGAATATTCAACACAGAAGTATAGTTAAAAAGCGAGTAAAATAGACAAAAAATCGTAGGAATTTTATTTTCCTCGATTCGATTTTTTGGTCTTGATATTAACGGAAGCATAAAATGTCTTCAAATTGAATTGTTCTTACGTCTGCCAAGCAAGTTCAGTCAGCTTTCTTATTTCATTGGTCCTCCGAGATGTTCCATCATGTTGCCAAACCATATTTTGAGATATTTCGCCAATTGAGTGAAATCCAAGTGGTGGTGTTATTTTTTGCACGCGTGTGAGAAATGGCCATTACCAAAACCAGCAAAAAATCGTCCCTAGACCGATTCTTACCGAACACCATGACAATCGATTTTAGATCTTTTCTCAGCTCAAGTCTCGCGGTTTTTCGCCAAGATATGACCCATTTATCTACAGATTGGCTCATCGGGCATTTTTCAGAATTAAGGGCTAAAAGCAAAAACTTTTGGAAGCAAATCATCTGTTAGCAAACCATCGTTGCTATGATCGACTCGTCTGAAAACTCCTGAGCTTTGACAAGGGCCAAGAATTAGCATAAGTGAAAAATCTTTGAAGAACATTTAGCAAAATCAATTGATTTTTATCCTAAATAAAAAATCAAAGCAATCACACTCGACGGCTGTTATATCAAATAACATCTTACTCCTTTTTGAGGTTTTGAAAGTGCGACCAACCCTTCTTATTGATTCTGTTCTTGAAAGAAGCCCTTTTCTAGGGCATTGGTTTTCTCTCCAAAGAATTTGCTAAATGTCCGAGGGTTGGAAATGGATGTCGTTTCAAGGCGCATTTACTTCTTTATCTTCACCCTTTGTATGTAATCCCCCCTCCTCTCCAATATTAGGTCGGAAAAGTGGAAGAGTTGAGAGATTTTTGGGGGGCTAATGGCTGATGGATGGGAGGACGAGGAAGTCAAAGCATTCAATTATGTGAAAGTGGCAGCACTTCTTCCACCAATCTCCTTTTCGAACTCCTCGACTTCTTTCATGGGAAAAGATTTGTGATCTCTTCATCTGTCAAGTCCTTTTGTAGCTTGGTGGCTTCCAATGTCATTCTCGTTAGAACATGTGCCGGTTTTGACCTTTCAATTACAGATTAGCGAAGTTTTCATGGTTACTTCGGCCAAGATAACCATCATCCTTGTCATCATGATGTCAAGCGCAATTCATCCACTTCCACTTATTTATCTTTTCAATAACAAGACTGGAATGCTAAATGAGAGGCAATTGTCACCTTATGAAATTCAAGTACCTAGGAGGGTGACGAAGATTGATAGTTTCATGGTTCCGATTTGGATCGACTCTTCATCCAAACGATTCCATTGCTTTTTATCTTTCAGAAACAATTAATGATCTAACCTAATATCACTAACAACTAGTGATGGACCGAAAACACTTATTCCTGAACAAAACGAAAACGTGCAAACAATCTTGTTTTCTGGCTATTGTTGTTGTTAGACACGAGATTTGACGTTTCTCTACTCTTACAAGTTTGTTTATCATTTCTCGGTCAAAGAAAGAATGTTCAATCAAAAGCTATGTACGCTAGTGCGTTGTAAACATTTGTTTTGTGTCTTGCAATCGACCATGGTGAGCGCAAGCAGAAAGTATTCCCGAGATTTATCGACCATTTTTATACATTTGAGACTTGTTAGCTCTTTCCTTCTCTGTGAATGAACCCAGAGAATTTTATACTTTCTTTTTAGTTGGTCCAAGCCATAGAAAACAGGAATGCAATGCAGGGATTTTTAATTTCTTATTGATTATGACCTGTCTAATATGATCGGATCAAGATTTATTGTTGTCGTTAAGTGCACTCTCGGAAAAAATGCATTTTGATTGGAAGTAGCACAACGTATCTTTGGCCTTTCATTGAGATAACCATATTGTTCGAAATGCTACTCAGTCAGATTTTGGCATCGTTATTGGACTCAAGTGGGCTTAATTATATCGTCTGATATTTTGCCCAGCAATGGAGAAAATTGTACGGCAACTCGAAGGTCTTCTACGGTTTATCAAGCAATCGATCATTGGTACACAATCGAAACCTTGAATGGCAAATGTTGACACTCAGACCGCCATAGTAGTTCAAAGTCAGATGCAATCGACACTGGTCTTTAACTTTGTGAAGAAGGGCTTCAAATCTAAAAGTACATACAAGCATGCCTTTTCTTGAGAGAGCCGTCCATCATTTTGTTTGAACGTCGTAATGTGAACGAGCCTGGATCCCATCAGTCAGAAACTAAGTTAAGGCCTGTTTGTTGTGAGCTTTGAGTTATTGACAAGTGCGCTTTCATTCCCATCTTGTTGCTCTAACGATCTCGTTGTAAGAGCACAGTTCAATCTCTGGCATGACACATGGCTCTCGTTAGCTTCAGGCCCAAATTGTTACGGCGAGGCTCAACGAGAATGCCTGGGTTAATGGTATTAAAAGCACTAGGGCTCGAACTAAGCGTCTGACACCCTCTAAGAAGAGGAGGCCTGTGAGTTCATGGTGGGCCGTGTGGAATTTCTCACCCAATACCATTTATGCACATCTACGAGTTTGCAGCATCATCCCTTGATCCTGATCGTCATCACTGCTCCCATTGCGATCACGTTGATCAACAGGTTCGCCAATGCTGGACGAGGCTGGCCACGCGAATGAAATGTTAAGGCTGCATTGCATTCATGAGTGAACATGGATCGAAATGCAAATTAAAGGTGATCTAGGAGTGCAAACTGTAATCATCATCAGGCAAACGCTTGAATGATTTCATATTGTCTTGTTCTGGACTGGATTTTGAGATGAATTTATTCAAGCATCATCAATGATGTAGATTTGGTTTGACTAGTTCACCAAATGTCGTCGGAAGTTTCTCAGAGGCTCTTCATAAACAATTCATTGGAATGCTTTTGTAGAATAACTGCATTACTTTTCCGTGGCTATAAACGAAATGGAATTTCTAGCTCCAATGCAACCCGTGCTCAGTTTGATGAAGAAAAGCGAACCATGGCTCTAATGATTCTTCATCAAACGAGCATGCAAATGACTTGAAATCCACATTTAAAGGATCATCTTCTTTGTTCGCTGCAACTATTATACCAACCCTCTGGTATCATACCCTAAGACAATTGGTTAAGAAAGAAAAACCTCCGTTCTATATCGGTATCTTTAAAATGTGCACAAGTCCAGCGTGTCCTAACCTAGGGTTGATCGTGACCCGAATTTTCAGTTCATGACGAAGTACAAGTACAATACTTGTACCCAAGCATGTCAGGGTGAACAATGAAAAGTGAAAGGAAAAAAAATTCAGACGTAATGGATCACGCATTTACCAACATTCACTCGGAATCTTCCTTCCCTCATTCCGTTGGTTGGCGTGGTAGCGGGTGGTGCACTCGATTCAAGTCAATAATTGCCGCTTGAAAAAGGGCATTCCATTCATAACGGACTGCGACACTCACTTACCCATTTTACGTCGGGAATGAGTCTCGAGATTGAATCGAGGCCTACTTTGATCTGTCATTCACTCTTAAGCCTGGCTCAATCTAACGAGCAGCCCAAACGTCGCGGTTCTTGGGGCGGAGATTCCGCCTTTGAACTCTTCTAATCCAGATTGGAACTAATTCCTCAGACGTGCAATCAGCTTCGCAATTGAATCCCCGAAGCATTGAGTTTGTTAGTTGTAGTGATTTCTTTTTTCTTTTTTTGTAAATATTCTACTTTTCAGAGACACTGAATTGTCTGGGGACTGAAAAGAGAAACAAACCAATTGAGACAACGCTCATTGAACTAAAGAAGCCGATGCCTTTTTCTTGATTTTGTGATGAAATAGTGAACCAACCCGAGGTTGTCTCAAGGAACATCTTATTTTTCATCTTTCCGATGCCTCAAAAATGCTAAACGATTTTCAAGAAAGTGCAACCGTGTGTCAAGATCCGAAAATGGTGATCATGTTAGGAGTTATTCGTGCCAAGTCCCAAAATTGAGTTCTACCGCTTATGAAATGTCCAAAGAAGAGTGAAATGCACTCTCTCACTCAGGTATGGTCAAGGTTAAACAGGTCCAAAAACTCAATTTCCCCGACTTTCATCCAATTTGCAGGCCTCGTGTCGTTGAAAAATTGGCACAGAAACCATTTTACTATCTCTTTCCTCCCGCTTAATTTGCTCAAAAATCGTGCACACATGAATGTTCAATTCGAGCCGAACACTTTTATGAGTTTTTTGAAACCGTCAAAAGGCCTCCCAAGGCTGCTCGAATCGACCTGGAGTCCCTCAACGTAGAGATTGTAAAAGTGTTCAAGTTGTCAAGATTCCATTTGACGTTGCTCAAATACACAAAATTCTCTCCCATCCCTCTTGACTATTTAAGAGGAAAAGCAATCCAAGACTGAAGGTTCTTGAAATAAAGTCATCATGACAAGCACAAGGAGCGTGCTAACTGAAAATGAAGCCATTTCATGTTCACAGAGAACACAAGTTCTGGCTAATCACCTTGAAATAGCCAGATAGATCGAGTCAAGCAAGCAAGCACTTGGTTGCACTATTGGTACATGTACACCATATTAGTAATAACCCCTCGCGCATCCACCCTTCTGTTCAAGAAGCGATGCACATTCCGCATAGAGCACGGAAAACCGCAGTGGCATCACTAAAACTGGTGAAAGTCGAAACATTCCTTTGGCATGAACCTCATGATAACCATCATCACCGTCAGACATGTTGTCGAGGAACTCGTCATTCATTTGTAGGGCACTATGAAAGGGAAAAGGTGGTGGTGGTTGAATCAACGTACATACTAGAGCAGATCTCAATTTGAAACTCATTTCAACCTCAAGCAAGACTCGTGCAGGAAAGGGAACTTTGTCGCGGGTATGCAATGAACTCGAGGTTCCTGTCATGATTCATGATTGCTGATAATTGAGACATTGTGGAGAGGGTAGTAGAATGCAGATCCTCTAAAAGACTCTTAATTGGGTCAATTTCACAGGAGAGTGATTCATGGAACTCTCCTTCCAAGTCAAGTCAATCAACAATTCAGCAACAACACTCGAGTTCGGCGAAAGGCTTCGATTAAGTCTGTGGACAGACAGATCGAAAGAGGTTACTGCAGTCAGTTCGTCTGTCATGGACACATTAAAACGATTTCCTTGCACGATTCCAGCCTCAGTCTCACTGAACTCTTTCTGCTTCGTTTCTAGGTCGCTCAAAATTCTGGTCACTCTACTCTTCACACTCTGGGTCTTGGTCCCCCCTGGTCACCCTGCTCCTCAAAGGAGTCAGCACAGTCTCAATCGGCACAAACGATCTCGCTCAGGGAGACGAAATGACAAAATGTTCTCCTTGTTCAATACGCAGTCCGAGACTCGTTCCAGTCCCATTTTCCAAATGGCTCAGACGAATAAGAGCAAGAAGAAGAAATTCCTCCAAGCTCAGCGACGAAACTCACCCATAACTTATATCAAACTTCCTGCCACTCCCTACACCTTCGAAGAGGGCCAAGGGTTCGTGTCTAAACCCGCGTCTAATCCTTTCATGAACATTTTCAGTGGAATGATTCAAAGCGCAAAGGCTTCGGAGACAATTCAGAGCCGAGTAAAGGCCCGACCAAGCCCAATCTTTAGCATAAATCCTGCTCAGCCAGCAAAAAAAAACGTTCCGGAGGAAATCGAACAGGATCGAACCTCTCTGACTAGCCCCAGGCAGAATTCAAATTCTGGCCAAACCAGCACTAAAGGCTCATCTTTATTGAATTTGGGGTTTTTGAAGTCGATCGCCAAGGTGTATCGGCCCCCAGTGAAATACCTTTCCAATGGAAGACCGTATAATGTTTACCAGTGGCCTTACGCAGCTTTAATGACTTCAACAACTACCACAACCACGACCACAACCACTACAACAACAACCACCACCACCCAAGCCACAATATCTGTCACGGAAAACGACAGAGGCAAGAGCGACAATACCATTGACAAGACTCAGAATAGTCCTATTATTTGGTTGGGCAAGTTCCTTTTCAACGGGATGCCCAACTCCGTGACCCGTTTCCAGTCACCCTTTTCGCCCTTGTATTGGTACGATTCAATCAAAGATATCAAATATCCATCTTCAAAATTGTTCAACAAGCTCTTTTGAGTTGGACGAGCTCGTGGCTTTCAAATATGCCGCCCACGAGAAACGAAAGCAAGAAAAAACTACTAGTGCCAATAACAACATGAATTCATGGAACCAGTCATCAATATTTTACAAGAATAGAGTAGAACATTTCTACACCTGTAAATTGTTATTGTTTCAGTGCGTCCGAGGGACTTTCCCTCAGTTTTAGATGGATGTTTTGGAGCAATGGGATGGAACCTTGATGAAGAGGTGTTGAATATTTTATAAATCTGTACAGATCTATGGCATTCTATTTCAGCATTTGGAATTCCAAATTATTATCAACATTGATTGTTTCCAATTCCACATTTTGTCCACCTTATTCTGAATAAACTGTCATTAAACAATTTGTCACAATTGTTCATAAACCCTTCCTATTTGTACGGCTGAAAACACTGCCACTAATAGTACTTAAATATACACGTCATATGCAGGTCCTACCCAAAGGGCAAAAGTGCCGTTTCAGGGGCGTTTATTGCCTACGTCTAACGGCAAAAGTAGGATATGAAATAAAGTGCTCGATATACAGTGTGTCCTGAAATGAAATTCCTCCTCTTTTAGTTGCTGTCTAAAACAGTTAAGGTAGGTCACATGCATTGGGCTACAATGTCGTAACGTGGTGACAGAAAGATTCAAACGATTTATGATGCTATAGGTCACGTTTTGATCTATGTTTTTATAAGTTTCAACCGAAATATGTCTCCAGCTTTTTTAGCGGGTATGTTTGGCACATCTTGATTGATTTCAAGCTTCCAAGTACCTCACTCTTTGTAGAGAAATGCTCATAGATTTTCGATTGGACACAAGTCTGGAGAGGTGCTAGGCCTTATCGCTTTCTTATCCAAAAGAAAAAAAGTTCCAAATTTGCTTTCCCCCAAGGCCAATCGCAGTGGCAAAAAGATGTAAAGTCATTTTGCCTGCCAAGACAAAACATCACACAAGCTACAAAACTGAAAGCCCGGAAAACGAAGTGCTTGCTTGGCAAGACATTCACTGAGACTGCTCGTGGTAAAGAAAACATTCAGTGTCTCTAGTTCCAACAAGTTGTGTGTTTTGGGGTTGGGTTTGCTTATTTCTAAAACTAAGCTCCCAATTCGACGTGCCATTGGATTGATGTATGAACACTGACTATGTGGCACATATATTTTAAACTTTAAGATAAGTACGAGGCCATGTCGACTTGGACCAACCCATAAAGATATCGTTAGGATGTTTAAGGTAGAGAGAGACCCAAAGGACCATGTACCATCTTGAATCATTTTACCAAATTCTAAAGGTTCCTTGCTTTGTTGATATTAAATACGGAAATATTGTTAATGCTAGTAAGGCAATAATGCGTGGTGTAGTGGTTATTACAAGTTCCTAGTATGAGAAAGATTCCCAGTTCCTTACTTAACTCCAACCTTTCTTAGTGCGGCTTTACAATGATGAAAAAACAGGATTGAATCCGGTTTGAGGATTGAAGTGGGACCAGTGCTGGGACGAGTCCAGCAAAGCAAAGGACTCGAGTCTTTCACTGTACTCAAGTAAAAAAAAGACTCATAATAAGAAATTCAAACCAAAGAATGAGATTTTTTTCACAAATCCGGAGTTGAGTTTTTAGAAAGGACTCGGACTCGAGTCTGGACTCGCCCCAGCACTAGCCCGACTTGACTCGACTCAAACCTGGTTTTCCATCCTAGTGTAAAGCCGCCCTTATGTAGAGAAGCTTTTAGATGTAATCACACCACACACGGAGAAACTAACTGGTGCGGTCACGACACTGCCAATCGAAACTATACACGGAAGATGTGATGGCCGGCTTCGTTGACGGGCGAGGCTAATCCCTCCGACCGTAGCACCCACAAATGAAATGATTATAATTATCATTTTTATCGACGAGATACGAGACGGACTCTCGAATAGTCCTTTTCATTGAGCAGAGGA
The DNA here is from genome assembly GCF_007210705.1 of Tigriopus californicus. NCBI lineage: Eukaryota > Metazoa > Arthropoda > Copepoda > Harpacticoida > Harpacticidae > Tigriopus > Tigriopus californicus. The sequence continues at coordinate 2,362,708 of NC_081444.1, forward strand.
AGCGCCCTCTGCTTCGTCTAGATGCGGACAAACTAACGTAAAAACAGATTCAAAGTATGTATTTTTCAACCGAAAATGTAGAAACAGGCTCAAAAAGTGGTGTTTAAAACGTGCAAAATGCGTTTAAGGATGCCTGAAGGGTAACTTAAGTCATATATTCCGCGTATAACCCCGGATTATCATTTTGGTGTGTTTGGTTTGGATCTTAGATGCATATGAACACAGTGCTTTGGAATTCAACAGCTATGGTGTACTGAACTCACTCTTCTAAACACAGGTCAATAAAGAATACGCTCTAAGATGCCCGACTTTATCAAGAGATTAAAGTCACACCTAGAGTGTGCTTAAATTGACCAAAACATGTACCATGTAAGATTCCAGTAGAGTGCTCCAAATTATATATGTACAAATTCGGGTAGGCTTTTTAGGGAAAAGTGCTCAAAAGCAAAAATGTTAATGAAGTACATTGACATTGTTTTCTCTCAAAAATTTTGCAATGGTTTTGGCACAGAATTAAAAAATGTGTGATTGCTGTGCGCCATTTTGGGTGATTTTTTTCATAGTCGGGAAAAATACGAGAAAAAAGGTAGTGAAAATACGAAATAAGTTGTTGTTCAGACCACTTTGCTGGGTTTTTTGTTAGATTACTATGGTATCCAATCATGTTACTTTTTTTCTGACTCCCTTACCGCTACCCGGAATTGAATCCCAACCAGTGCAAGATAAAAGTTGCGCAGAGGATGTCAATAGTGGCGTTGTCCAAGGAAGTGTTCTTGGCCCTTTACTCTTTGTGGCTTTCGTGGCGGACCTACCAAAATTCATCAACAAATCAACGTTCAGCGCATCATTTACAGACGACGTAAAGATAGGACGATCTTTTGAGGCAAACGGAGAACATGGTTTTCTTCAACAAGACATTCACGCTCTCCGTCTATGGATAGAAACGAATGGAATGCCATTTAACAGGAGCAAATGCAAGGGGCTATATTTTGGATCAAGCAACAAGGGACTTCAGTATTTCATTAGAGGAACACAGGTGGAGTCCGTCAAACATTATTGTGACCTCGGCATCCTCTTGAGTGACAAACTTACGTAAACCCTCCCTGCACATTGGAACCATAGCGAGAAAGGCATACGCCGTCCTGGGACAAGTCAAGGGATCGTTCTCGTTTCGGACGAAGAAAGCCCTTCTGGGAACATACAAAACATACGTCCGCCTCCACCTTGAGTTTGTTGCTCAGTCATGGAATCCCTGGTTCAAGAAGGACATCGAACTGATTGAAAGAGTGCAGAGGAGGGCAATGAGAATGATGCGTGGGAATGAAGGATCCTACCATCAGAAGCTCGAGCACTTTGGACTGACCACCCTCGAGCATAGGCGAGAAAAGGGCGACGCCACTCTGGCCTTCAAGATTCTGAGAGGTCTCGATGCGGTAGACTCCCGCCAAATATATCAGCGTGTCAATCACGAGGTAGAAACAAGGAGTCAATCCCTATGAAACCTGGTCGCGCCCAAAGTACTTGAAATAACCTACCCGTAACTGCCCGCCAATCTCAATCAGTCAAAAAATTCAAGATTTGGTATGACTGGCATATGACATCCAAATAATTTCATTCTTTCCCTCACTCATGGAACGTTCCATGCCTCACTCAACACCAATACCGCTACCACCCGCATGTACCATATTAGTGCTCCTCGTTTACCCTTTCTATTTCTTTCATATAACCTTTGATGGTTTCTCAAGATTAAATACATTTTATATCACTTTATATCAAAATAGTTAAGATATATACTTAAGGTTAATTTTATGAAATAATTGATACGCCAACACATTAGGTTTGGCAGATCTGGTGGAGTTCAAATACAGGGTTAATGCAAGGAGTAAAGAAAAAGCGGGTTGATCTGGCATTTTAGCCAAAATCTTTATCAAGTCTGACCTTAAAGATGTTACCGGATAAACGCCCTCAAACTCTTCCAGAGTGTATGCGGGGAGCAAATTGAACAAAAAGAGAGGCCAGAGAAAGAACAAAGGCTGAATTCATTGTTCTAGTTCTAACTAGTCTGGATTCTCGAGGACTTGAAGGTTCTCAAAAGGTTTATTAAGCCTCTGCTGTCAATACAACTCGCGTTAAAACGTACCTTTCTTACCCTATTAGGATAGCGCATAGTCCCAACCATTCTAGCCTCTCCCAATACAAAAGCTCTATCATTCCATCAATGTTATTGGTAAAACATCCCTACTTGTACGACCTTCTGCAAACCCGAGCTTCTCCATTTCATATCCAAATAATTAGAAACATAATTTCATGCAATTTTTTACATTAGGCCACTTTTATAATTTATACGGATGTTATGGTGTAAAATTCATTTTCTTCTAGAGCCTTGTACAACTGCTTAGGGCCCTTTTGTTCTTTCTTTTCATTCATTTTTTTGGTTTGGTTTGGTTTTTCACGGGCTT
>NC_081444.1:2367244-2389361 GCF_007210705.1 Tigriopus californicus
ATAAAAACATCGCTAGTACGTAGAAATTAATTATTGCAAAAAGTGACAATTTGGAAAATTAAACTGTCACAGGTATCGTTCAAATATTTTAGGAACACGATAGGATAGAGTAGCTTTTGGCACTTTAGTAAAATGAAAGTTGTTCCTTTTGTCTCTTTGACAAAGAAAAACATATCTAGATGTCTTGGCATTTGAGCAAACACTTAACCAGAAAATATAACCACCGTGTACAACGAAAAGAGAAGCAAGAGGCCGAGAGTATGAATGCGACTCATTAAAGTCAAAAGAGACAAAACTCAATTTTAAACCTAGACCCTATTAAATCAAACAATTTGGTTAAAATCTGAAGAAACTTAGAAATTTGGTTATTTTCGTGATTTAAGCCAATAATTTTACCCAGATCCCCATCCAAGAAAAAGACCTTTGTGTCACAACTGTCAATAATGTACTAATTCAATATAGTCTAACACTGCAAAGTCAAAAAAAATGTACAGGATTTTCTGATTCAACAATGTTAAGTGGATGGAGCAATGGTTGAGGAGTGGTTGAATTACTGGCCGGGACAAATCAGGGCAGGTAGTTTATCAAAAGTCATTATCAAGCTCGAAAGGAAAGTCCATTTAACTTTAATGAACACTTTAACCAAGGGAGAGTGTTCCTATTGTCCAGGGCTGTCGTACACATTCCCAAGGCAACAATCATGCTACTAGTCAATCAACCTTATGTTTGAATCAATTACTTTCGCAATATAAATCCAAGGAAAGTCCATTGAGCTTGTTCGGTTCATTCCAGTTTGGGTCTTTGTGATCCCAAGTTTGATGCAATCGCTCAAGGTCGTTATTCGAATTATTAGGAAAGCCAATGGCATTTGCGTACGTGAAGAGTGATTGGAGTGTGTGACAGGTATGGGAAGGAAGTCAAGACCGGCAACCCTGATTTGGAGCTTTGGTCATACACAAGAGTTCCAATTCTAGACCTGGATCCCAACGTATTTTCGATTTTGATTGCTATTGAACATCAGATCCACTTTCCACACTGGAATCTGGCGCCATGGGAAACGGGATCAATGGTAAGAGGCAACTTCTCATTGTACAAGGGAGGAATTTGAAATAATTTTAATTCCAACTCCCTCCTGCGAAACAGATATATTACTTGGAACTGACAGTGCACTTTGAAAGAGTTCAAATGTTGCCTAAGATATCTTTAAATTATCAATGATTCCTTATGCTACTATACGTTGATTATGCAAGTTTATTGTACCTCCATCCATGTTGGATGTGTAATGTTTCTACACAAATACATACCCGGAATATGACTCCTAAGTTTTATAACGGAGAAAAACTTTTGCTCCCCATTAGAGCCTCCTTCGAGCGTAAACCCCTCTCGAACCAAATAATCAAACGTGGTTGAGTAGATTATATCTCAAACCTTGCGTCGATCTTTTCTTTCGATCTATCCAGTAAAATATTTTGCTTCAATTGTCTAATATGTTGAAAAGTGCAAGCGTACTAACTCACTGCAAATGTACAACTTTGTCAAAGAACTGATCACGCAATAGCCTAATCCGTGTAAATGTGTAAATGCATGAAAAGATATGCTCTTACTCACTTGCAAAGCAGCAGAGCAGTATAATGGTTTAACTCATCCTACACAAAAGTTTTTTCAAGTGTAGAAATTTAATGCGGCAAATAATATTTGGAAATTCCAGAAAAGCTGTCGCTTCTCTGTGTACTAAATTTGGTTCAAATCGTAGAAGAAAATGCTCATATACCGAGTTTGTAGATCAAAATATGTTAGGTTGGCTCGTATCGATAGTTAATAAGTCGTGTAAATATGCTTTAATAACACTGTATTGAGTTACTGTAGCACACAATATTCCTCTTTTGACTCGCAAGAAATGCAATTAACACAACAAGAGATGGCATGAAGATCACAGTATTGACCTTTCTAAAAGTTTGATCTGCTTTACAGCTTTACGGCTATCGTCAAAAAAGCCCCCGACTGAAGACTTTTACCTCAGTCGTGAGCATCCCAAGGTGAAGTTGATCTATTTTGACGTGAAAGGTCGAGCTGAACTGATTCGTCTTATTCTCGTAGTGGGAGAAGTGGATTTCCAAGATTATCGAGCCCGAGGGGATTGGTCAGAAATCAAACAGAGTAAGAATGTAAAATAATATGGCGTACTTCAAAATCAATCCTAACCATGTTAGAAGTGCATCGTTTATTGATTCCAATCAGAAATGATATTGGTGTCGATATTGGGTTTCATTAGGGTTGCCAGTTGGGGGCAGATTTGAATTAGATTTGCACGTTGAGCAGAAATTCGAAAAGGTTTTTTAACCGGTTTTCCTCTTTCGACAATTCAGACCATCCACAATTAGGAATATATATTCCGTGATGCACTGGTCTTTCCCCAAGTAGATTTTGTTCAAGAGAACGTTAAAGAATGCATGTGGACCCTTGTAATGATACTCGAGGCAGCCATTTATGAATTTGAGGAAGACAGTTAAACAGGAGGAGGCCTTGCCCAAGTCCTCTGAACTTGACATGAGTGGCTGCAAGGAGTGAGCACAGATTAGGAGTCCACCAACAACCTTCAATGATCAAGTAACCAAAAGCAACTTGAGGGAACGGCCGGCCAATCACGGAGAGTTTTTCTACCTCAATAGGAACTGAAGTGAACTAGAGGTGTGTTGTGTCTAAATCACCATTATCATCAACCATTGGTTGTAATGGCTTGCATCATCATCTGGTTTGTGTAGATATCAGTCACCTTTTCATGCTTCTCTGTCTAGTTGATGTCAATCCTTTCGCTTTGTTTTCATGAAAGACAAGCTATTTGGGAACAGATTAAGAAGAACATTTTTTTTCTCAAGTGTTTTAGTTTTCCAAGCTTCGGTTGGGAGTAATTGAAAGTTCTTTTCAATTGCCTATTGCTTTTCGAGGCGTTAAGAATAACATAATACTCCTGTGGTATGTTTTCTTTTCTGTTGAGGTAAACAAATTACTCATTAGAACCCTCTATGATTCAATCAAATTCAAATTCGCTCTCTAGATATGATCAGGGCTGTCCAAAAAAATGCAAATGCATTATTTTTCGACTGTTCTCAATCTTTTTGCAATATTTCAGAATTTAGTGCGTTTTGCATGTTTTTACATTTTTCATCATTTTGGCTCAAAATTAGAGTTCTTCCCATTGATTTTATTTCTTTTTTCTTGAAAATGACTTTTTTCCCAATTGGTGTGCCTATCTTGCAAACAACAAAGAACTTAACAACACAACCATTCAAGATTACGTCGCTTTAGAACTTTGAACATTGAAGGACCTGTAAGATAAGCAAGTACTCCATTGTTTTGACTAGCCTGGATATTTTGGAGGTCCCAAAAGTATAAACCTTTACATTCTCTACAATTGAGTCTAAAACCTGGTTGAGGAAAAAGCAAGGCATGAGTCGTTCCTCAATAAAAGGAACGAATTACAGTTACATTTACTTTGGTCAGAGATAGTAATTCGTTACACAACCGCTAGTTGAAAAAAAATGTAATGGCGTTACTCATTACTTTTAGTAACATTTTGATGATCAATATTTTATGGGTTTTGCCCCATCAAGACTATTCTTCTCTAAAGAAATTGTGTTTTTTGCTTCAAGTAGTCCTAAGGCGTAACATTTGAAGACAGCGTCAGCATTTTTCAATAATGAGCATTTTTTTGCGGACTTCTTACCGCTGCTGGGATTGGAATCCTAGCAATTCAAGACAAGAAATATATTCATTTTATTTAACTTTTCTTCACATATATTATTTTATCGACCAACGAATTAGAGTTGGCTGACCTGACTAACCCTTGAATATAAGGTTGACCGGGAATTTTAGCCAAAAACTTGTCCAAGTCCGACTTAAATCCTGCTACTGGATCAACGCCTACATGCGCCCTACAAATATTTGAAGGCAGCAAATTGAACAATGAAGGAGCCCGAGAGAGAAGAGAGTTGGACTTCATTGTTTTAACTAGCCTGGATTCTCGAGGGCTTGAACGTACTCTCAAAACCTACGTTAAGCCTCTACGGTCACTACAATTGACCCTAAATGGCGTTTGTTAAACCTTCAATAATTGTTGAAGGTTTGAAGCAATGGTGCAAAAGCCTTGATAGAAAAACAGTATTAGACATTGTCAAGCCGGTAAAGTTTCACTGTTAGAAGCCTATGTTTTAAGTCGTGGAAATGTGGAGGCTCTTGAAATTTGATGCATCCTACTCCAGCCAAAGAAGGATTTTGTCTGCTTGACAATTGCACTGAAAATTCAGGTCTTCAGTCCAACGGAATTGGATAGCAAATATGGCAATTTCTGTTGAGCCTTAAGTTTCCTCAGTTGTCACTAGATGAACGAAAAATTTAAGTTCCTCTTTTGAAAAAAAGGAACGAATTACTGTAATTTCGTTACGGATGCCCCGGGAAAAAGCTCACGGATGCTTTTGAAGAAGTACTGTAAAAGATACCTTTTGCACTTACCTTAAATGCCACACTGCCCCAATACAATTGAAATTTAGTTTCATGCTGTCTTTTTAGCTTTCAAACAGGGCTCATATCTCGGCATTCAAGATTTTTTTTCCTTGCAAAAATAATATTTTTTGCTTTCAAAAACAGTGTTCGTGATTATTTGGCTCTCAAAAAAAAATCTTCCCCCAGCCCTGCTTACTACAAAGATGTAATAGGCGTTACCTTTTAGTTTTTTCATACCCACCTTTGGATGCAATGGATCCTTTGTTAAGAAAAATATTTAGCATCGTAAAAAACAGTTGTTATCATACATAAGTGACACTTGTTCCCAACATACTTTTTGGGGGAACAACGTAACCACCCAAAATGTGAGTTGCACACGACAAATTTATTCTGTAAGGGTTTCCATGATTTTTTTTCCAGGGAACATGCTTCATAAAACCTATTTTATAAACCATATTATTTTTTGTAAAAAATGATCAATGATTATAAATATCGGTATTTAGCCACGCCATTTGGACAATTGCCCATTCTGGAATATGGTGATATCAAAGTGGCCCAATCAATAGCAATTGCCCGGTATGTGGCCAAAAAGACAGGCTTGGCCGGTGATACCGACGAGGAACAAGCATTTGCTGATATGATAGTAGACCACATATCAGACCAATTTACAAGTAAGCCAAAAAGCACGTGTTTGATTGCCTTCATAAGGTTACACTTCCAATTTTGATTTCAGTTGTTATGCGCATATTTAGTGCCAGTACTCCAGAAATGCGATTAGACGTTGCCAAAGAAATTTACAAGAAAAAGATCCCAACTTTTCTGAAATATGCAGAGGATTTTCTTATGGATATGGGTGGCACCCATTTCACGGGCAACAAGGTTGGGTATACTTTATATTGGCAGTATCTAAAACAGTTATTTCCCAAAATTACATTAATCGATGAAATGAGTTTAAAATTGACTTGCTTACCTTTACTTATAGTTGAGCTATGGAGACATCGCTATGTTCAACTTTTTGAACATGCTCTTGGAAGACTCAGGACCTTTTGCAGTGTTACAAAACAAGGTAGATCGGGCCACCATTTTGAATTCCTACCCTCATCTATCAGATCTCTTCCACTCAGTCAAAGATCATCCAAAAATCAGGGAGTATTATGGCAAATGAAGAATTGCTCGAACACGCGGGGCGATGTCAAGGTTGTAATAATCATCGGAATCATATCAAACAGGTCTTTTTGGAGTGGACCGACCTTCCTGTAAAAAGATGCTTGCTCTGTTCAAGTTTTAAAGTCTAGACTGAAACTGACAATTGCAATAAACATTCATCCTAATCCGGATTGCAATAAAAACTGCTTCAGTCATTTGTCGCATTCGCTCTTAGAAAAGATATGATTGAAGTTGTTTAAGAACATTGGTTTGAGTTCACAGAGTATCTTGTTACATTGTGATGAGTAAAGCTTTGACCATATTTTTTTTTCAAATTTTAAGTTAATTTAGAACTTTTCGACGTTTTGATCAATCAAAAAAAACCTTGAAGGGCCCCGTAAGTGAAGCAAGGTCTTTCTTCTTTTGACTAGCTTGGATATTTTGGAGGGTTCAAAATTGTAAACCTTTACATTCATTGCCATTGACTATAAAACCTGGATAAGGAAAAAGGTCATGGATACTTTTGAATATGTATTTCAAAAGATTCCTTCTGCAACCTCCTTTAAATACTGCATCGTACCAATCTTCTAGGCTTGTTGCAAAAAGGTAGTTGTTTTCTAATTCTTACAATATTTCTGCTCATCTTTCTGGCATGCTCTGAAAAGCGCGAGCTTTTCCTAAAAATGCAACTCAAATCTTAATTCTTGAAACTCAAAAAAGCAAATATAAAAATGTTTGCATTTTTCTTCACCCAAGATATTTAGGAATCTGCAAGGTTTAGGACACTAATTTCTGATACAACTTGGCCAGGGCAAGTAGTCCGGTGCTTAACTTGCCCAAGTAGGAACTTGCCCCAACTTGGGTTTGTACACAGACACTTGAGGGGAAAATGGTGTGCCCAAACTTACGCAAGAAATTTTATACCAGAGCAAATTAAATCAAGTTATACAAGAAAAGCAATAATGTGCACCAACAGTGACGCGGCAACATGGCTTTGGTTCAATGACTGGTTTGTTTCTGGCACTCTGACTTTAGCTACGAGCAAAAAATCCTCATTTTGCCGTTTTCCAGAGCTAATCGTCTGGGTTCGCTACGTTAGCAGCGTATCCCTTCTTGTGTTAAGCTTGCCCAAGTTCTAGTACTTGGCCAAGCTTTGCTTGTAAACAAGTAGTACTTGGGTGTCTGTGATGACTTGCTACTTGCCCTTCTCCCATCAGTACTAACAAGCCGTTTATTCTTTATAATGGAAGAGTAGTGGGACACGGTTTGCCTAGAACGAAAGTTGCCTGAGGTATTCAGCAAGTAAATTTATAGGATTTCGTATTTGTGGGTATGCTAGAGCATCATTTTCAGTTTTGGAAATGATTGAGCATGATATCGGTTGTAGTTCATTTAAGGGGAAATTTTGAAAAGTTAAATACGAGTCTTCCTCATGGCTTTATCATATCTCAAAATGATAGTGATGCCACAATAGAGCCCATGTGTCTTTTCTATACCTTTACCCAAATCAGTTATCATTGACCATACGTGGATTAAGATTATTGAGAAAATCCGCTAAAGGTGCTGCATAAAGAGTTTGGAAATGAAATCGAATTAATATGCAGTCTCTTCATTTTTATAGCCTACCTCCTGGCAGTGGGTAGATTGGTCAAGAATTGACCCAAAATTACCTAAATTGGACGTTAACCTTACCGTTGGCTCAAACAAACAAAGACACAATCTAGTCTACCACTTCGAACGAAGGATTTGACATGTTTGCCAACCTAAGATTTTAATTACGAATTAGAAATAATGACGAATTAGACACTTCCTGATGTTCCAGCATCACTGGAGTCAAGACAAATTGCATCGACTAAGTCACGTTCTAATTCATTGAGGCTTACGTAGTAAATGAACAAGATGAGGATATTCAGGCGGTTGAATATCAACTGAGGCAGTTGGAATCAGACAGGCCTTGGCCATATTTACATGGATTATCGCGGGATTGATGGTCCTTGAATTACTGGATGAAGTATCGCGGGATTTGGATCAGCCACGCCACGTCCGTCCACGTGTGAAAACTGAAGAAAAATGGCCAATCTTGTCACATTTGTGACATGTCCTGTCTCGTGCCGGACAATATTCATGAGACAAACCACATGGGTGTGACGAACCACCACAGCCCAGCATTTCCAATCCCAATCCGTTGGCTTGGCTTTGCCTTTGTGGCCTGACTTGGCCTTCTTGTAGGAAGAGACCGCCACGATTGTGGTTGCAGGATCACTCAGAGAAAGTGTGGTTTCAACTACGTGGGCGGACTCCTACGCCATTGCTGTGCAAAGGAGGATATTGCGTGAAGGATCGGGTTGGCGAAGGAATTCCTCCAGTAGCCGCCAATCTGATGTGCCCATGACAAGGCAAAGGACATACAATTCCTCCTCACCAATTCTGGATAATTCGGCCTCCTGTCCCTTGAGTTGCAGACGAAGATACCAATCCCTGAACTTTTCACCGTTGATTGCGTCGGAAAAAGCTATACCATGTGGTAAGTAACGGAATGTGTTGAATGAAAATTTTGTATAACTTGGAAATGCATCCATCATCGCCAAGAAGCAGGGTATCGTCATGACTTTTTGTCATAGGAATCTGCTGGAGTTTGAGCTCCAGACACAAGCAAAGATACCCTTGTTGTTCGGAGATGTGTAATTGTTCCATATAGTTGGACAAATAGAACAACAGGAAATCCGTTTTCCATGATCGAAATTCAGCAAGAGTGCTCGATGTCAACAACCTTTCCTGCTTCAGGGCGACATTGATCCTTGGTGAAGTAACACCTGGACTTATTGATGATGGACTGGACTGCTGCAAAATGACTCTGACCTGTGTTCAAATACGCGTTGAAATTTTATCTCACGGAGATAAATTTTATATCTCACGGAGCTTGTTCACGTTATCAGGTAAATGGGTGAGCATGAAATTCTCCTTTGAGATCGACTTGACGTCCAAGATTTTGCAAGAAGATTCGAAGACATCTTCCAAGCTTGCCAAAGACGTCTCCACTTTGGTGAATGGCGAGTTGGTTCAGTCCACCATAGATGTATCCAATCCGGACGTGTCCAATAAATCCACATTGGTGAAGAAAGTATCACAGGAATTGAGATGACGGGAGAAAATGCCCTTCCTGGCCGACAAAATTCTTTGGCCGCTTCCATGGTTTGAAAGTTGAATGGAATACAAGATTCTTGGGTTTCGAGAAGTTCAATGGGGCACAAGAATCCTAGTGAATGTTCAAGGAGATTAAAGAAGCTCGTCAAAGAAGATACAAGATTTTTGGGTTTCGAGGAGTTTGATGGGGCCCAAGAATCCTAGTGGATGTTCAAGGAGATTAAAGAAGCTCGTTGAAGAAGAACGTTACAACGTGAAGAACGTAGTCAATTCCACATACTCACCGCGCCATGTTAGGTATTTGCAACCAACAAGCAGTTTATTTTTAATAATGGGAGAGTAGTGGATAGGCAGAAGGTAAAGAAGAAGTGTGTAGAACAGAAGAGAGTTACTAGAGTTTAGTTCGATGCGATAGAGTACACCCTGACAATCCCATTTTTCCGCATGGGGGCGTATGTCTATATGTTAGAAATGACCTGCATATTAGTCATGTAAAAATGTCGAATGGAGTAGTAGAGGTCTTAGTTTGTTGTCTCCAAGGTCTTGATCTTTCCATTGTGACAATATATAGGCCCCCCCTCTTGTTCAGTAAGCTCGTTCTTGTAAGCTCTCAAATTCATGGGAAAGCCACCTTTTCGCTAAGATTGACTCAGAGAGAAGGAGAGGTTGGGAGGAGGTGATTGCAGGGAAACCCGCGGGGAAGAACAGATTCAAAACCAGTATTAAGATGATGAGCTAATGGGCCCCAGCGCTCTCAAAGATGTCCACTGAAATGGCCTCAAAGGGTCGGGAGGCCAAGGATTGGCTCAGGGGTTTCACTGGTTGACTAGGACGATATTCTTGGCAAGCTGAGCATGAACTCACAACCTGATAAAAGTCATTATTCATGTCCAGCCAAAATTAGAGGTGGTGAGCCCAGGCACGAGTGCGGCAAATGCCTTGATGGAAGGCATGGAGACCACGTAAAATGGATGGGCAAGAGGCTGGGGGCAGAACAATGCGGTGTCCTTGGAGAACAAGCAGACCCGTGGTTTCGTCAAACGACAAATCATCCCACTGCTTTGAATATTATTTGGACAAGTGAGATTGGGGCAAGGATTTGGGAGATTGGCGAGATAGAAGAGTAGACACCACTACTTGATAATTAATATCCTCTGTGGCACTTTTTGAAATCGAGTCCAATGCTAAATCGGGATGGGCGTTAGCTTGGATGGTGGTGAGGTTAATGATCACCCATTTGACGTCGTCTTCAAGAGATTGGGGCTCATCAAAGAGCGGATATCAGGATAACGAATCGGCACTGTGATGGCTCTTGCCTGGCGTACACTGGATATCAAAGATATATCCTTACAGCTTGATGAGCATCCGTTGAAGACGAGGATTATCCATGGAGGCCAGGTTGGAACTCTGGAAAATTCCGAGAAGGGGCCTATGATCGGATATCATTGTGAAGTGCATGCCCAGAAGATAAATCGACACTTTTGCACATCCCACTGAACAGCCAGGGCTTCAATCTCACAAATGACATACCGTGTTTCAGGATCGGACTGGTAACTTGATCCACATTGAATTAATTTGGATTGACCGTTGGCATGCGTTTGTAGAAGGGCATATCCTAGTCCTTTCAAGCAAGAAGCGTCGGTGAGAAGGAAGGTGGGCAACAAAGGATCGAAATGACCTAAGACTGGACCTTTAGGATTGTTGAGTATTGATTTTACCGCATCAAATGATACTTGATGATCCGGCAACCATTGAAATATCATTTCCTTCTTCAACAGGCTCCTGAGAGGTTGGGATGTATGGGCCAGATTGGATACAAACCGACCCAACTGATTCGTCAAGCCCAAGAAAGATCGCAAATCTGTGAGATTGGCGGGAGCCTGGAATTTGGAAATAGTTGCCACCTTGGCTGGGTCCGGGAGCACACCGTCGGGACCAATCACATATCCGGCAAACTTCATGGATGAACAAAATTGAGCCTTGGTCTTGGAAAGAGTGATGTTGTTTTCCTCGCATCTCTGACACACAGCCTCAGTTTCCTGCTCTAAATCCTTGTAAGATGCAGCACAGATGAGAATCCATGATCTTACGGACTTCAGCCAGACCAGAAAAGGCTTGATCTCCTTGAGCGGAGAATTCATCGGCTGAAGCCTTGAGACCCCATGGGGGCCAGGCAGTAGCGGTAGCGCCAAAACTGGAGTCAAGAAAGTCGTCAGATGTCTGGATGCAAGATCTAGCTCCACCTGCCAGTATCCCTTCACCGCATCCAAAACAACAAACCATTTTGAAGAGGCTGGAATTGGTGTCGAGATGTCCTTGGTGGAGGAAAACGGGTGGATTGGTAACTTCACGTATTTGTTCAAGGCCGTGAAGTCCACAACGAGAGGAACAGATTCGTTGGGTTTTGGGACTACCAAACTAGGGCTGGACCAATCCAAAGGCTCGGTAACAATCTCAATGATACCGGATTTCTCCATGAATTTTAATTCTTCTTCCGTTTTTTCAATGCAGGCAAATGTGAGGTTTTTAGCCACGGTGACATGCGTTGGCTTGATAGGAACATCATCCTCAGGACTGCAGAAGCATCAAAAACGGACGGAAACTTGTCCATGAGAGCAATAATACTGGTTTTGATCTTCTCCTTGGTTGGTTTAAGCATGACTAAACGGATGTCCATTTTTGGGATTGATTGGACATGTTGAAGCTAACATCCCAAGAGAAATCATAGAGTGCCAAGAAAGAAGACTCTGGTCCTTGATATTGAGTGTGACGTATGCTCAAAGAACAGTTGTATATTTCCCTAGATGAGTGATTTCGAGCTCAACAGCATCAAAACATTCCATTTTTGAATTATTGGGTGCTCGGATAGAACGAAGATTGAGACCCATCTATCTGGATTCCGTAGGTTTTCACCAGATCCGCCAAGATCAAAGTTTCGGTGGCACCAGTATCTGGAAAAGACGACCATGTGGAATAGAGTTCCAGAACGCGGTTGAATATCAACTGAGGCAGTTGGAATCAGACGGGCCTTGGCCATATTTACATGGATTATCGCGGGATTGATGGTCCTTGAATTACTGGATGAAGTATCGCGGGATTTGGATCAGCCACGCCACGTCCGTCCACGTGTGAAAACTGAAGAAAAATGGCCAATCTTGTCACATTTGTGACATGTCCTGTCTCGTGCCGGACAATATTCATGAGACAAACCACATGGGTGTGACGAACCACCACAGCCCAGCATTTCCAATCCCAATCCGTTGGCTTGGCTTTGCCTTTGTGGCCTGACTTGGCCTTCTTGTAGGAAGAGACCGCCACGATTGTGGTTGCAGGATCACTCAGAGAAAGTGTGGTTTCAACTACGTGGGCGGACTCCTACGCCATTGCTGTGCAAAGGAGGATATTGCGTGAAGGATCGGGTTGGCGAAGGAATTCCTCCACTAGCCGCCAATCTGATGTGCCCATGACAAGGCAAAGGACATACAATTCCTCCTCACCAATTCTGGATAATTCGGCCTCCTGTCCCTTGAGTTGCAGACGAAGATACCAATCCCTGAACTTTTCACCGTTGATTGCGTCGGAAAAAGCTATACCATGTGGTAAGTAACGGAATGTGTTGGATGAAAATTTTGTATAACTTGGAAATGCATCCATCATCGCCAAGAAGCAGGGTATCGTCATGACTTTTTGTCATAGGAATCTGCTGGAGTTTGAGCTCCAGACACAAGCAAAGATACCCTTGTTGTTCGGAGATGTGTAATTGTTCCATATAGTTGGACAAATAAAACAACAGGAAATCCGTTTTCCATGATCAAAATTCAGCAAGAGTGCTCGATGTCAACAACCTTTCCTGCTTCAGGGCGACATTGATCCTTGGTGAAGTAACACCTGGACTTATTGATGATGGACTGGACTGCTGCAAAATGACTCTGACCTGTGTTCAAATACGCGTTGAAATTTTATCTCACGGAGATAAATTTTATATCTCACGGAGCTTGTTCACGTTATCAGGTAAATGGGTGAGCATGAAATTCTCCTTTGAGATCGACTTGGCGTCCAAGATTTTGCAAGAAGATTCGAAGACATCTTCCAAACTTGCCAAAGACGTCTCCACTTTGGTGAATGGCGAGTTGGTTCAGTCCACCATAGATGTATCCAATCCGGACGTGTCCAATAAATCCACATTGGTGAAGAAAGTATCACAGGAATTGAGATGACGGGAGAAAATGCCCTTCCTGGCCGACAAAATTCTTTGGCCGCTTCCATGGTTTGAAAGTTGAATGGAATACAAGATTCTTGGGTTTCGAGAAGTTCAATGGGGCACAAGAATCCTAGTGAATGTTCAAGGAGATTAAAGAAGCTCGTCAAAGAAGATACAAGATTTTTGGGTTTCGAGGAGTTTGATGGGGCCCAAGAATCCTAGTGGATGTTCAAGGAGATTAAAGAAGCTCGTTGAAGAAGAACGTTACAACGTGAAGAACGTAGTCAATTCCACATACTCACCGCGCCATGTTAGGTATTTGCAACCAACAAGCAGTTTATTTTTAATAATGGGAGAGTAGTGGATAGGCAGAAGGTAAAGAAGAAGTGTGTAGAACAGAAGAGAGTTACTAGAGGGAGCGAGAGCAGAGAAATCAACTATTGGAATGGATGGCTAGATCATGACTTATCACCTATCTATAATCAATGGCCAATGTTAATCTTTGAACTTGAACTTAGCCAGACCGACCTTTTTGGTCTTACTCTAGAGCACGCCGGCTTTTGAGTAATGGCCGACCCTATCTCAAGAACACGATGATCTGACGGATTACTAGGCGTCACATGGATGTAATGGATCAGATCAGGGACATTTGAAAAAAAAACAAGTCGAGAACGTTATTCTCTCTAGTGCCTACACCAACATGCTGGGAGAAATTGCGCAAGATCGCAAACTCCTCCAGCTTTTCGAACGACTGAGATGTCGATTTCGAAATGGGAATATATCCATAGGGACTAGCCTCCCACTCTACAACGCAACCCGGAAAATTGAAGTCCCCTACAATGAATACCTTTGAGCAAACTGCCTTGTCCAACTCATTTTATTCATTCTTCATGAAATGCCTTTTCAATTACCTTGACTCATCGAGGTATTCGAGATGAGTTACTTTGTCTACTCCTGATAACTGATCGCGAAGTAACGTTCCTGTGCATAATGCTTTTAATGTCATCTGATATCCGGCTATCAGCTCAGTTTTCAACCATTTCAGTCGTTCTACTGTCCCAGCGTCAGTAGGGATGTGAATTCTGGGTTATGATTTGGTCCTGTAAATTTGCCAAAATAACAACGGTACAACTAGTGAAACTAGAAAAGAGGACGAATGAATAAAATGCTTAACTAATGCTGAAGCTTCCCCGGCTTCTTGTTCCCTTATGTTCATGAGAAAGTGACAGGAAGCCCCATCGGTTCGTGAAATGAGGTGGGGAGATGGGTGTTTTTTCTCCCGACATCCAACCTCGCTGAAGATGTCATGAATAAGGACGAGCCCCAATTTGCTCATATGTTTGCATCAATTTGAGCCAAAGTACATAATTTGAGCCAGTTCTTAATACTGGTTTTGAATCTGTTCTTCCCCGCGGGTTTCCCTGCAATCACCTCCTCCCAACCTCTCCTTCTCTCTGAGTCAATCTTAGCGAAAAGGTGGCTTTCCCATGAATTTGAGAGCTTACAAGAACGAGCTTACTGAACAAGAGGGGGGCCTATATATTGTCACAATGGAAAGATCAAGACCTTGGAGACAACAAACTAAGACCTCTACTACTCCATTCGACATTTTTACATGACTAATATGCAGGTCATTTCTAACATATAGACATACGCCCCCATGCGGAAAAATGGGATTGTCAGGGCGTACTCTATCGCATCAAACTAAATTGAAACCACCCATGGCAAGCTCTTCATCTAAGACCCCTGGTCGAAACCAGATTGAATGAACGAGACCTGCCTATCTAAAGCTAGTTCCTCAAGAACCTTGATCTTTGTACTGTCTTTTTTTTGGAAATAATACATTACACATTCGGAGAAAGCCCTTTTACGGGCTCATTGTCCTTTGATGGACTAGTTCTATCAAATCTTTGACTAGGCTTTCTAACCTTAAAAAATCCTGCTTTTGGACAAAATTCATCTTAGGCAGAGGATGAGAAAACCTTTGAGGAGTGGGTAAAAGAGAAGTAACTCTGGGCACCACCTGAGCATACGATCTAAAAGATGCGTGGGGCTCATGACGACCAGAGAGGGGATTAGGGCTACTAAGTTTTGGGCAGAAGAGAGGTTGGAGGAATTGAGGATGAGGTTGGAGGAGAGGGAGGGAAACGATGGGAGGGAAGGGGAGAGGAAAGGGGTGGGAAAAGTCTGTTGAGCGACTTGACAAAAACCCGAGCGTGCAAATAAGACCAGCTGTACAGCAGGTATACAGCACACACGTGCTGGGCAGAGACCAAGGAGGAAAGCACTCCCCAGGGACGGACAGAGAGAAGAAAAATAGGTGGTAGCGCTAGGTTGGGGAGAGGAGAAGAGAATGATGATGACCTACTCCATGGCTAGCATCAACCAATAAACAGCAACTCGACTACAGGAACAAGCAAGAGTCAATGGAAAGGAGTAGAACAAAAGAAGGTTTTAGAACCTCTTTTTGTATTGAAAATGCGAAACAAACAGATAGAATACAACAAGAAAAATCAACTCCATTTACATGTACGTACCGGAAATGAACAGACATAACAATCAAATAATGAAATACTCCTTTTATCAAAAATACATGAAATAACCTAGAAATGGGATAAAAATATTGACAGAGGAAAAAAGTGAAATACGACATGAACATAAAATAAAAGATACAAGACTAAACTATAAGTGATAGGAGGAAGAGAAAGCTAAAGAACAGATGTGTCTTACCTTAAGCAGCCACGCGACCACCTACACAACACACTCAGACAGGCCGTTCTGTGAACATCAGAAGCGTCAAATCGTGCGACTGCTGTCAACAAAAGACGGGATTGAATTAAATAAATCTTTTATTGCGACTCTCTGTCATGTCAACTTGTAAAATGATAGAATTGTGTATGTAAACAATTTACACAAATATGGATAAAGAAATCAAAGAAGAAACTAAAATGTTTAAAACGATAAAACATTCGACTAGTGATATCACAGCAGAGATAGAATTGAACTGGTTCAGGGCACATGAAATAAGGGAAGAGGTGAGTTACAGATAGTACAAAGACAGGTAGGTAGAGGTAAGTGATGAAAATCTTGGTTATTGCAGTAGAGTGGATGGGCCAGATTGAACAGATCCTTTGTCGACTCCCGTCGCTGATGGCATTTGGCTGGGCGACGGACAAAGGCACGTGACCGTCAATACTCCAAAGGGATGTCAGGCCAAGGACAATAAGGTGTTAGCAAGTCCTTGACCGGGAAGGACAACTTATGTCTGGACATCACCTCCGGAAAGGTGAGGTTCCCAACACTGTTGAACACTAACCTTTCCAGCCTGATGGTGAGGGGCTCCATATCACACAGAAAATGTGTCCATGCATTGTTGGCATATTGGAGCACGCAGAGGTATCGCTTGAGGAACTTGGTGTAGGTGGCATCGGCGGATTTGAGGGTGGATTGGGCAGAGTTGAGAAGCCAAAGGTGTAGGCCGTAGAGGAAAATTAGGGTGACAAAAATCCGGAAGAGTTGAATGTTTTGATATTTGAGGCAAATGAAACATCAGTAGCATTGACTAGACATTAATGTGGTTTTGGGTACTGCATTAAGTATTTTGAACACAAAAATAAAACAACATTGTTTTAAACGCTTTCAAAAAATAGTTCTGTGAGCTTCACTTTGAGCTTAGTTTCTTCACTTTCTTTGCTTCATTGCACTTTTTATCTTGTGTCACGCGTTTTCTTGCCAGATGAATGGCCGAGTTGATCTCATTGGCAAGGTTTTTTTGAGAACATCGTTGTTATGTGGTCGTGAGCCGGTGGATGACTGATTTTATTGAGCTAACGCACAGGATATATAAATGTGGAATTGGATGCACTATGGAGAGTATAAATGTATAAATGGGAGCAAGCACGAGGTTAGGAGGACATAACAATCGTATAAAATTGAAAAGCAATCCTCGGAATATACTGCTCAAAGGAATGTCCCAACTGACACTTCTGATCCAAGAGTTGTGAAGACAGTGTTCCTTCCGTCATTCTCATCACTACCATTTGCTTAAATACTTGTCTGGAATTCTGACACTCCATGAGCTTCTTACCGACGACATGGTCGGATCTGATGTCATCCTACAAGCAGTAAATGAGGAGGCAACTCATGAACAATCCAGGCACGATTCATATGAAATTCTTTTGCGCAATGACCAAGATAGGTATCCAGAGCAAGTGAAGATGACTGGTTGTGAGTCAGAGTCCTGTGTGAGATTGTCATTGATACCACTGGAAAGCAGAGCGAGTAGATCTTTTGCCGTCTTGCTGATTATCTCTTGCTACTGTTTACTTGTCCCTTCGAACACTTTGCAGATCTCCGTCATTTGTAGGCCACTAAATTTCGACAAAGCTTTCAGGCGGATGGTTTTTTTCTGCTTGAAGAACTTGCAAGACTCCGAGGTCCCAATCACCTGTTGCCTATAACGCCCATAATGCTTTTCAATGGGGTCCGAGTTGATCAGACCCAAAAGCACATATTGGACACCAGGGAGATTGAGGAGAAGGAGAGCAAGACTGATAATGCTCTTGGTTGAGAAAGTTAATGCCTTCATGGTCTCAGCGGTCAATTTGCAGGTTTTATCACTGGTACCTTCATTCCAGTCAATCAAAAATTGGTGAAATTCCCGTAGGTATTGAATAGCAAAACGCTCTTCACTGATCACAGCTCCTCGGGCATTATCTCTCGTAATAACATTTGCATTACGGGATTTGCAGTTCACGACGTGCCGTCAGTCCATGATGAGGTGAATGAAGTTGGCGGTGTATTGAAATTGCGGATACCCGTGCTTGGCGTAATGCTCCAGATCTGCCAAGGTTGTCGGGCTGAAAATTCGAGCGGCGTGCATGACGTTGGTGCGCTCGAGTTGGGATGGTGCCAATGTCTTGTGGGTCAGATTAAACGCAATCTTGACTCCTTGACCTGAATATGTTTTAAGAGTTCAGATCTTTTTGCATGCAAGAAAAAAGTCTTATTCTTGCTTACCTAGTTCAAGCTCGTACAACTTCCATAAGTGGTCATAGTCTGGAGCCTGTTTCATTCCTCGGAAATCGGGACAGTCGAACTTCCAGTGAGTGATGAACGAATTGAGGACGTTCTTCAGCAAATGTACATTGTCATGCAGGCAATGAATTGGTAGGTGAGGGTGGGCAGGGTTCAGGAAGGATGGGCTTGTTTGATTTCCACAGAGCTCTTGGTAAAGGGCGACATTCATTCGGTGGCCATCCGAAGCGATATTCACCACAATGTATCCCTCATCTTGCAGCATATTGACAACAGCCATGACATATTCTTTCAGGAGCTTGGCGTCAATTTTAGTGACAGGAAACAATGAAATCATATCCTTATTTTGTCCGAACACTGATTTGGCCATCACCCCCAAAATGGTCCGTGAGATGTCGCCATTCAGTACAGTAGGTCATGGCTAAGCCAACGAAAATGCATACTAGAAAAATCTCAAAGCCCATTTTCTCGTTTCTATTTCGAGCCAATCTCCAAGCACACCCCTGCACATGCTTTGCGACATGCTGCGTCGGGTTCGATCTGGGCTGGGTTGAATTAGAACTTATGGTTTCGAGTTGGGCTGGGCAAGAGCCTAGAACCAGCTCGAGATCGCTCGGAACAAAGAGGTTTTCCCTGATTGTTGTGTCCCTAAGGACACAACCCTAATCCAATATACACGGAGGGTTGTATCTTCACGTCCGTTCTATTCAAGATCAAGATTAGGAGAGAGAAAGGCAGAGAGATAGAGAGAGAGAGCAATAGAGAAAGAGATAACAGGATAGCTGCATATGCGCATGTGCATGCAATACAAGTACACACCATCTCCCCTGGCAGATGGAAGTATCCTCTTTCTCAGAAGTTTGAATAAGTAGTGGGGAAGGAATAGAATTGCTGGATTTGCTGAATTAGTAAGATATGCGCAAAACGTCGTTTCTTGAAAAACTGAACAACTCGTTTCCTCACCACCCAAGTGGAGTTAGCCAGTAAAGTAACAAATTTCTTCCTATGAAATAATTGATGAAACGTGATGATGACTCGAGGTGTAGAAAAAGTTGAGAAGAAGACTAGTATTTTGAATGGAACAATCCACGTCCAAAGAATTGGAAGCCATGGTTGGTAATTGCAAGATAAAAAGGGCGAGAGAGGGTGGGTATCCTCCACGGTACAAGGTAGGCATCATTCACAATACAGGATGGGCATCATCCACAATTTACTGTGGGCATCATGCACAATTCACGGTGAGCATCATCCACAATTCACGGTGGGCATTCTCCACGATAAACGGTGGGCATCATCCACAATACGTACAGGTATCCTCCACAATACATGGAGGGCTGAAAAGCCCCAAGCTTGGACCAATATATAGACGTAAACAGAGGGCAGCAAGCCCGACATGCCGACTGCGCCATGTATGTCCCTAGGGACACAACCCTAATCCAATATACCGGTACACGGAGGGTTGTATCTTCACGTCCGTTCTATTCAAGATCAAGATTAGAAAAGAGAAAGCCAGAGAGATGGAGAGAGAGAGCAATAGAGAAAGAGAGAACAGGATAGCTGCATATGCGCATGTGCATGCAATACAAGTACACACCACTGACCAACCTATATTCAAGGTCTAGCCAGATCTGAAAACTCAATGACGGGTCAGATGTTAAATTTACACTGAGTAAGGGTACATTTAGACTTGGATGGAAAACCAGGATTGAATCCGATTTGAGGATGGAAGTAGCCCTACTTCAATCCTCAAGATTGAATCTTCGGTACATTTCCATCCCTAAACCGGATTCAATCCGGGGATGGAATCATTTTGTTTTATGAAGATGAATCTCATCCTCAGGGCGGCCAAGCAAATTGCAAAAAAGTGCCAGTGAAGTTCACATGTCACAAACCCTACATGAGAACTAAATACCTTGCCAATGATTTTTTGAAAGAAGTGATTTCGCTACGATTTTATAGATCCATCCAGCCCCTTATCGTGGCGGTAATAATTGAATAGTTCCCACAATTTTACTTTTCTACTGCTGTTTAAGGAGTTAATGAAACCATATAGTCCACATTACCAAGACCTTTGGGTTTCAATGTATTTAGCATGCCAATCCAATACTTGAAGCTATTGCAACTTGCTGATTTGTCCTTTTTAATAATATTCACTGTTTGTCAGGCATAATGCCAAATGAAACAAAACACAAAGTGGCGTTCCTGCTCGGAATGATTGAACATGGTTGAAAATTAGAGTGCAGAGAGACATGTGATCAACAAAAGACACAAAAATGTTTCTTCAAATAAATTACGGATCTGAACCAATATTAAGTTGAATAAAAATCAACAGTAAACGGAACTTGAACTCATGGCGCATCTATTTTGAAAAGTTAACTTTTGGTTGGCATTGAACACTTTTGTTGGAATTGAGATTTTGTAATTTGCATATTTCATTAGTTTATATTCTATTGCTAAATTGTTCGAGCAAAATAGTTATTAGAGGAAATATGTGCTCTTGGATCAGGGGTTTCCTTACCGAGTGCACTCAAGCTGTCCGAGTTGATGGCTCCGTAGACAGTACTAGACACGTGGTGTCTGGAGTACCTCAAGGAACCTTCCTGGGCCTCATCTTGTTCGTATTGTTCATTCCATTATTACATGGATTCTCCCTCCAGTCTTCAATATCTTCCTATGCATATCTTCCTATGCTAATATTATTAGGCCAATGTTTGCTAGAAATTCTAGGAACCAAGCAGACCTATAAAATGACTTGGACATAATATAAAAATGGGTCCCTCTTTGGGACTAGGGTGTGGTTCTCTCATGACGATGCTTTAGTTTGTATACATGCATATACAATGAAAACCCTACAAATCAATTGTCCAACTGCATCTAGAAAATGCTTTCCCAATTTGGCCACCAATGACAGCTGGGGGTTGGAATAAAATTAAAAAAGTTCCAAGATCTTTTCCAAGATCTATTGCAGGGATGAACCACCTAAGTTGTTGGGAACGACTTCAATACTTAGAATTAAACAGTGGTCAGCATTGGTACCTAATACTGTATGTTTTGATATGTCTCCACGAGCTCTGCCCTAATCCGTGATAGAATATAGCATTAGTGACAGAATAGACATCACATGCGAAATGCGATCAAATAAAAAGTTAGTGAAGTCCTTAAAATTCTCCTTTATAATAAACCGAGCACCAACCCCTTTTACGTAGGCAAAATTTTGGCGTTGGAAAATCACCTTTTGTTCGGCACTTCATTCCTAGTGGACAGACCAAGGATGATGGACCACAGACCATATTATGTCTAAACCTGTCTAGACATGGCATAGCATGAAGAAAATGAATCGCTTGCCTTCATCGGCTGGTAAATTCATCTTGGTGTCTAGCAAGGTGTCTAGTGACTCTCTCATTTTCTTTGGCCAGGGTGGCCGGATTTTGAGTGAGCTTGTCATTGACTGCGCTCTGTCAGCAGCGCGCTATTCTAGGTCTTTAGAAGTGATGAGCCAGTCGCTCTTGTCTTTTTTGGTGTACAGATCCGCTGACGCCAAGTGCATATTTCTCTGGCCTGAGGTCGGGCCCGGTCGGGCCAAATGCCGATCCTCGTTATATATGATCTGTGGGATGGAAGGACCACAGTGGGTGTGCAGACTGGAATTCGGAAAGATCCCAATAGTATCTCTCAACCTTTTCTCGCTGTTTTGTTCTTGTCACTTTTGTTGCCATTTACACTACGGAGAAATTTGAGATTGAATTTAGTTTCAGGATGGAAGATAGACGCCTAGTTTGCTCAGGATGAAAACTTCATCGCTTTTCCATCCCGAAATCAGTTTCAATCCTGAAACAAACCGATTTGTTTTTGGGGATCAATCTTCACGTCTCACTTCGTCAGCTGAAGGCCTAAATGGTGGACGTGCGCTTTGTTCCGTCCACCAGCCAGGGGTGAAAGGTCCTGACTTAATGAATTCCCGTGGTGAACGGAAACATGGAACTCCTGACCCAAGCACTAGATAAAAATACCTTGATAGCTCTCAAAGGTGGAGAGCACCTAGTACATGGGCTTTAATTTCTTAGACCTATCTTAAGGCCTCCGGTTATA
>NC_081444.1:2391536-2393434 GCF_007210705.1 Tigriopus californicus
GAGTGAAACACTCCAAAAGAGCCCAAAGCCTCTGAGGAGCGCAGAGTCATACCACTACTATTGATTGGAAGTCCAGAACTTTGATGCCTTTATCGGTATCGTCCGGTATCGTCCCAGAGGCAGTCGTTTTTCATAAGCGCAATTAAATTGTAGTGCCGAAGGTTACAGGGATGTCCAGAAAACTACCATCCCCTTTTGCCGCCCTAGGCGGAACCAGAGATGGACGTAGCCTTTAAGAAGGTGAAGAGCAAAGCTACTTCAACATTTGGGATGTCGCCTTTCTAGCTTTCATTTGTCTGGACCTAAGCCTAGCTCTCCAAGAAACGTGCCAAAAACACATCAGTACCTCCCTCTATTCCTTTTTTGTCCCACCAAAATGGATAGTCGGTCCAAGTCATCTTCATTGACAGCAAGGGTCCATAGGACAATCTCGCTTCAGAATCTCGTCCTTGAAGACGTCCAACCTACCATCACAGAAGTCCATTCTCCAGATTCTTACTGTACGCATCTCTGAATGCGGTAATTCATTCAGTTATATTATATTTATTTTAAGCAATAAAAGACTATAAGGTACAATGAGTATTTTTGATCAATCCCAGATGTTTGGTTTGAAAAAACATTCCAAATGACCTATAATTTGGATAAAGACCTTTATTGGATTTATAGGATACAATGAGAACATAATTGATCTTACAAATGGATGGCGATTACAGATATAACCTCCGGAACTGGACTCTTTGATCTTATTTGAAAATACGGGCATGGATGGTATGATGTGTCTAGGGTTGAGGTCGAGGAGTAGGTGGATTTAAATGAAGGCCCGGATTAACCTCAAGTCCATTGCCTCTGATCAACGGTTCTCTTCGCTCGAAGTGTCTTGGGTGAAAAAAATGCTTAGGAAGACGGGCCATTACTTCGATCTGAAGTTCTTGATAATCCAACACCTCTCCATTCTGAGGATTTGAGAGTTTGCATCAATTGCCAACATAACAGACGGGAGGATCAATCCGAATACCATGACCACTGAAGGTGTCCAAGCAAAGTCAATCTTCAATAGCATGGTCTTGGAGAAAGCTGTGCTCACTTATAAAGTGGCCTTGATGAAACCAGGGTGTTTTCCAAAGTCAAATCATTGATGTTATGGTGTTTGTTACTACTTTCCCTTTGCGGTTGCCAATGGACATTGGACAACAACATATACTAATTAGTTTATTCTAACTCCTTCCTCAAACATAGATACCGACAATGTGAATAGAGTGCTTGAACAAAGAACATAGATCTAAAACTTGACTGAGTAGATTAGCTGTTTTCGGCAACAAGATTGAATCGCCTCTAGTGTAAATGCATGAATAAGATGGATCTTCAAGATTCAAACCCAAGATGCAATCCTGGGGTTCAATCTTGGAGATTCAAACCTGGACTTCCATCCTAGTGTAAAGGTACCCTAAGGCTTGCTGGGGTACCGCACTGGTAGAGCATCTGCTTTCCAATTAGCGAATCCTGGTTCGATCCCAGGGAAGCTGAGTTTGAGCTTCTTTGTGGTATTTGCTACAGCATAAGTTGCTGCTTTAACAGCTTAAATGGGCGAACCTGCGGTCATTCCCGAGGGTGAGGTAATAATTAGTGTTGGCTGTGACAATGAAGCGGGAATATCCTTCCATTGGGACACCCATCATTCAGATGGCAGGCCGAGCGAGAGAGCTGCCATCAGACTTCGTAACAAACAAACACTAAGTTAAAAAAGACATTTTATGGGTCCCTCTTGAATTGCTATGTTTTCCATTCCCAGTAGCTGTAAGGAAGTCCTCGAAAAACTGGACAATACGCAGCCAGCGCTGTCCTTTTAGCTCCGAATGTGGTTCAGTGTCTGTCCTTTTTGGGAACCCGAATAATAGAGA
>NC_081444.1:2395273-2402479 GCF_007210705.1 Tigriopus californicus
TTTTGTAATTAAAAACGTCTTGTTTCAGAAGGAGTCCGCAAATCCAAAAGTAAACTTTGAAGGCCAAAGCTGAATCTGCAAGCAACTGATAAGCTTCAACCAGCTTTTTCAAGTCGTTTTGGTATGAGAGTGCTCATTGCAGGAACAAGTATTGTTGCTCATTTCCTGTCCCAAAGCATCTTGTATATTTGGAGGAGCCCACACTTGAGACGAAAGTACAAAGATGGGTTTAATAAAGGCTTATAAATATATTGTTATCAAAGGTAAAAATTACCGTCATATCATACCCAGCGCCTCATCGGCCTTGGAAAAGAGTCTAGTACTGTAGGCACCAAAGACTAATATGCCTCTTTGCTGACTGAAATCAATCTTTCGTCAAGGCATAGATTCACCCACAGATGTTAATCTTGTCTTCATTTGTAAACCAAGCAATATTAGATCAAGGCAAAAACAAGGACAACGTGCAACGTCAGACAGCCCAAACCAAATGGAGACGATGGACGGTAGATTGCTAAATGAATTACGTACTTGTAACATGCCATGAACATTATTTCTTTTCCAGACATTTTGTGACCTGGGTCACTAATTTTACATATGATTTTGATTGAATTAGCCAAAAACAACTCAGTAGAGGCCAACTCACAAAGCGCTCTCTCAAGAGAAAAATGTAAAACACATTTCGTCTAGAGAAAGCACCCTATGACCTGCTCATTTTGAAGGACCAGAACTTTGCGATCACAGTGTAATGCAAATCGTAAACGAAGAAGAATGGGGTCGTCATTACACTCTTTCCTTTTAACGGACTCTTGAGGCGACACCTTAATATTGCGTTTCATAGTCCATGAATAATGAAGTGGCTTTGGAGCAGGTTTGTAATGTTTCCATGTTACAAAGATTAATCAGAATCAAGACACCAACTGAAAACGTTTCATCCATCACATTAATATGCTGTCGTTGTTTGCCCTTCAATTTTTGGGTGTTGTGGTTTCTTTTGAAGTTCATGGTGCGTTTGAAACTAGACCTCACTTCATTCACATGTTTGAAAAAATGGCAGCCGAGTTGAATTGGAAGACTTCAGTTATGATCTTAAAAGATGGCGATTACTCCTTCCCTCAACTGTGTCCCATTAATTGTGGTTTTATCAAAGTTTGCATTGAGGACGATTCCAAATGTGCTCAAGGACAAAACGTGTCTGCGGTTTTTAGTGAGGTTCCAATTTCTCGAGCAATTGGTCCACAAGGATCAGACCAAACTGCGTTCATTTTACCTATCTCGCAAGATTTGAACTCATTATTTATACGTCTTGACTCTCATATTTACCTTTACGAGGATCATGGATCAACTATTTTTGAGGCCTGGCGTTTCAAGGACAACCCTATCCAAATAGGTGTCTTTGGTGAGCTCCAATATCAAGAAAATGTCACCAATTTCATTCGCAATAAGAAACCAATGTGGCGAAGAAGACGGGACCTCATGGGCTCATCCATCCGCGAAGCCACTGTGTCCAAAATCGGGCGATCCGTTTACTCACAAGAGTTTTTTAACTTTATGAAACACATGTCACAAGTGATGAACTTCACCCTCCAAGAGGTTCATCCCGTGGACAAAATTTGGGGCAATCCCCAACCAAATGGATCTTGGCTTGGTGTCATTGGGATGCTTCAACGTCACGAGGCTGATCTATCAAGTGAGGCTCTCACAATTTCAGCCCTACGTGCTGAAGTTATTGATTTCTCAGCCCCTGTGCAAATCGAAAAAATTACTCTAGGCATGAAGGGTTCTGGAAGAGGAGGGGAAACTGGAAACTTCTGGTCCTATATCGACGTATTTCCATGGTTCGGATGGGGGATTCTACTTCTGGGATTCATAGCACTCTTCTCATGCTTGTATCTATTAGACTCAACTCGAAATTGGGCCACAATCAGTCTCACGGAATTGGTTCCGGCCGCTTTGGCTCGAGGAGCAAGTATACCTGAAGAGCAAATTCCAGCGTCCCTCAAGATAGCTCGTTTGGCCACGTGGATTTGGGGCTTGATGGGATTTACTTTTTATGGCGGACTTTTAACCTCGACAATGATTGCATCAGACTCCCCCAACCTTGTCACCCGTTTCGAAGACGTTTCAAGGCTTGGATTGACTCTTCTTGTGGAACATGGCACCTTTTTGGAAGGGATGTTGGCCTCTGGCCAGCCTTCAACTCTCTTAAATGATCTCTATAAAGCCACCGACGGTCAATCTTATGACTCTGATCATGTCTTGGAAAGGTTGAACAACGTTCCAAATACGATTGCCATTTTACCCTCTCAATACACAAGCAAGAATGTGACAATGCTTCGTTTGGACTCATATTTTACCACTGCATTGGCTTTGGGGTTTCCCATGGGCTCGGAGCTGATACCCATGTTCAACTACCACATTTTTCTCTTCAAAGAATCAGGGCTTCTGGAAGCGGAAATGCTTCATTGGAGTAACGTAGGTCGTCGGAACAATTTACTACTAAAGAGTGAAACCAATCTTAATCAACTTGGATATGAATTTGTTTTGTTTCCGTTTCTACTTTTGAGCAGTGGTGTCACATTGAGTGTTCTCCTCGCAATTTGTGAGCGCATTTTTATCACTCGACCCCCAAAATGATACAACTAACACTCCGGGAATGCCGAATAAACAATATATTGGAGTATGAATTAACACGATCAAAAGGGTTATTTTCTCTACATACCAATAGCATTGAAATGGTTTCAGACGGATCGTTTTTTAAATACTTTTTTGAGTGACAATCGATCAGTACTCATTCCACGTTCTTTGACGGTAACTGTCGAGCCAGAGGAGCTGCTGGGTAGATCCGGAGGAAGGGAGCCACGCCCCATGAGGTGCGAGAAGACACGCCCCATGCTGAAAACGGTATGCTTCCGAGAACGATCCCTCTCAACTTCTGTCGTTGAAGGGGTGGGGCACGGGGCTGCGTGCTCTTGGGTAGAACAAGTTGCTGTTGTGGTTTTTCTGGGCGGGGAATTGGTTGGACTGGAGTCACTGCTTTTGGAACGGGGACATCTCTGATCAGAGGATACTGAATTGGGTGGGACAGCGAGACGGGATTGGAACATATGCATAAATGGTGGGCTAAGCAAAAAGAGATTCCGATGGGCCTCCATCTGAAAAAAAATTAGAAAAGAATAAGACGACAGCGAACTTCGGAGTATGTGCTTTGCCGTTTTTAGAACGGTGCTTGATGGCAATTGAGTGTGTTTATAATTGGCGCAAGTAGCCTTTGTTCCTTCAGTATATAAGAATGGTTTTTATGATAAAAAAGCACTAGCAGCACCATATTCACAATATTCAACCTCTGAGACGGAAAAGGGCAATAACTAGGGCCGGCTAACCCTTGTATCCTAGGAATTGTGCAAATTTTGCAAAAAACTTGCACATCCAAGATTTTTCTGCAAAATTATTGCATCTATATATTTTGCAATTTTAACAGCAATGTGACATTTTTCTGCAATTTATTATGCAATTTCAGTCATTTCAGCAAAGAAATACTATTATTTGTGAAGGATGATTGGAAAAGCCTGATAATTTTCAAGAATTATGGCCAATTTTAGGGAAAGAGGTGAAATTTTTACACCTGATTTTGTTTTTCAAAGAGTTTTCGAAAAAAGTACGCCCTAAGCATGAAAGAGATTACAGGTATATTAGCAACCACCTGCGTATGTATTCCATCAATATGAAATAGCTCTTTTATCATTGCACTTTTATAAGATACTCTATTTCAAATCTTGGAACTTAGATTTGTTTGAGTAATGAACTTCTCCTTCAAATATCAGGCACACCTTGACGTGTCTTCGTGATTTTTGGGTTAAATGATCAAGAGGTTGTTGGTTACTTTTGGAAAAATTGACTTAACATTACTTTCATGAAACCTTAAAAACTTTATTTTTTGAACAAAATTGTTCTGGAAAACATTTATTATGTTCGGATATTATTGTTTTTCAGTTAATGAACTGAGATTTATCTTTTTCACAAAATATTAAGGATGTACAAAATGCCGATCGGTCTAGGAGGCAGTATGGACAAGGCAAGATCTGCTCGCTAGGGATAGCATGTTCAAATCCCAAGGCTTGAAAAAAATCACGATATAATTTTCCTTTTCATCCACGTGCTGGTTGGTTGATGGATGGGGAAGGTGAAAACAGCCCTTACGCCTTCCAGAACGTGTTGGTGCCTATGTTTTAGAAAATTTATGGGCAAATTTATGGGCAAATTCGGTCGATTTTTTTTATGCAATTTTGCTGTCAATAAGACCATCCAAAAAGTCTGAAAATTTTGGCCGGCCCTAGCAGTAACTGTTCGTAGAGTAGTATGGGAATTGATTGAGGGTCGTTTTTTTCCAATATTCTTCGCCATTTGCCGGTCCTTTATCATCAAGTACTTTTAGGATTGTGTGCAATTTTTTATGAAACGTTACGTTCGATAATCAAGTTTAATCACCTGAATTGTATTGCAATGTGCTAATGATGATTTGCTTGTCAAGATTTCAAAGACAGCGATTATTAGAGCTCTACGTGATAGACGAAAGAATTACATCAAGGGTGATATATAACCCTCATAACTCTTAAAAATGGTAATGGCGGATAATGATTGCTTTTTGTTGAAACGGTTTATGTCCGACTCAAAACGTCAATTGACGTTGTTGACAGAAACAAAAAAACTCTGTGTCATTGAATGCAATAGTATTGTACGTATATGAGGGCCTCTAGCCCACGGAAAGCTGTTTTGGTCTTTGTGCTTGCCACCTCCAGGTTGATGGACCTCAAATTTACCTGCAATCCCAAAATAGTTGTAAAGGGTTATTACAAAAGAAGACCAAACAACTGTTCCTACAATTACCATGAAGAGACGCGCCTCATTCGAGGTAATGTAATTTTCCAAGTAGAGGATATCTAGTACGTGTGAAAGAAACCTTTGTTCCAAGTCATGGGTTGGCATGCTTTGAAAGTTATGTTAATAATCATGAACCACGTGAAGAACTGCTAAATACAATGCATTTGTCTAAGAATGTTGCCTGAATGATCACGCCCTACACTACCCCCCATTACTATAATGGGCGAAACTAATGAGAAAGTTTGAAATACATATAAGGATTTCATCCGTTGTAAGCAAAAACCCTTCCATCCAAAAAGAAAACCTTTACTTCCATCTTTTTTTATGGACTTTGCTTGCTTATTGATAAAGAACAATCATTCTCCAATCGTTGCTCCATAAACAAAGTAACATATAACTTTGAATAAAAAAATCACCCAGCATATCCTTGTCCAATTTGGTCCTGATATTATTTTTTGATTCCTTTGATTTCGAAACTCGGTGTCAGAACAGACTTTTAACGGAATGCTTAGTATGACTATTCACATTTTGAAATGAGACAAGTAGTTCATTGAAAACAAACCTTGGCGATCCAAAGCTCCCTAATCACCCGATTCATAACAGTGATGGTGTCAACCGGATCATCGGCCACCGAGACCTCGTGGAATGCTGTGTTGTATTGTCTCGAGAGCTCGCGTCCTTCTGAAATGCTCACCTAGAAGATTGAAGGTCTTGAAAATTGAATCTAATCATGGGCCACTTGGAATGCAACTCCATGAATGAAAGCCACAACATCAATTGTAGGCTACGGTCAACTTTCAGACTTAATGCAGACAAATTGCAGGGTCCTGGGATGACTTTCCTCGAAATGTTCGAGACTCTGCCCGATCTGTTGCTCCCACGTGCTTGATCTTCCCAAGGAGAACGAAAAGAAAAGCCTGTTCAACAGAACTCGAGACTCCACCAGGATATTGTAACCCATCCCACCCATGAGAGCATCGGAATTGTGGCAAGATTGCCGGGCTTTTCACTTGACAGATTGAGAGCAAGTGAACAGAAGGAATTTCTTTCAATGCTTCACACATACTTCCTTGCTCCAATCTCATTGCAATAGGCAAGGAGTGCAACAAAAAACCGCTAACTAGCCGCCGACCCAGTTTCAACAAGCCCGTGGATTAATGTCAAGGGTGTAAGAAACCCCTTTTCTAACCTTCCGGAGGTGATTGAGATCAATTTTGTTGGCCATGAGAAGAACCGGGATCTCGACTGGAGGTGTCAAAGTGGCCAAGACATCCAGTGCCTCTCTGGCAATGTGAAAGGAATTCCTATCCGTTATTGAATAAACCACAATGGCAGCATCACTCGAGCGGATCCGATTAATGGGCAGGTTCCAAGGTGCCTGGAAATTGTAAACAGGACATTAGCGATTGTAAACGTACGTACTCGTATATTGCCGAAAAAGATGGTGCTTTGAATCCTTACATTGGGTTGATCAGAGACATCGATGATCTCTACCTCAACCAATTGGCCCTCCAGTGGAACCTGTTGACGGTAACAGAGGTCTGGAACAAAAAGAAGAGACTAAAACATTATTGAGAAAGTGCAATTAAGTTTTACGAGATTTATTGCAAATGGATATTTAGATATTGGGAGCGAACTCAATCCTCAGAAAATGTATACTATTCAGCGTTGGTAATCCTTTGTTTTTAAATGTCTCTAAGCTTTTTGCCCTAATGTGGGGATAACAAATAGCGATAGCGATAGAAGAGGCATCACATGTAAAATTCGATATACGCACAATCGATAAGAAAATCAATCTGGAGGAAGAGAAGCTGAGTTACAGCTGGCACAGATTTTTAGCACGAGGTTCCGGGTTCGATTCTCCCCTTGGACCGTTCTCATGGAGCTTTTAGATGCTAACCACACCCACAGAAGGAGCATCAATCTATTACCGAACATGACACTTCCTATGGAATTTGGAAATATATGGTGTGATGGCTGGATTCGTTGGCCGGGCTAGAATCTCCTCTCAGACCCAAATACCCCAACCCCCCAAAAATGCTCCTTGTATCAAACCGAGGACTCTTTAACGTGTACTCGTGATGTCTTTGACAATTTTAGATATTCAATGATCCATTTTTAAGTTTGAAACGAGACTTGAATCGTTTTTTATTCCTAAACCCTTCGTTCAAGGTGCCCTTAGAGCGGCAAATTCGACCACTTTGTGTGACTACATATTCTGTAAATCATGACTTACAGGGCATTTGATCCTCTTGTAAGGGTTAAAAAAAGCCCAAAAATGTCACTGAAGACTCAGATTCCCTGTCAGAAATGTAACCCTTCTTCAAC
>NC_081444.1:2402515-2413226 GCF_007210705.1 Tigriopus californicus
GTCACTGAAGACTCAGATTCCCTGTCAGAAATGTAACCCTTCTTCAACGGCATGTAGCTTTGTTTTGAGGCTTTTGGAATTGATCAACGTCACTGCAATGTCAGTGTTCTCTTTCCAGGGTACAATTCCCACCAATGAACTTGGAACATGATACTACAACACCCGAGACCTTGACCTAACTCGAAGTTTTTTGATACTTCAGCCGAGTTGCCTGGGAGCTTTCAAAATCCGTTTCGCCACTTATTTAGACTAATCTACTCGTGACCTAAATCTTCAGGAACGTTTTTAGCCACCTAGCATTGTCGAGGCATGAGATCAGAGAATAGGGAAACTCATTGCCACTCTTGTTCCATTAAGATGGAACAAAACGGGACCGAGAGCGCGTCAGTTTCATCTCATAATTGCCTGTTCGAGTGCGTTGTACTACGTTGTGTTTCCCTCGAGATATGAATGCCCATCGAGCGAGAATGAATGAAGTTCATTGCTAGCTAGAAACAGTGGGAACACTTGGAACACGGCAAGTGAGGAGTTCAAGGATTTCCTTGCGCCATTTTTGACGAGCAAATGTCCGTGACGGGCCCACGCCACAGACTTTGCTTCTCCGTCTAGGTTCGTTAAACATGTTTGCGTTGATAGATTGATTCCAGACAAGATAGGCCTAGGGCCGAATGGCCTATCCCCGTCGGGTATAATCTACCTTTGTACGTACGTACGAAAGAACGAGGGAACGAGGACGAGAAAAGCCACCTGAAATCATCCCACTATTTCGAGAGCCTCGACGAAACTGAGCTGTGGAGATCTTAGAAAAACAACGCGATCGGGATCTCGAGGGATCAACTGAGGTGTCAAGTGACTGTCTTTATGAGCTCTCGGATTGATCACATTAAACAACGGACCACAATAGTTGACAGCTCCAAGAACAAACTTGAGCCTTGATACCTTCAAAGGCCGAAGATCGAATCTGCCCTGCAGAAAAGAAAGCAGAGCCAGTCAGTCAGTCCACACTAATGACATATCAACGGTTCAATCACCGCTCTTATGTATCTTGTATCTTGTCGGCCTTTTGGGGGATCAAAAAACTACTCTGATGTAGCGCCATATTAAGGGGAAAAAGCAAAGCGGAGCGAGGAAGATGCAAAGTAGCACATTTTGAGGAGTAGATTTGCGGGCAAAAGCAATTTGTCCACGGGAAACGAAGTCCAGGTTTGGAGAGTGGATCCGTGGCATTGTGGCATGATGATCACGAGTAAAAGCTGACCTTTTGTTGGCAAGTTGTGATACTCGTGTAGGATGTCGTGAATGCACAAACATGGAGTGGCTCTTTTCCTTCTTGGAACGGAACATCAAACGAATCAGGCACTACTAATTTTGTTTGCAAATTCTTTACCGTTTTGTCGCTATTTACTGCGCCGTTTGTACACTTAGAAAATGCGAAATTGGCATTCCATTGACTTGAGAGCCAAATTTGACACAACAGCAAATACGAGGAACTTACGAATCTACCACTAGAAGACAGATCGGAATAGTTAATTGGTAAATTTTGACACGAACGTATCAAATGAAACACGGCCTTTTCTGGAATCTTGACATTAAACACATTAAAGAACAATACAACATAGAAGAACTCCGTTAGGTATTTTTATTAAAATTCCACAGGTCACCGGATTTTTACTAAGAGACAATGGTAGGTCTCGTGCTTAATAGTGTATGAAAAAAGTTGGCTACATTAGTAGTTAATACGAATCTCTAAAATTAAAAGAAATTGAAGTGGAAGATTTGTTCGTTTTTCAGAATTATTTTTTTAGAAAAAGGGGAATAATGCAAATAGAAATGTAAGCTTACCGTTTTCTTACTTTAAATTGGAAAGGGTTAACAATTGAATTCAATGACACACTTTAACCATCAAAAAAGAAAGGATGACAACTTTGGGGCAAAAAAGTTGATTAAATTCAGCGATGTGTTAATCCGAGGTAAAACTAATGATTTTCTCAAACACATATCAAACATGACCATTTTGGGTGTGAAGATGGATTATGAACCTTATCGGAAGTATCTACTCGATTACAAAAGCCATTGTTTCAAGTTTTTGTTGAAACACCTCTGGCACTCGAACCAAATTTCCAAGTTGTTTTAACCGGTTTACGAGGTTCCATAAAGATGATCTGTTTTAAAGAACATTCCTTGAGTCTGGCCCACCCGAAAGGCCGATAAGTTGTCGAGGGAATCTGGGGCACGCTTCATAAAAGTTATCCGTCAATTAGATGAAATCTCCCGTGCTTTGGATACAAGCGACCTACTAGTAGTCAGTCCCAAGCACACGGTACATGCAATATCGTTGGTGAACTTCGTATGCAATCTCTCACTGACTAGTCAAAACATTCTTGTGTTGATAAATGGATTGATGAGTACTCAGGTTGTTGCACTTCTCAGGCCTTTTGCCATAGATGCCCTATTTCAAGAAGTGGGTCATTCATGTGTTGCAATGAGTAAAACAAACCCACCATCACCACCACCACAAACGTCGGTTATGTACGAACATCGTACAGAGATCCGCGCAGTTTCTGACAACTTGCAGTCATTTACCGGGTAAACATTTCTGTCGACATTACGCATGTTGTCTTTGGCCAAACCAGCGGAAAAATCGCAACAATGAACGTCTTTTCAAAGGATCCAACTTTTCCGGCGAAATCTTCCTTGACCGTGAGAAAGATAAGCTCTGTTCAAGGATTTAGAATACCCAGGAAATGAAGGGTGAAATTGGCACACTGGTGACGACTTTGAGTTTTGGTTTCTTTGGGGGAGGCTAGTGCGACCTACATAGAAACGTCAATGATTCATTTTATGGATACGTAACGTCCGCGAAAAAATAAGAATCAGATTTAGGTCAAGAATTTTGGGCCAAAACTGTGATTTTTTGTCATCTTTTATCGAATGCCGACATGGGCCGCACCCCACATTTACCATGCCGAAAAAAAATATTTTTTTGCTATGTAAAGTGTTAATATAAAGAACTATAGGCTATCAGTTGTTTGTCTCGCAAAACACATTATTCATAATCTAAGAGCAAATTATAATTGTTCCTGATTTCAGTGTTGGTCATGTTTTCAATCCCGTTATTTTTCTTCTTTTTTATATATGTAACTAAGATTGGCCCTCATTCCAAATGTATGACAATATTTGAAGGAAAGGCCATATATCAAAAAGTGCATTTAGATATATCTACAAGGTCGTCAAAATCTGATGTTCATGGCCCAAAAAAACTAGCTCAGGCTTGATCAATATTTTCGTTGAAACATTGATGTTCCCAAACATATGATGCTTTCAAATACTTATAAGACTTTCTAACCTGGCATATGTCAAAAAAAGATTCGCGTGTTTGTCCTTCGGGAATAGGTCGAAGTACTTGAAAGGCCAGAATTTGAAGATTTGGCCCAGTTTTCCGAGTTGAAACAAACAAATGTTGCTTTCTATGTGACAAATCTAGGAACGACCAGAACGTGCATTTAAAGGAAGGTGGATCAGTTTGTTAAAGGCTTCAATTAGTCCTTTACCGTGTGGTCTGGAACAAATGAAATGAACGACTGCAGTCATAGCATAAGATGAGCCAGGTAATTGGAGTCTTACGAGACATCTTACATTGGTATTCGGGCCAAGTCAAAGTAAGGCCAAACCCGTTGTACTTCTCCGATTTTTCAGACCTTGAGGAGGTAAAGGTCTATTGAGACTAAGTATCCGAAGTTTTAATTACGTGGATTTTGAAGAAAATGTCCCAAAAGATGATTGAGGATGTCCGGAGACCGGAGAGTTGCTTCAAGGGGTAAGAAGGGAAAATAGGTCAAAGACTCGCTTGTAACTCAATGGTCCGGAGATCACATGCTTCAAAGCCACAAAAGATCATAACTGTTGACCTTGCTTAGTACCAGCAAAGGTTGGATTGAGGCCATGATGATTGTTTGGGTGTTGACGACTAGCTGAGCCCTAATAATAGCTTGTACCTTGGCCAAAATGAAGACGTACATCAAACATGTATAAATGCCGAGATATTTCCCCCCCAGATAAGCTTGCTTTGAAAGGAGAAAGTATAGATCAAGTCCTTTGGGAGCAACATTTAACTTTCGTGACAGGTTGACAAACTTTCTTGACTTACAGTCTAGAAAAAAAATCGGGCCAGAGTGTGTTTTTGCTTCCCTTGCCTCGTTTTCCAAATTGATTCCAACTCTGAATCGCATTTGCAATTCTGTCACTTTCTCAGGAGCGCGAGGCGTCACGTAATGCGATTTGTCCAAAGGAAAGTAGTGAACGATCCACTACTCGTCACTTGTATAGAGAGTGTCGTCATGTGAGTCTCATTTCAGTGACATCTGCCCTACATTATTCATTCCTATTAAAGGTCGAAGTTATGCATCACATTACGAGTAGTAAGACCTGAGAGTCGAAAATTATCACTTTTATTACCATTTTTATATGGTTAGTATCAAGCAGGAACTACATTATTCATTGTAATTTGACACAATGACCCGTAAGTATCCGAAAATGTTACTCCTCCTTGGGAATTTAAGTAGATTTATCGTTGACATTTCGGAACGTCTACCACTATTATGTTTTGAATAGAGTCATGGTGAACACAGAATATAGATCATTGTCTTCTGGAAATCAATTCATTTGAAATGCCCTCTGATTCTGAGAGTTTCAATCCAAACTTCTGATCCTTCTACGCAAGACATATATTGTTACATTTATGACTTGATTTTTTTCCGATTCATCTTTTTCCAAACTGACATAACTTCGTTAATTCAAGGTCAATAATGGATGATCCAATGCTCAAAACGTGTTGTCATCGTAATTAGAACTCTAATCGCAATGAAATTCAAAAGTTGTTTTAGTGAGGCTTTCAACGTAAGAGAGTGACAAAAAGATATTGCTTGTAGATATTAAAGGCTTCCTCACACATGATGATCAAATTATCTTGGGTCTCATTTACCTTTTTGATCGTCTTTTCCCAGTTATCAATCTAATAATGTGCACCTTGAAAACCCAAGTCGCATTTTATTTCTCAGTTTCCTAATGGGATCGGATGAGACAAGGAAAACGATCAAAGAATTCCTTTTTCCATTTCTTCTTTGCCTCCATGTACTGCGTTATAGCAAGAAGTGATTGCATCTAGTGAAAATATTTTCTCTGAAGAAAATGGCAAGAGACACATAAGTTATAGATACTGTATGTATCCCAAAATTAAAGTTGTTCAAACACTTATGCAGCCATACGCAGTCAATGCTGCCGCAAAAAAAGTGGCGACAATATATTTTACAACATGCAATCTTGACTCGATCATCCCGTCTGAATTAGTTTTCCCATTTCCAAAGATGGACAGTTTACCAACCTTTGTTGTTGTACTGCAGACAAGCAAGAAATCTCGTGTTATTTATCAACACTCTGGAGTTTGTCAACCTTTACAACTTCCACATGGGTCTGAGTGGAAAATCGAGAAACTGTCCTGAGAACTGACTTTGCAGCAAGTCCGTCAGAAACGAAAGTATCTTACTAGAAGACAGTTCATCTCCTGAAATTGACTGTTACTAGGACAGAGATCAGCTTACCAGCATGACTCCGGTACTCTCCTATGAACCTCTTGGTCAAGTATCGAACTGTTAGTGCAGATTTACCCACTTGCTTCGCACCAATAATGATCAGTCGCACTAATACTTCACTCAAAGTTGGCACTGCACCCCCGGCTTTGGTACCCATGGTCTTGCCCCCCTGGTCAACACTGGGGGCTTTGATGGTCTTCAAAAACTTATGGCTTTCCAATTGAGGAGCCGAAGATTTGTGAGTGAGAGATTGACGACCATTTAGTGGATGGGGTGATGATGACCTGGTCTCTGAGGTGACATGGGATGTTTTTTCAGAACGCTTTTTGGCCACCCTGGGGGAATGTTCGAACGAGTTAGACTTGGTTGGACTGGCCACCCTGAAAGTGTGGGCTCTTTGGGCGGAGCAGGTACCATGCTTGCGGGTAGCACCCCCAACCCCTGTGGACGAGGCCTTTGGAGCCTTTGGATTTGACAATGAAGAAGGACCTGGTTGATTCGCCAAAGGTGAAGGCGAGACGGCCAACCGTTGAGGGGGAAGATATTTCACCTCCATGTTAGTTGCACAATTTCACACCAGTTATGCATGAAGAAGAACTTGTGAACATGTCCGTTTGGGCGGGTTGTGTTTCAAAAGATCGCCAGATCCGCACTAAGTCTCTCTAGAGCTAACGGAGTGATTTTCCCTTTTCTTTTTCTTCCTGGATCACTTTTCAGAACTCTTGAACACTCTTGTGGCTAGTTCCTCGCCTTGGCTTCAATTGCTTTCGGAACTGCCTTGTCAGTCACCGTCTTCGTCAGGATTTCCAGGGTTGGGAGTTCAAGGATTGGGATCAAAGTCGCACGAAGGCTTGCCTAGACGTTCATCTACACTTGTAATTGACCAACTCGAATTGTGAAGACTCGAATGGAAGAAAAGAAAACGAGAGGTTTATGGTTTTTACACAGACACATAATGACGATCATTTTCAATTCGGTAAATCCAATCCGTAAGACATAGGAAATAGGAAGAGTAACACAAGTGTAAAGAGCACACCTATTGATGCTCTGAAAGCTGATGCTGGCTGGTGAGTGAGCAGGCCGGAAGATCAGAGGAAAGACTGGGAATTAAGGACGCTTTTAAACGGAAAGGCGAGGATGTAAATGATTTTTTGGGGCATTTGTTGTTCCCACAAAGCGCTCTTGGATCTGTGGGACGAATTCAAACCCAAGATCATGAGAAGTCGTGCTAGACAAAGGGACGAGAAAACATGCAGACCATGAAGAAGGCACGGACAGACACCACAAAAGTGAAACAATCTCATCATTGTGGAATCTCGCACATGTACATTGATAACATCCGACGAAGTATTTCATTTCATACAGGAAATATTCCAGTATTTTTGGACGGGAACGCTTTTTCTCTTAACTTAGGTGAAGGACCTAAAACCATTGCAGTTGAGCAAACCTCATTTTTTGGAGCTTCTTCGAAATGACAATGATGGTTTTCGAGCTGAAACTTTCACAAGAATGCACATTTACTCAAACTTGCATGTGGCTAATTTCTTTGTTTTGTCTTGCGTCGTTTCGTTGTCATGAATAATAAAGAAAATGGAAAACTGCGACAAAGTCAAAGTGGATCAAAAAAAGGCAAAGAAACTTAAACAGAATCTGGAAACAAAATATGATTGTAATTAAACGCATGCAACAATTTGCTTAAGTTTGACCTCCTTGGCTCCACTGTGGAAAAAATACCCT
Source organism: Tigriopus californicus (assembly GCF_007210705.1). Lineage (NCBI taxonomy): Eukaryota > Metazoa > Arthropoda > Copepoda > Harpacticoida > Harpacticidae > Tigriopus > Tigriopus californicus. The sequence goes on from NC_081444.1 coordinate 2,409,841, forward strand.
CATTTTTTAAAGGGTTAGGTAGGTGAATGCAAACAGGTGAAGTTAGCCAGAGTATTGAAGACTTGATCAAAACAAAAACGATTTTCTGAAATGGATCACTTTCATAGAAATAAAATGACAAATTTGAGTGGAAAGAAATTGTCAAGTAAGCGAATTTGGCCGATCCTTGACCCGTTGTCAATCAAAGTACACCGAAAATTTTCAGCTCTCCAGGCCCATTAGCTAGGCATTACCGGTTCTTTAATTTCAAATTCCGCTCACAAGGTACGTTCTTTCAGGGCAACTTTGCGCTCAAAAATGATCTCTTTGTATCCAACCAAGATCAGACTTTCTCTACAAGCTCATGTGAATTTCATCAAGTCAATGACTTGAAAATTTAAATGCTCTACCGATACAAAAGCCATTCATTCAAAATTGTTACAAACAACAGCCGGCCAAATTACAGATACCAAATCGTACAAAGGAATGAACTTGAAGTATTGGGCTTTGTATGAGGTGCTTTCAAAATCCAAATGCATTTGTTTCTTATCGTTTAAAGCATTGGTTAAGCACCCTAAGTTGCCAAAATAAAGAGATTGTGTCGTGTAGCAAATGTGCTAATTGCAAGAATGCGTTGGCGTTTGACTACATATTGATGTCTGTTCTATTGTGAGATACACTCTACTTCAATTCAATAACCAGTGAGTATCACAACCCTTTAACAACTACATGGTGGCAGCGGTGGTGCCTGGTTGAATAGTTAAAGTCATGTCCATAGTTCAATAATGACGGATTCTGGGGAACGCAAAGCCGAGATGGTAATGGGCAGTCCAAGCAACGGTGTGAGGCTATCACCTCTTTTGACGAGGTCTGAGGACAAGTTGGTGGATAACATGAAGAACTTTGATCGCGAGGCAAAGGCCAATGGGTGGACGGATCAAGAAGCAGCGTGAATATTTCCGTGACTTCTAAAGGTGGGGTCAACTGTAATGGAAGATTGTAGGAGTGAGTCCCCGAAAAGCTTTGAGCTAATCAAATTTACCGTCTCATCTATGGGATAAACATACCGGGCAGCTGAGGTTCAGAAATTATTTTGGTCCTTGTTTAGGAAAAGGACCAATCCGTGATTGAATTTGCAAGAAGAAGTCGCAACGTAATGATGGAATGTTATCCAGAGTTAGCCAAAGGAAATCGAGATCTTTTGGTTCGAGATCATTTCATTCATGGTTTGAGCAATGAGCTGAAGGCTGTGGTCTTGAATCCAAGAAATGGAAACTTGACGAGGCCATTGATGGCACAGGGTGTGAGAGATACCATGGGCAAAGGAATATTGGTCCGCAATGGTTTAACCTTAAGGAATCCAAATCATAACAACGGACAACAAACGTGCTACAACTGTCGGCTTGGGCTTGTCCTATAAAGACGGAAGCGAGGCAAGTTTAGTGATGAATCGGATTTCAGTTGATAAAATGGCGTCAAACTGGATGAGAGGTGTAACAAATGTGCTAATCGCAAGAATGCGTTGGCGTTTTACTATATTTTGATGTCTGTTCTATCATGAAATACATTCTACTTCAATAACCAGCCAATATCACAACCCTTTAACAACAACAGTGAACAACTATTGACAAATTACATATCTGTTATGGTTGTAGCATTCTAACACCATCCGTTCTTAGGCCAGAGTACCTTGCAGTTTAGTTCGATAAGACGGCAAGAACGCCAAAGGGGTCAAAAGGCTTTCGGAGGATGCCCTATTTGCCCCAAACCTCTGAAGGTTTTGTAAGGGTAAAGGTTTTTTGTAAGCTAAGGCCACGTCAATGTTGAAGATGTGAGCTTCTAGCCCTCAAAGCCTCTTCCTCTTCCCAAACATCCCTTCCCTTTCCCCTTCGCAAAGGCCATAATGATCTATTTTCTAGGTTAGATTGAACAACTCAATATTGCAAGAAATCAGCATTGGTGGCGGATTAAGCTGAGGGGAGGGAATCGACCAGTGTCGGGTTGGAAGAGGACAGTGTCTCGACAAGATGGACATGCCTTCACCTTTTCATCTGGAAGTGGGTCACCAAGGAGAAACACAAGAGTTGCTTTCCTGACAAACAGGGCTTCGTGGTCCATGCCAGAGAGTCTGCTGGGCGTGGTCGGAGGGTTGGATCTCTATATTACCAAACACTTTGAGCCCACTCTTCTCTCGTCCTCTCCCCATCACAAAGCCGTGGACGCCAAAGGCTTTGCCATCATTACTACCAACCAACCACTGACTATGATGACCTTGTCTCGGATCCCACACTCGTCCTTCATAAGGTGAACAATCCGGAAAAAGTAATTCTTGTTGGTGACTTCAACATTTGTCCTGGCTGAGCTCACCCAGATCCTGAGGCAATGGAAAATCACTCTGCCCTCTGACCCGGGGGTCTTGACGCATACATACTTCTGGGGCGCCTCTGTACTTGATCACATTGTCATATCTGAAAATTTTGCATTTCCGGCTAGTTTCGTCCATCACCTGGTCGTTTCTGATCACCTCCCGCTTTTTAGTTGCCTTCAATATTCCCAGAAATTTCCATCATCTGGGCGTGACTTGAAATGGGAGCTGCGTGGTCAATGTACAGAATTGTGCGGCTCAACTTGAGGCCCTGCAGCTATTCATCAAAACCGGGATGTCACCAATCCAGCTGCAGTGGCCCAAGTCATTTTGCAAGCATCTAAAGAGTCCTCCTAGGTGCAGAGGAGGAGAGGAGATTTAAGACCCCGTGGTTCCACCCCTACCATCAAGAGCTGAGGGTTCAAATGCCCCCAAAATTGCGAAGTGTCAAATCAAGCCAAACACCTGACACTTGGGAGAAATATGCGATATGAAGAATAGCACATCACAAGCCTCTGAGGAGCCCCAAGGAAGCCCACCATAGGTTGGATGTGGAGAACCTGCTCTCTTCATTGGCCTCGTCCACGATGGCGGGCTTGTGTAAACGTGCCAAAAAGCCCGCCACCAACTCGGAAATTCCCGTGAGTAAATTCCTCCTCCACTGTCAAGAACTGTTTGCATCAACATCGGAAACAGTAGAGGACATCAGCAATGAGAAGAGATTGTATGGATTATTTGTTAATTTCTCCAAAGCATTTGATGGGGTGGACCAAACGCGGTTATTCTTCAAACTCCAACTGTTTCAGATTTCAATATGTGTCCTGCACACACTTTCATGCAATTTAATAACTGACATTACCAAGAGTCACAGAATAGAATTATACCTTGAATCACCAATATCATTTAATCTGAATAAGCAATGCCTCCTCAATAGCATCTGTTCGAAGTCCGCTCAATCCGCCCTCAAATGCGCCAATGCCAACTTCAACAAGTTCTTCAAGCTATACCTGTGCGTGCCCCAATATGCCAAAAATGCATGGAC
>NC_081444.1:2413933-2415262 GCF_007210705.1 Tigriopus californicus
GTTAGCATCGTGACACTATCTCTGGACTTAAACGTGCGATATATCCAACCACATGTTTGAAAAGCCTTACCAACTTTCAACTGGATATGCTCATCGAACTTTCAATTATCTTGGAGGACTACACCTAAATCCTTCATGGATGAGACCTGCTCAATGTCCTTACCTTCATCATCTAGAAGTGGAGTATTCAAAGGAGTTGACCCAAAGGTCATTGAGCAGAATTTCATTCCATTCAGTGCCATGTTACTTGCAGCAACCCAGGAGTAGATTTGGTCTAGGATCTCTAATAGACTACCAGAGTTCTGACCATTCCTACCGAATACCAATTTTGTATCATCAGCATAGGAAGAGATACTTACATTGCTACTACCAAGCTTCTGAAGCGGAGCAATGAAGATGATGAAAAGGAGAGGACCCAAAATGGAGCCCTGAGGGACACCCGACTTGACATCATGTATGTCACTAAGGGATCCCTCAACCTTTACAAATTGGTTCCTACCATAAATGAAACTTCTTAGCCAATTGAGAACCTTGCCTTGGATCCCAATCTCATGGATCCTGTTAACTAAAAGACCATGAACTACCTTGTCAAAGGCCTTGGCAAAGTCGAAATAAACTACATCAACTGATTCATGGCTCTCCAGTCCCTCAATAACCTGCTCTATATGTTCAATCAGTTGGGTAACCGTGCTAAAATGTGCACGGAACCCATGCTGGCTAGGAGGAAGGACTTCATGGATATCAAGAAATTCATCAAGTTTGAACTTCATGATCTTCTCAAACACCTTCGCAATATTCGAAGTGATAGAAATCGGCCTATAGTTACTGGGGAGTGACTTATCCCCCCCTTTGAAAATCGGAACAATATGAGCTACCTTCAGAAAAGGGGAACTTTCCTTGGTCCAAGATGCAACGCATCAAGTACGAGAAAACAGGAGCAAGAACCTGTGAGCATCATCAGAAACTGAGATGTCACTCCATCAGGGCCAGGGGAGCTCGAAAGTCTCAAATCCCTGATGGCCTCTAAAGCATCCTGATCTGTGACTACAAGATCATTGAAATGCTCAATTTGGCAAGCCTTGCCAGTCCCAACAAACTCATCAATAGAGCAATGGACTGTTGCTCCTAAACTCAGAAGAGTTGAAAACACGCTAGAGAACTGATCTCCAAGTATGTTGGCTATAGTCCCTACATTGTCTATGGCTTCCCCATCGACCTTAAAAGGCCCAACAGAGTGTTTCATTTTTCTCTTAGAGTTTGCATAAGAGAAAAACGCCTTTGGATTCGACCTCACCTCTTGAACAACTCTACGATGTGAACAACTCTACT
>NC_081444.1:2415928-2417023 GCF_007210705.1 Tigriopus californicus
ATATCGCGCCAGTGTCTGAAACCCCACGGATCACAAACCTATGTCTTCATCTTTCGTGAGATGCGAGAGAGGGACGGATTCTGGGCCTTTGTTGATCGGGGAGCGATTGGGGATTCGATCCTCCTGTGGACGCTCCATGGCGAGATGTTTTGGGCGTTGGAACGTTTGGCTGGTCTTGAGGAATCGACCGTAGGTTGCATGTGGATTCGGTTCTTCTGTGGAACCGTGATGGTGCGATGCCATGGAATTTCGAGATGCCGTCGGTAATCGTCCTTTTTGTGAGATCTTTGATCTGGGGGGAAGGTGTAGCGAGATGCTAATTCGAGTTACTGCGTTAGCTCCAATCCCTTATAAATACCGTTGTATGTGAAATAAAAACCAGTACGATGTGAACAACTCTACTCACTACACCTTGAGTGGCCTTGCGGCCCTCATTGTGTTACAAGGCCCATTTCTCCCACTTTGAATCTTAACAAAGGTTTTTTGAAAATTCATGAAGTTCAAACATGAAGAATTTGTTGAAGTCCATGAAGTTCTTCTTACTAATCGGCACGGTTTCGGAGCACATTTTAACTCTGTTACCCAACTGATTGAGCAAACGGAGGAGGTCATTGAGGAACAGGAAAGTCATGAGTCAATTGATGTAGTTTATCTTGATTTTACCAAGGCCCCTGACAAAGCAGATTATGGGCTCTTAATTAACAGGCTACTCGAGAGAGTGATCCGAGGTAAGGTTCGAAATTACTTTTTTTCTCCTGGGTGGGGATTTAGTTTTTACTTCCGTGCAGTATGATCAGATGAAGAATTAAACCTCCAGCCAAATCATTTAAGTCTTAAGCAATTTTGTCAAATCCAACTATTCTATTTGTTTGGGAAAGTCAGCAAAAAGGGGAGCAGCAACAGAGCTAGTCATACCTGCCATCATGGGCTTGATCTAACCAAAAATCAAAATCATGTACTTAATGAGATGCTCTCTGGTTATTGCTCCTGTTTTCTCGTGCTTGATGCGTTGCATCAGGGCGGATGTACGGTACAGCAGAATTCCCGTGAGTAAATTCCTCCTCCACTGTCAAGAACTGTTTGCATCAACATCGG
>NC_081444.1:2417059-2437959 GCF_007210705.1 Tigriopus californicus
GTGTTTGAGAAGATCATGAAGTTCAAACTTGTTGAATTTCTTGATATTCATGAAGTCCTTCCTCCTAGCCAGCATGGGTTCCGAGCACATTTTCGCACGCTTACCCAACTGATTGATCATATAGAGCAGGTTATTGAGGGACTAGAGAGCCATGAATCAGTTGATGTAGTTTATCTCGACTTTGCCAAGGCCTTTGACAAGGTAGATCATGGCCTTTTAGTTAACAAGCTCCATGAGATTGAGATCCAGGGCAAGGTTCTCAATTGGTAAAGAAGTTTCATTTGTGGTTCGAAGCCATTGGTTAAGGTTGACGGCTCCCTTAGTGACATACATGATGTCAAGTCAGGTGTTCCACAGGGTTCCATCTTAGGACCTCAGCTTTTCATTATCTTCATCGCTCCGCTTTGAAGGTTTAATATTACTGCTTGCATATCTTCCTATGCCGATGATACAAAATCAGTTTTTGGTATGAATAGGCAAAACAGCGTAATTGTAACGACCCAAAAGCTCAAAATTTTCTCGTTACTCGTTCCTTTTTTCACGCTCCAGAGTGGCACACTATCATTCGTTTCTTCCTTGTCAAACTGATTTTTTTTTTGACAAGTAATTGCAGTTAGTCATGTGGAAAAATGAAGTAACTGTGATAAACAAAATTCAAAACAAATGTATTATTGATTGTGGTCAATAACATTTTAGAAGGTATTTGATACAAGTCTGATATCAGCAAATTAAGTATGATGCATACAAATAAACAAGGCTTGAACCGTTACCGGACAATATGACGGGTTACCGTTACTTTTTAGAAAAAGCAACGCATTACGAATACCGTTACTTGTTACTTTTAAGAAAAATAGCCCTAAAACTGCAAAAAACATTTATGCAACTTTTAACGTTTTGAAAATATGATGTAAAACAAATGACTCCAATGATTATTTATTTGACCCCACCAGTAGTGGCAAGGAAGTCAATGCATTTGAGATGGAATTTAAAGGATCCCATTTTAGTGTTCCAATCATTGAAACTGCTAGAATCTGTCATCTTTAGCATTATACGAGTTAGAAGACCCAATTCATAGGTGCATTTTGACAGGAAAGATTATCCTATTTATTAACTAAGTATTATTTGGGGCATCCATGATATCGGTGTCAAACTCTCAAATGGGACCCAGAGATGGCACAAAAAGGACAAGAGTCTTGTGCCACGGACTTCTAGAAATATGGACTGTGAACGAGCTTCCGGCCAAATCAGCCTGCTCTTGGTCATAGCAACCCTGAGCCACATTTCGAATTAAAGTGGTAAAATAAGAAATGTAGATTTCTTCAATTATCTAGCTGTAAACTGGTTCGTTTCAAAGTTATATAGTCAAAAGCTTATTAAGCCGACCAAGAGCAGGCCAAAAATTCGAATTTTATCTAGTGCTTGCGACATAACTTTGGACTTATCTCCTGAGCTTCCTAAGCATTGCTTTGGGCTCAAATTTGGCCAAGTTTGTCTATTCAAGTAGATCGTGTGGTTGTATGAGGTACGTTTTTGGAATAAAGTCAACAGTTTCTGATATTAGAAATTTTTGCATCCGTTCGCAGTTCACAATTCTACAAGTCCGTGCTTGTGACCAAAAAGAGGCATGCCAAATCGACTTGGAAGAAAAACCTGAACCACCCGCGCTAGGTTGCGAGACCAAACCCCCATTGTACCGTGGTTTAACATGATGTGCTTGCTGCATGAAAACAAACCCATGCCTGATCGAAATCAGGCAGACAGACTGAGACAGTGGCTCGAGATCAAATCAAATTCGAAGTCATGCCCACCATTCTCGGATTAGAAGGCTCAGCCAATAAAATCGGTGTGGGCATCTTGCGTGATGGTCAAGTACTGTCCAACCCTCGCCGCACTTACTGCCCGCCGCCTGGACAGGGGTTCTTGCCCCGTGAAACGGCCGTTCATCATCAAGGCGTAATTCTGACCGTGCTCAGAGAAGCCTTGGATCAAGCTCAACTCACGCCTCAAGACATTGATGCCATCGCCTACACCAAAGGACCCGGTAAATGAGGATCATCAACTAATATTCATTGGTGCTTTTGTGCCCTTTAATTCAGTGTGACTCCCAGATTATAACCCAGCTTATGAATTCATGGGGTAGGCATGGGTGCTCCTTTGGTGTCGGTGGCCGTGGTGGCCCGAACCATTTCCCAATTATGGCACAAACCCATCATCGGCGTCAATCATTGCATCGGTCACATTGAAATGGGTCGTCTCATCACCGGGGCCGAGAATCCGACCGTGCTCTATGTGAGTGGGGGTAATACGCAGATTATTGCCTATGCCCAACAACGATACCGCATCTTTGGTGAAACCATCGATATCGCCGTGGGCAATTGCTTGGACCGATTTGCTCGAGTTCTCAAGCTATCTAACGATCCTAGGTACTGGACTGACTCTCAGTGGCTTGGATGACTTTCAATCAATTTGGGCTGTGTGTCATTTCCATTGATATATTCTAGCCCGGGTTATAACATTGAACAGGCCGCCCAGCAAGGCTCCAAGTTCCTACCCCTGCCTTATGTGGTGAAAGGCATGGACGTGTCCTTCAGTGGCATCCTTTCCTATATCGAGGAGAAAGCCGAGAAGCTAATGGCCAGCGGCGAATACACACCTGAAGATTTATGCTTCTCCCTCCAAGAAAACGTGTTCGCCATGTTAGTGGAAACCACAGAACGAGCCATGGCTCATTGTGGATCTCAGGTGGGGCTTCTATTGTGTAGAGAAGTTGTCAGGTTAGCGTCCTAATATCAAGATATACATAGGTAGGCTAACATACAGTATGTTCCTACTTTTTGGATACGAATTGCATCAATGATGCATTAAAAAAAAAGTTAAAGATTTCTCTTTTAGATGAATGAACTGAGTCAGATATGAGAGTTCATAGAGGGCAAGTTAACTTGGCGAAAAAGTAGAGCCAGAGCCCTTTTATTGATGACCTTACTTGCTTGAATGCGAGCATGCGTTGCCTGTTTCTTTGGATTCAAAACTAAAAAGAAAATTATCCCCCAGCATGGCTGTTAGTGGGCAAGGCAAACCACATCGAGGTTAGCGCTCTCGCTATTTCTGTTCTTCTTGATTACATCTATTGGTCTTCAAGCTACTTCTCTTCTTTTTTCCTATCATCGGTTTTATTTTTTCCCCTCTTTGTCATGAAGTTTTAAGGCGTCAATGAAAATGAGGCGAAGCATCGGAAAATCGTCAATTCATCATGATCCAAACCAAGTGAAAGAATAGTGGCTTGTGGTACAAATTTTAGATTCAACGATTTTAGGTACAAGCTATTATCAAGAGAGTATCAGTCAAAGTTTTCGTTTTTCATCAGGAGGTTCTGATCGTGGGTGGAGTGGGATGCAATCTTCGTCTGCAGGAGATGATGGCCATCATGTGTCGCGAGCGTCAGGCCAAAGTCTTCGCGACGGATATGAGATTTTGCATCGATAATGGGGCAATGATTGCTCAAGCCGGTTATGAAATGTTCAAATGCGGAATGGTCACTGACTGGGAGCACACTACAATCACTCAACGATATCGAACGGATGAAGTTCTGGTAAAGTGGCGTGAATAAATGAATGATATATGTATTTGTAGACATTTGGGATATTTATTGTTAAGCTATTCAACATTGGATTTCTTCTGGATATCATGTGTATATGTTTTAAAAAGATGGGGTCACATCTATAAATGAGATGAAGTCAGACTAATCATCCTCGATTTTCTCCAATTCCCCATGCACTAGTTTCTCCATTTCCTTACGTTTGTCTTCGTCGTTACCTATGATTGAAGAGGAAATAATGGGTGTTTCAGTCTCAGTGTATACTAAATCTTGGGAATTTTAAATCACCTGCAGCACTGGCAATGTGTCGGATTCCTCGATTGATAGCTTGTGCAGAAGATTTTCGAGCCTCTCCATCGAATGTGTCAAGTTTCTGAAGGACTTCGTTTACTTTGGTCACGACACTCGACATCTGCTCCTCCATTCGATCCACACGATTGTGAACCCTAGAGTTGATGAGTATATCCACGAATGCATGAGTAAGCTAAGCACCATTAAACAATAACAGGATATTCCATCAGTTTTTACATGTCGAAGTCTCTCCTCGTCATTTTGGGCAGTCCGGACGAGGGCCTTTCTACAGAGGATTTGGGACGCTCTTGAGTCAAATAGAGATGGTTGTAGTTATCGAATCGGTCGCCTTCATCTTGCTCAATAGCGTTGATCTCCTCTAGAGTGAATTCAAAGTTTCCATCGCGATCATATCGGGAGCAGAACATCTCGATCTCCAAATCTGAAAAGTTCAGCTTCCGAAGGTTTTCTCGAATCTCGTCGTAGGTGACAACTCCATCGTCAGCCGCCAATTTCACGGTAGCTTTGATATCCAGAATCTTGTCTCGTGAGAAAAACATCTCTCGGACGTTGTTGTAGCCTCGAGAGATATAATCGCCCACCTGAATGAGGATGGATGATTTTTCTAATCTTGAGCAAGTTCAAAAAAGTTGAAACTAAAAAGTTGAGTCAAACCTGAAAATCCTCTTTCCGGTTGTCTACTTCTTCTTTTACTTCCGAGTAGGTGTCATTGATAATGGCTAAGAACATGTTCTGCAAAGGATAATGATTTGTCAAACCTTGGCTCGGGAGCATTTCGCAATAGCTTAAAAAATCCTACGCGGAACCTCGGCGACGTCAGCTCCAAGTCCTGTCCGTCTTGGGTCGTCCATTCGTGAATCTGTACTCACAAAATTGCTAAAAAAAAGTCCCCCCTTTGCGCTCCAAATGATTTTAATAGCATTCTACCATTTTGAAAGTCTCAGAATCACGTATTACAATGATCCGATTAACAATCTGAGTCTGTATCTGCACTTCCAGTTAACAAGGGGCTTTTGGGGCAAATATCCTTCACGGTGCGGGGGTGGATAGGCGAATGTAGGACCTCAAACAAATAGGCATCAGAACTGACTTCAGTGGGAGAATTTTTTGGACATTTACCATGAGGACGAAGAACACTAAGAAGACGTAGGTGAGAAAATAGATCGGACCCCACAATCGATGAGATCGTTCGATAGCGGGAAAGTCAAAATCACCCAAAATCAGTCGAAATTGGGTGAAGCAGGCGTCTTTGAAGGTACTAAACGCCAGCATCTACAAGGAAAAGGTCCATTTAGGGAAAAAGAGATTCACACAAGGATGTCAAGAAGCTTCTAAATCTCTCACATGAACGCCAAAGAGGAGATATCCAATCTGAGCGTAGGCAAAGAAAACGATGAAGAACATGATCGAGAACGCCGCCACATCACTAGCGCACTAGAAAAAAAGGGTTTTTTTTGAAGACAAAAGTTACACTTCGTCATTCATCCACTCACCCTGGTGATGGTCCCGGACAATTGAGACATGGTCTTGTTGAAAGAAATGTACTTGAACACCTTGATCCACCCGGTGAAGACGGTCAAAGCAGCAGCGTCTTGAAAAGTTTTGGACCAGAATTCCAGAAACGAAAAGTCGGCAAACAGTTCGGGCTCGGCCAACAATGATTTCAAGAGACCAGTCACCGTAGTGAACAGGTACAAGTTGAAACTTAGGGTTGCCACGGAGACCTGTGCAAAATTTCAATCTTCTGTCTTGATCGCTGTGTTTTGAGTCTGAATTATGAAACGCTTACAGAGATCATGAAAAGGTCCAAGAAGTTCCAAAAAGTGGTAAAGTACTGAAGCCCCATCATAGAGAGCTCAATAACTTCTTCGACGACATAGTAGGCAACGAACACCGCAAATACGACTTCAAGACCCATGAGAGCGTATTCAAATGGCGTGATGTACCTCAAAAGTTTCACCGTTCCAAATTGGGTAGTGGGAATAATGCCTCCAGTGGGTGGAAACTCGAAATTCATCCTTAAATATCCAATTCAAAATGTTGTTACCATTCAAGACATTGGCTATGCAATAATTCCAACAGCCTTACTTGATAACGCAAAACAGATTGATGTTGGCATTGTACAGAGTAAAATCTAACGAAATGTACCGAGTGCCCCGACCAATCCACAAGCCTTCCTTAAGCTCCTTTAAGATGGCCTGAGTTTCGTTTCGCTTCTCACGAAGGTTTTGAACCGAACCAGCTCCACTATAGGTGGCTTCCATACCCCAATGTAATTTGCCTTCCAACTCTTTCACACTCTGATAACGCCACCTGAATTTGAAATCAGAGGTTGCGGTGGTTTTCCAAAAATAAATGCGACATCGATTATATCGTACGCGTCAGCTGATGTGTACTTCCGGTATCCGGGACCAAAAGGATTTTCATCTTCGATCGTTGAGGAATAATGGTCGTAACACACATCCACGGAATCTTTGAACTCAGTCGGGATTGTGCATGAATCATTTCGCACACGGATTTGTCGCAATCTAGGCACCCCCAATAATCGGTTTGCGTGCATCACCATACGATCTTGGTGGTCAATCGGGCAAGGGCCTTTAACGAAACAGAAGGTTTCGAGTAACTTGTTATTGATTTGATATATTTTCCCTTAGTTTTACCTGTTACGTTTGGATGTCCAGGACAAGGATAGGTTGCGGTTTCGTCGCCGTCGTTGTACCATTGTTCGAGGTAAATACCATCAAAGAACTCGCCTTCCATAAACTATATTGTGTTACAAGACGGGATATTTGATTAACTTTATACAATTTTTAGACAATCTTTTTCAGTCAGTTACCTCCCAAAAATCGGAAATTTGCCTAACTTCATATTGGGACTTGAAAGTCGACGAGACGATCTCGGTATACCGGTACATGGTCGGGCTCATGGCGCTTAAAGTGACTGTAATTATTAATTTGTTAACAAACAGGGTTCAGCTTTGCTGAGGTTGATTAAATTTCAATCATTACCACAACAGAGGATTACCAAGTAGACCAGGTAAACCACCAATTCCCTCAATGTGGTTCGAACTAGAACTTCACGCTCTTCTCCCACGGCCATGTCCGTAGTGTCCCACATACCTGGTCACATTTAAAAACAATTAGAAACGTCTTTAACCCCTTTTGCTTCTCCCAAGTCGCGATTCAATACTTACTGCTGACCATAGCAGTGAATTGGGCCCAACATCCCACGGTGATATTTTCCTTATCCTCCATGGGATCTCGATTCAGTTCCTCCTCAAGTTCTTTAGAGTAAGGAGCCTCTTCTTTTAAGGCAGGGTCGATCTCCTTAATCGGTGATAGATTGCCTGCTTCTGGGTCTGGTGGAACATCCTCACTCCAAGCCACAGATTTCGTTCCACTTGATGGACGACTCATGGCTCTGACAATATTCCCGGCAGTTTGAGCCCTTTCGGCTGGAAAAAGAAACCTGAAGTGTAAAGGTGGGTAAAACCAAAGAAAACGGTAAGGTTGGAGGAGAACGTTACCAATTGATTGAGATGACCTGGGTCTACTTCGCAGCGATGTGGCAGAATGTCCTCGACTCTTGGAGCTGCTTGGCCTCGACCCCCCTAATATTGGAAATCATAACTCGCAAGTATTATCGGTATAATCTGAGCCATTGATAGTCTTTGTTTTACCCATATTGGATGAGGTGGGGCGACTCCCCACAAAACCCTCCTCAACGTCACCCATGATTGGGCAGTGGAGAAGTTTCTATTTTAAGTGTTCCTTCACTTCTCAATAGAGGATCCCTCAATTGGATCTTCCTCCTATCCTCAAAGGAGACACGTTTGTCTAGGTCTTGATTTGTCTCCCTGACTTTCTTGGTTGTCTAGATACGAGCCTTTTGTTTTGCTAGACAACCTTCTTGACTTGACACTGTGCTTTCTTTCATCAGTGAAGACAATCGACGTTAAGGGTTCGCCGATCACTTTATGACCAACTAGAGACCCTTAAGAAACGGTTGTTCTTCTCGTCTTCCGGACTCTTTAACAAAAGCACCCATAAGCATAGCATCAAAAGATCGTGTATTTAGAAAGAGATTTAGAAGGAGCCAATTATCAGTCAGCTTTGATCCCGAGAAACAGTCTCTCTTTCGGATCAAAGCATCATTCTTCCTTCTTTGGTTTATTAAAAATCATGATTGTGACTTGCACAAAAATGTTGATGGCTTCAACCATGAGCTCGTTTGATCCCAAATTTAAGCCACATTTCCCAGTCAGCTTGATCCATGACCGGCAGTGCAGCCAAAGCAATGGTTGTCCACGGGAATGTCAGATCCCTCCAAATCCTGGAAAGTCACTAAATCGTGCACCGTCATTCCCAAACCTGTATGTAGGGATGAAAATTGTTATCTATGACAGCCAGTTCTTGTAACAAAATGGATTACCTATATGACGAGATTGAGTCGGAATAGCCAATTGTTGATTGAAGTCGCAATCAAAGACTCTTCCATCAAAACCAATGCTCACCAGGTTCCGGCACATGACATTGTCCAACGTGTTGACATTAAAATTTCTCACCAGCAAGCTCATGTAGTCCTCAAGTTCCCCTCTAAAATGAGAAACATGGGAGGCGTCAAAAGGGTAATAGGGGCCCATGGAGGGGCGTGATAAAACAATGATAATGGAAAAACGACTTTGTTAAGAAAGTTAATTTAGTGTGTGACCAGACTTCACCAATTGCTGAAAACACCTCGCTGGACTATTTCCTCTTCGTTGGTCCTCAATTTCTTTCCACCCTGTACAGTACATTCCATATGATCGCGTTTACACACGAAAAAGCGAAGGATGAAAACATTCATATTCATTTCATATTTGTTGGTTAAAATAAAAGGAATTCGTTAAAAATTGAAACATCTCTTTCTAAGAATGCATGTATTGATTGCCATTGGTGGGCAAATCAAGGGGCATTTTACTTTTTCTATGAACTATAACGCATGTTCTTTGTATCCAATAACCTTAGATTCTCACTCAATGATGGTATTGATTTTAGAAACCACTCATCTACTTTGTCAGGACAGGATTTCAGGATGCTTCAAAATATAATTTGCACTTAGGAGTCATTGATATGTGCTTTTATTGAAATCCTATTTTTCGTTGATGTAAAGGCAAGGCTATATTTCTGAGCCCAAAGAGCCAGAAGATAGTAAAAAACAATCGTCAAGCTCAAATGACATACGTCGAGATCGCGTTCCACGTTTGAAACTAAGGTGAGCTAGAGAGGCGATGTCCCAACAAAGCGAAAAGCTGCATGGTGTAGTTACGAGTAGAAAAAAACACCTTACACAGGCACCTTGCAACGACTCACTTTTTTCATGTTTTGTAGCCTACTCTCCAAGACCATTTGAGCCTGATATTGATGGAAAGCGTCACATGAGCATTGATAACTTCAATAAATTTGCCAACGGTTCTTCAGGTTGACCAGATTTAGGGGAAGACGGTTAGATTGGGGAGCTTGTAGGAACACAATTTCCCAATTAGTGACGTTTTTGCGCCCGTTGTAGCCAGATTGACTTCCAGGCTTTTTAAAATTGGCAATTTAGCTTCTTGCAATTCAAACTAAAGCTGATTTTCAAGCAATACCCGAGTCTGGGGTTTTCACGCGCTGATCATTGGGGATAAACGTTATTCTCCACCGATTAGTTGGCGGTGCTCATTTTTAGATTTGGATTTAAAAAAGTAGCACCGCCAACTAATCGGTGGAGAATAACGTTTACCATCACTAATAACTATTAAACTTTTACTAAATACTGCCAATGATAACACTCCTAGAAGCAGTTAAATGTCCGCACATACAGAAAAGAAGAAAAATAGTAGAATCGTAACCAGGGCCTGCCAAATCCTGCATTTTGTAAACTGTACAAATTTTGCAAAAAAAAACATCATGCTTATCCCAGATTTTCTGCAAACTTTACAATTTTACCAAGGATATTTGTCATTTTTTTGTCAATTATTATTCAATTTCAGCTCTTTCAGGCTAAATTTAAGATATTTTGGCAATTCATGACAGTTTTCATAAGTTTAGGTCAACTTTGGGAATAAAAATCGCGAGCTTGAAGTTGTTGTTTTTTACCAATCCTATTAATATGAAAGTACGAAATAGGTTGCAGATATATCACCAACCGCCTGCCTATATATTCTATCCATCCCTTTCATATAGCTCTGCTAGACCATGGGTTGGGACCCAGTTTTGTTCGTGTGACATACTTCGCCTTTAAAAATCAGGAACACCTCAAAATGTTTTTATGGGGTAAATAGTGAAAGCAAGGTAATCTTATCTCTACCATGTGATGAAACTTACCTTAATAACAGAATATTTCTGTAATAGTTTCGCCCCGAAATTATTCATTTAATGATGCTGAGCTAAAATTTATTTTCGTCGTGCAATATTAAAGATTTACAAGATAGTGGTCTAGCCGATCAGTCCAAGCGTCAGGTTGAACAAGGTAAGAATTTTCTCCCCAGTTATAATGGGTTCAAGTTTTGGTGCAGGATGGTATTATGACAGAACATCCTCATCATTTACATATTGCCTGATACGATATTCAAAGTTGCAAATTAATTGAAGTGAAAAAAATGAATGTTATGCCGGCCATGGGTCAAGTTCATAAGCTTTTGACAAAATTATTTTTGAACGCGCCATTTTTTAAGTAGGTATTAGGCAGCAACTTTCTCTCCATTGCTCTCCATTGAAGGTCAATCTTTCCTCGATCCTTACTTTAAAGTTAACTAAATGGAAGTTTAAGCCCTCAATGGAAGTCACTTAGATCTTACCGGCGGTACAGAAAGTCAGCAAATCTCTTGATGGGCATATTTGTCATGACAAATAACTGATTGAATTCGATACCAAGTTCACTCCATAGTTCCTCACGGTATTTTTCCTCCAGCTTGTTTTGCTCTGGTGGCAAAAAAGCGCCTACGCAGAGAACATATATTTACAAACTGCTTCAAATGCTTTCGATCAATCTTACCCAATGGATTATAAACCAAGTGAAGCTCGAGACCCGATCCCGCTTTACCATAACCCAAGTCGTTAAGCTCAATCAGGGCTTGGATCGATTTTTGGAACACTCCCGACCCTCGTTGAAGATTGACGTTCTTGGCTGAATAGCACGGCAAAGATGCGATTACTTGGACTCTATGATCGGCCAAAAATTGGCTGGTACCCTCTTGGTCTGTTCAAGTAGAGACGTACATGGAACAAAAATAAATCACCGAGAGAATTAACTGGCATGAAAGCTTCATCAGAATTAGTCTCCGGTACAAGGAAACAAGGAAAGCCTTCTGGCTAAAATTAAATCACAAAACGTTCCAAACCTGTGAGTTATTCCGCCTTTTCCTTTCCGCCAGACATACGAATTACTCATTAAACGAGGATCCATGGATCTTTTGTCCCTATTCATCTCGTGCTTCGATGCACGTCTGATCAAATAGTGTTCGCTTTTGGCTTTGATTGAGCTCCCCAAACGACGCCCACGTGTGAATTCTCCCCTCCAAGCTCCAAGCTCATTACTGTCCCTGTCTCAATCATGATCAAACTAGGTCCTAATTGCATTGAACAGCACTAAGTAGCGATAAGTTTACTGTCGAGGGAACAAGTAGCTAATATATAGCATATCGATGAGAAAGAAAACTCAAAACAAACGTCTTTTACTCCAATTTCATCCGGAATTGCGTCTATTTAATTTCAATTTATACCGAACCAAGGTGAAAATCACCAACTGAAATAAAATAAAACCAAAAATTGACATGGCTCTAAATCCCCCCCTCCCCCAAGGAATCCAAAGCAGGGCACGGAACGAGCCCTCCTAGTTTTCGGTCAAGTATCGCCGGAACAACGAATGACCCACACCCTCAAAAGTTCCTGGATTGGCAGAATCCACTCTAGACACCTCTCTGCCCGCACGGTTGTTGTTGTTGTTGTTGTTGTTGGGAGGCGAAAATGCGGCTTCTTTGGGTTGGCTCATGATTTCAAAGAGCTTATTGATGACGGCTTGTTCGATGACATCATGTAACTGGTTTCCATATGGCATGTGACCGTGATCAAGTTTTGAATATAGAAAGTTCATGAGGAAACCAAAAGATCTGCTCGAGCAAAAGGCGGCCGATATTGTTGGTGGTAAAGCAAAATTGAAATGAGAGACTGGAGTTCTTAAGTTTAACCAATGTTTGCAAAAACAATGATACTGTGATCGCAGAGAGCGCTTGACCTCTTTGTCTTATTTGCCCTGACATCTAACAGTTAAGCTGAGTCGGAAGTTATGCCAGGTTTGGCCGTTTAAACAAGTATTTTTGAATGCAAAAGGGCGATAACTTTTGAAATTGAAAATGTCCATGGTTTTTAAAATGATGATAATCATTTCCAACCAAAGCACATTAACATTAGGCATAAGTTGAAGTCGGCCACCAATTAGGGGAATGAGACGTCCATTACCTTATGACTTGATATTCTTAGTAGGTGCCTTTAATGGCAAGTTCATATCACTACCGTCAGTTAAATGCGATCAAGATTAATTGAGGGTATGCAATATCGCATGATTTAAACCGAATCAGGCATTATGCCGCCAACTTGACTTGTCAGAAAAGGAAACAACAAGAGTTTTAAGACAGAATCGACTTTAGTTGAGATGCAAATGAAACACGACTTTCACCCTCTTTGGCTCTTCGATGAATATTCAAAGTTATAAAATGTCTTCGAGGCCAATTTTATTGCTGAGCACGTCAACAATTCATGTTATAATGCCGCATTGGAAATGTAAAAAAAAGGCTCAAGTGGGCTTAACTCCAATCTTTAAGAC
The DNA here is from genome assembly GCF_007210705.1 of Tigriopus californicus. NCBI lineage: Eukaryota > Metazoa > Arthropoda > Copepoda > Harpacticoida > Harpacticidae > Tigriopus > Tigriopus californicus. The sequence continues at coordinate 2,429,808 of NC_081444.1, forward strand.
GATCAAGTGATTGAATCGAAATATTAAACATTGCTTTGCGACAAATCCTCAGAACAAACCCGGTCACATGCCCGATGGGCTCAGAGTCAAATGTTTTTAGGGATGTTTTTTTATGAACAAAGAGCCCGCCCAGGTGATCCTCTTGTCACTCACATTCTTCACTTGTTCGTTTTCATCGAAGGCTCTTGATAAATCCTTCATATTGGAAATCTGTCGGAATCCGGCACAATCACCTTCTAACGGCCATGAAGCCAAGGCCAAAATAACTAGTCCCACGAATAGATTAAGGAAATTGGATTTGACCCTCTTGGTGACATTTAGTGAGGCAACCATCCTTCGAGATGCTGGACAAGAGTGACGGAATACGTCCAACTGATCGGGTATTTTAACTTTTCTGATTTTGGAGCCATATATGAGCACAATGACGTATCACCTCTACGTAGACCCCTTCCTAACCCAACAAATTTGTAAAATAGCCCTTCCCCTCCAAGACGTTCTTGGTCGTCAAATCATCTTGTATTCTATATGCCTGCCATTTGCCTGTTCTACATTACGTCCAAACTAATCCGTATAATGACTATTTCTGGCTTTTTGAGTCAGTCCACTTGACTTTTCTCTTATTCGGATCAACGCGTCTTTCGTCAGAGCCAACTGATTTCTACAGGATCCCATTGACCCTCTGAGATATCAGGCACTCTCCTATCCACTCACAATGGCATCCATCTGTCGGAAAAATGCTTCAGAAATGCCCTGAAGACTCAATTCTATGGCATGGAAGCTTATGCAGATTCGTTTTGGGCTCTAAATTGCAAGGTCAGCAAGTCTGAATGAAACTCAGCTACCAATCTTTATGATATTTAAGACTGAAATGGAGAATATTTCCTAAGGGTTGAAATCCTTGAACCCACGATAGGAAAATCAACGCCTTTTCAGAGCATTCATCAATGGTTCCATTCAAAGAAAGTTGCCTTTTGACTTAGCCTCTCCATGGACAAGAAAGAAAAAAATGTGAATTGCAGAAAACGAGTGGAAACCAAGTTTGGAAGGCAAAGACAATCATCACTGCACTGCCAAAGCGCCGAAAATCAAATCGAAAATCATTTGCGTAAGATCCAGGGCTTGAGTAACGGCGTCACTTGCAACGCGTAAACTTTTAAGAAACGCTTCTGATAACGCCTTACATATCTGCAAAAGGAACGGTATCAGTAACGGAATGGGGTTTCTAGCCCTCTAATTACCCTTACGTTCTTCTTTTTTTTTAAACGAGGGAAAGACAAAATGTAAAAAAAAGGTTTCCTTCCCGATTGCTTTAAAAGCTCCGCCTCAAATACTGCGACTTATTTGGCATATATATTTGCTGCACTGTTGTGTATTAAGAATGTGCAGTGGGACAAGAGACGTCATGAAGGGGTGAAAATTGCCCTCAAAAATGTAGAATCATTATGTTAAATGAACAAATCTATGAACGTTTTTTTAAAAAAGTAAAAAAATGGAGACACTATCTTATGAAGGAACAAAAAGGAGTGGGGGAAAAAATATGAGGACGCAAATACAATTCTGCATTTTGTGGCAGGGCAATCAATTCTGGAATACTTGCATTATGTGAACTTGCTTTAAACCATGAAAAGAAAGATGAAAACATGTTGCTTGTCAATTTCTTTAGTAAAAGAAAAAAAAAGAACTCTTCAATCCTCAAATCCCCCTTGTACCCTTTTATATTCGTCAATATTTCCACGTCATATCTACCAGATGTTTAAGAAAAGAGTAAAAAATCGTATAAAACTTTTTTTTCAATTTCAAGCCATCTATATTTCTCTAAAAGTAACAGTAACGAAGTATATTTAGTAATCTTTTCGGTAACGGTTCAAGCCCAGTAAGATGTCATTTTTAGTGCAGCTTTGACACCGTATTGCTATCGCGGCTCAATATCCAAATATTGTTTACTTCAAGTAGCCGGTGAATTGAAATAATAGACCAATTTTATCGTAGCATGGTGGAGGTTGATAGTACGCGTATACTTTCACTCCTTGATTCAGCCGGCTGCCTGTTTTTTTGCAATTATTTGGATCAATTTGTATCACATATTGTACCTTAATCGGTAACCACTGGACTGTGTTCATTCCGACGAAGAAAGGAAGCGCTTCTACAAACAGAAACCAGAGCCCAACACCCTTTCAGTTGCCATGTATCCAACCCTAAAAACAGGGCTGCCTGGCCCACTCGCTTTGCTCTTGGCGGATGCTTTGTGATCTGTCTAGAAGGGTCTCTAATAGACGCAAATCCATATACGCTTTTCTTAAACTGAGTGACTAGTTGCTTATTTGAACACTGACCTGGTTCCAGCAGAGCTGTGAGGTTGCAACGGTCAACGATGGTGAGGTCGTTGCTTTGTTGCCGCAATGCGGTTACCAAAGGTCGGAAAGTTGGACAGAGTTCAGGTGCTCCACCTGTAACATTAAAAGAGCGTTTATACGATTGTCAGACGAAATTGGCTTGACATTAAATGATAATTACCCAATGTCTTTGAACATGAAAAGTCAATTTTACAACACACAAGTTTCTGTAGTACAATTTTCAATCAAGGTAAGAACAGTATTTGATACTGCACGCTTTCAAAAGGCTTAAAGTGCGTTTTAAAGGCACCTGCAAGCCCTTGTGAATCCACGTTAATTCGAACCAAACAAAAGTTCGAAACAATAAAGTCATCCACTATTCGGGTTCCTTCATTGCACAATTAGCTCCCTTCAAATATTCTTAGGAAGTATGTGGGCATTGCTGATGGTGTAGCATCTTTTGAGTCAGATTTGGACAACTTTTGACCAAAATTCCTGGTCAAACCTGTATTCAATGTCTAGAAAGACCGTCCTNATTGCTGATGGTGTAGCATCTTTTGAGTCAGATTTGGACAACTTTTGACCAAAATTCCTGGTCAAACCTGTATTCAATGTCTAGAAAGACCGTCCCACTCTAAATTGTTGGTGGATCAGATATTATATGAATTAAAAGTTAAACGAAATATACCATTTCTTTTCATTTTAAATTGTTGGAAATTCCATTCCAATTAGCGGTAAGGAAGTCCGCAAAAAAAGAAGAAACTCTACTTTGTTTTTCAAGTATGTGGAGCCGTTGGTTCCCATCCAACATTTCATTTCAAGCCCTTTAGAGTTTTGTTATGATGAAATGCATTTGAAAATGAAGGGGCTGTCATGATTAGCCCGTGGTCAAAGCAATGGGTTATAAAGTGGCGACATTCTTGTTGTCATATCAGCCTCATTCAGGCACTGATAACAATTCATCCCTCACTTTAGGCCAATGCCTAAAGACATTAAATGAAGCTTGAAGGTCCCTCTCTTAAATCAGGTAAACGTTATTCTCCACCGATTATTTGGCGGTGCTACTTTTTTAAACTTAACCTATCCTTATCAAACCTAACCTAACCTAACACGATATTGATAGCCCTTAAACTCTCTCTCCAAATCCTCCTAACAGTTTGTCACAAATTTAAAAATGAGCACCGCCAACTAATCGGTGGAGAATAACGTTTATCCTTAAATCACGGCATATCAAGCCAGGGATGCTTGGCGCCAGTTCGCTATCTAGCGATTGGGCCATGGACAGAATCAGCAGGAATGCCACTGAAATATGGCAAGGCTTGTTCAGGAACCTTTTTCTAACCTGTTCAGATTGATGCTATAAAAGTTCTGGTGCTATTTTAGCAATTATTTATTAATGATCTAAATAAATCCTTATAATCTGGCTAGGGTGGTGTTTTATCAACGGTGCTTGTGTTCTCCCATCTGAAAGTGTTGCCATGAGTTATAAAAAGTGGTGGGTCAAATTGGAAGAGGCCAGCAAGTCAGAGCATTGAGAGAGCATCCCCTTCCACTTGTTTCATTATTTCATCGGTCTCTCAAAAATGATTCCGTGGCGAAACCTCCAGTTGAAATGGCGGGAAACAATCACCTGTGATGTCCACTGTATGGATATGGTGCGACTTCTGGAACAGCTCCACACATTTGCTCGCTGTCTCCCAAGTCATCATCTCGGTCCTCTTGGGCGAGCTCTCCACATGACAATGCGAGCAAGCCTGATTGCAATACAAGCCAATGTTCAATTGGAGGATCTCCGTTTGTCGCCGTTGGAGTTGAGGCAGCCCTTTTTGTCGGATGAATTCGCTAAAGCTGGGGATACCCATGTTATCCAGAGCTCTTTGACGCTTTAACCGCTCCTCCTTGGTCAATGCGGCTTGTCCAAACCGCTTGAGCTCTCCCGCCGCTTTCAAGAAGTCTTCGTCCGAAGACATATTCTCTAGAGTCTCGGGAATCAATGAGCCCTGATTCAATGGAAGACTATTTTAAAGCTTGATCTCCGATTGTTCGTTTTTCAATTACCCGTGCTTTGGTCTTGAGATCCAGCTTTTGCTTCGGAGTTATTTTGGGCTGGGCCTTTTTCACGGGTCGGGATAATTTGTGGGCATGGACCTCGACAGAAGTGGTCAGATCCGGGAAATCGGATTGGAACCGGACAAAGGGACTTCTCAGGCCAAAGAAGCCCTTGGGGAACGTTGATCGCCTCAGAAGCATCATTGTCGACATTCTTTTGCACCACATGTTGCATAACAAAGCGATTGAGACGACATCTAGCGCTCGAAGTCATCGCCTCTGTCAGAACAACTTTTCTCCAACATTGCTCCTCACTCCCAAAAGCCCGCTAAACCCCGCTCTATGAATGAAAGACGGACAAAAAACTCTAACAAGTCGTTAGCAACTCAACATTTTAATCCTTTGACTCCTCGTTTATTGAAAAGCATGTCAAGACAACTGCCTTCGATTGTTCTAAGTTTCCATTGCTTGCGGTTGTTGTACTATGGTTTCGGCTTTGTTTTCAGTCTCCTTGGGCTCTTTCACTTCTTTCTCTTCGGTGTAGACTTGGCCCAGCTCTCCGTCTTTGAAGGTGATAAATGAGCAAAATCCATCCGTGGACGACACCATCAGCACATTTCCATCCGGCGACCTGAAATGCATAAATGAAATATTTTAATCTCCTCATATCCGGCCGATGCTAATATCTTCATCTCTGACCAAGAGAGGTCGGTGAGGCCCACGTAATGAATTTTCGAGACTCTGGCGAAGGGTAGAGCCTGTTGGGTATCATAGAACATGACGGTAGTCTTAGTGGCCACGGCGTAGATCATGCGATATGGAAGACAAAAGAGCGTATTGGTCGTCTCCCAAGGTTCCTTGCCGCCTTCTGTGGGCATTCCACCTCCGTTTGATTCACTTAGGGCGTGTTTTGGACTGGCACGGAGTTGATATTTCAAGGGGTTAAACCGTACGGCGAGACTATATTCGCGATTGGGCAAGTACAGAACGGGTCTGAAAGGAAATCATTTTGAGTTGACGCACTAGATGGAGGCGAACTTGGGTAAAGAACTGGAATTTTTTTTTTTTTTAGTTTTAAAGGAGTTTGTCTGAACGCTACGAGCCAGTTTTTATACATATATTCACACGAAATTTGGACTATACAGTGAACGGAATTTGGAACAACCCTTATGTTAAGGTTGAGCCACGATAGTCTTCTCGAATCCGGCTAAATTTGCCTTGATTGATGTTCCCTCAGGCAGCAAACTAACGAACGAATAATCCAAAAAATTTGCGTAGGAGGACTTCACTCTTCGATCTAGACCAAACACGTAAGCGATCTTTGATTAACTTACTTGGAGAAATCGGTGCGCGAGAAGACATAGGTGCAGTGGGGTGTCTCTGCTTGACCTTCGACTTCCAAGACACCCGATGGCACCACCAGTAATTCACCATCCGGACTGAAGGCTAATCTTCGGAAGAAGGACTGGAACGTGTCGTCGTGGAAAAGACGGACCTTCTTCTCATCGGATTCTTCGACCTCATTACTCGTGACGCCTAACGCCAACTTGCACTTGGACGTCTTCACGGATTGCTTATAATTTTTGGTCGAATACACCCGCAAGCACCTAAAATGCATGTCTCATCAAGGTTGGCTCCATTGGATTCAAACTTAGGAAGATCCGGGTTACCTATCGCTGCATATGGATACCACAAATTTGGCCAGAGGATCCCAAACCACACCGTTGACCCAACCCACGTGCTCGGTAAGGATTTTGAGCTTGCTGCCTTTTTTCACATCAAAAATGATGGCCGTGGCATCGGTGGAACACGAGATCAAGTACTGATTACATGGCGAGAAATCCAGGCCCACCACATCCTGGAGATGACCTCGAAGCACCTTCAGAACCGACCAGCTTTCGCGATTTTCGTCCTCAGCCGCCACAGGCGATTCGCCCAAGGTACCGAAAATGTCGGGAGCTGCATCTTTACCCGGGAAATGCCAGATGTAGATGTACGAATCTGAGAGAGAGAGAGAGAGAGAGAGAGAGAACATATCCGTTTAGTCTTTGGGCCTTGTTTTGAGCATGGGCCCGTCTGGTACCTGTGTCGCCTGAGGCTAGAAGGGTTCCGTCGCCCGACCATCGGACCACGTTAACCGAGTTTTGATGGCGAGATAAGTCGCACAAACAATGAATGGAGGGCTTTCCGTCTGCCAAGTCAAAGGCCACATCCCAGATCTGAACAAGAGAACATGGGTACTAAATTTAATACAACATTCAACAGTAGGGAGGCAGGCCGGCGAAAGAGAGCGACACAACAGAGTAAGATTTCTAATTATAATTATATGATTGTAATGTATCAATTCATCGTGAAAAACCCCTCAAGACGACCGACAGTGAGACTTATAAAGAGTATTGTTAGAGGTGATATTGAAAAATTGTTTACAAAAAGATGATTAGTGGAAAATATGTAGTTCCGTTCATGTTGGAAACTGGCCAATATTCTTGGCCATTGGCTCCAGGTTTTGAATGAAGTATTTGGTACTTCACGAACTCCCAAGAGTATAGATGGATAAGGGACAAAGGAATTCTGCATCGCCTGAATCGTTCGTGTCATCCAAAATTAGCACTTCATTGGACTTGATGATTTGTTCAAATGAACTAACTAGGTCAAATTGGGGCCCAAATCTGTCTCGGAGAACTCAGGCGATGTTATGTAGTACTGATTTTATAAAATTGGAATCTTTCGGTCTCCACTCGATCAGTTGCAAAAGCTTAAAATGATACTGTATAAAATCTGCATTTTAAGAAACATGTTATAAAACAGGCTCGAAAAGATTCAATTGTACGATATAAAAGTGCCCTAATGTCAAGCATTGTAATAAAGAAGATTTAATTTAATGTCAATAAAATAAAGAAGCTCAATAGATCACCCAATATATGCAATTGTTTGCCTAAAATTTGGCAACAAAAAAAGACAATAAACAGGACTAACAATGAATGGCCATTTTGGCCATGGCAGCAAAGTTTTTGCAATTCATCGCCTGTTTTCGAATCTTTTATTCTTCCTTTTTTCTCGACTTTTTCCCCACTTGCTATTTTTTGTATTTTTTTCAACATTTTCGCACATTTTTTGCCAAGGTCTACTGAATCAGGAGCCAGCATAGACATGGCAAGAATCTGCTCCCTTCGGATAGCAGGTTCAATTAACGGTGCTGGAAGGTTCCTTTTCATCGATGTATTGCTTGATAAGGAAGGCAAAAATCAGCCCCTCCCCCTCGAAAAAGTTGATGCTTATCTTTTGGAAAGTGTATTTGCAATTTCTTTGGTAAATTTGTTGAATCTTTTTAAGCAAATTGGCTGCCAATAAAGACCACATTTATCAGCAGGTTTGGGCCAGCCCTAATTCTTAAGCCTGGAACAATAAACGGGTCAGATACAACACACCGAAACGTGGTTTTGGTTTAACATAAAATCAACCTATTTGAGTTGTTTTCAGCCACCTCAAAGTGACATATTTAGGGCAGACAAAAAATCCCACATATGTTGTGGGCGTCTCCTGCTCAGGCCTGACTAACTGAGCCACCCACCCCCTGGCCTCCTCCCTCACCACAACATGATGATCATCTCCGGCCGTGGCCAAACGCCGACTCAGTCCGGGGCCCGAGCCCAACGGCGGGTGAGCCTCAGGTTGCCAATCCAGCGAGCACACGCGCTCGCGATTGTGCCACGCGATTTGCGGTGTCAAGGTCTTCATGGGGCCTGGGGATCAGACTTCTGGCAGATGAG
>NC_081444.1:2439334-2463865 GCF_007210705.1 Tigriopus californicus
TTAAAAATATAACGCTTGAACGTAAATTGGCGATAGAACATCACCAATGAGCTTAGATGCCACCCTAGGTCTACAAACGCCTATGATTCATGAGAACTCAATCTAGCCGCGCCATCTAATCTATGAGTGGTACTTTTAAATCCAACCCGCTAAACTGTTTTGATGAAAATCCCATGGGCCAAACCATCTGCGTCCTAGATCCTGCTAGTCCTTCTCAGCTTCATCGGCGCTCCGGCGAATGAATCCAGCCTGATGGCTGCGAATCCGCCGGACAGTAAGTCATGACCCCCGCCCGCATCCATCCATCCCGCCCTGTCCCTAATGCCGGCCTTACTTTCGACAGGTGCCGTGGGCCCACCCCCAGGTACGCCTGACTTTGAGGGACGGGGGCGCTATCTCGTGGGTCCGCCACCCCCGACCGTGCCGACTCCCGCTCGCCGACGTTCTTCGAGGTAAACGTGCCAAGCCTTATAGATGGGATTCCGGTTCGGAAGAACGAAAAGCCCCTTCAGCCTGGACTCAATTGAAGGCCTTAGGAATCGGGTCAGAAAAGCAGGGTAAACGTTATTCTCCACGGATTAGTTGGCGGTGCTACTTTATTTAACTTAACCTAACCTAACCCAACCGAACCTAACATGATATTAATAACCCTTAAAGTCTCTATCTAAACCGTATAACATTTTGCCACAAATATATAAATGAGCACCACCAACTAATCGGTGGAGGATAACGTTTATCGAAAAGCTAGGTCATTCCGGTGTTCGTTTTCCCTATTAATCAGACTTAGCCCGACTTCGGTGAAGATAAGTTATATTGAACTTATTAACCTCATTGCGGTGGCTGACAGGTCGGGCTCAAAATTGGTTTTATTATCATCCGCCACACTTTGAGTCCAAACTTGCCCGACTTTTAGGCTTATTGACCTAATTATGCTTTGGTTCCGTTTGTACTTTCGTTGTTTTATTCAGGTTGAATCCGGAAATGAGCCCAGTACCTATCAATGAGGCACCGAGTGTGTTGGCTGATTTGAGTGAGGACTTTTGGGATGAGATGTCGCCCCTGCGGGTCACGCCTCTGTCCAAAACCGATCCCACCGATCCCCGTAAAATGGAAATGGGCCCAGACACATCGAACGCCCAAGTCGCTCGCAAGCTCCAGGTTAGTTTCAAGTCATTTTAGTTCATAATCATCGGCTAAAGTTCGTTTGGGAGTCATATTTAGATGCCCATGGATACCTTAGGTGCTTTATCACCGATTGTGGGAAATAAGCATAGACCTTCGGGTGATATTGACGCCGTATCAGACACACCGAAACCTCCCAGTTCGCCCCAACTGGATGATAGTGAAGTGGTCCCAAAATCGCCCGTGATGAAGGATGATAGTCGTTCAGTGAGAGAACGGCGAAAGTGCATTGTGGAACATTCGAGCCTACGAGATAGTTTGACCGAAGTGGAGAAGTGCGAACTGACCCATTGGGGATTGCCGGAGATGGTTTTGATGCGATATAGACAAAAGGGCATTTCTTCTATGTTTCCATGGCAATCCCAGTGTCTGACTATAGGAAGTGTTCTTGAAGGTAAGACCTTCATTGAGAGGATCTTTCCGCATGGCTTTCCTTGTTTGAGTGCTTGACTAATTTGGGGCCAATTGATGAGAAACGTTTGAGAAATGAGTCAAAGTACAAGCCATTTGTACTCAATGAGGTTTCTTCTTGTGCAGTGTTCCGATAGGGAAAAGCTAGGTCATTTCTGGCACTTTATTGCGTCATTGAATCGCTGGAAAATTATGCTTTGATGTAAGCTGAAATGAACTCCCAAAAGTCATGATTGGTATTGACACTGAAATAGAACAATACTCAAAGGGAAAGCCAAGAGACGGACATCATAACGGCAAACATAGTGGTCATTGAGTTTTAAGAGCAGGTCATTGAGGGACTGGAAAGGCACGAGTCAGTTGATGTTGTCTATCTTGATTTTGCCAAGGCCTTTGATAAAGTATATCATGGCCTTTTGTTGAATATACTTCATGAGATTGGGATCCAAAGGAAAGGTTCTCAATTGGATAAGAAGCTTCATTCAGGGTAGGAAGCAAATTGTTAAGGTTGAGGGATCTCTTAGTGACATACATGATGTCAAGTCAGGTGTTCCCTAGGGCTCCATCTTAGGGCCCCTCCTTTTTATAACATTCGTTGCCCCTCTTCAAAAGCTTAATATTACTGCCAGTCTCTCTTTTATGCTGACGATACAAAGTTAGTTTCTGGTAGGAATGGCCAAGATTCCAGTAGCCTTGCAAAGGACTTAGATCGAATCTACTCTTGGGTAAATGAGAGTAATATGGCCCTGAACGGAATGAAATTCCGCTCAATGACATTTGGGTCAACTCCTTTGAATGCTCCACTCGTAGATAATGGAGGTAAAGATATTGAGCAGGTCTCATCTATGAAAGATCTAGGTGTAGTCCTCCAAAATAATGGAAAGTTCGATGAGCATATCCAGTTGAAGGTGGGTAAGGCTTTTCAAATGTGTGGTTGGATATATCGCACGATTAAGTCCTGAGATAGTGTCACGATGCTAACTCTGTACAAGTCCATTGTCCAGCCACATCTTGAAAATGCTTCACCCATTTGGGCTCCAATGAGTTCAGCAGGTTTGCAAAAGGTCGAACAAGTCCAAAGATGTTTCACTAGGAACATCACAGGAATGAGAGAGCTCTCGTATTGGGAAAGGTTAGAACGGTTGGGATTGTACAGTGTTCAGAGAAGGTACGAACGGTACCTGATAATGTACGTCTTCAAAAGTATCCAAAAGCTTTGTCCCAACCCAGGGTTTAGGGTCAATTCTAGCGACCGTAGAGGCTTAATGTGCGTTTTGAGAGCACCTTCAAGCCCTCGAGAATCCAGGCTAGTTAAAACAATGAAGTCCGCATCTCTTCTTTCTCGGGCTCCTTCATTGTTTAACTTGCTTCCCTCTAATATTCGTAGGGAATACGTAGTAGGCCTTGTTGATCCGGTTGCATCTTTCAAGCCAGACTTGGACAAGTTTTTTATCAAAATACCAGATCAACCCTACATTCAAGGACTAGCTCGGTCTGCCAACTCAAATTCGTTTGTAGACCAAATATAATATAAAGATTGAAAGGTAGTAAATCGACGAATTATAATAACCTTTCATTTTAATAGTACTGGGGATTACATTCCTTGTAACGGTTAGCAAAAGCCCGTAAAAAAACAAAATCCCAAATTCCGTTTTTGAAAGAACCCATTTTCTGACACAATCAAACATGACTATGATTCATTGAATTCCACGGCTGCCTTAGAAAGTCAGACGAGTTGTTGCCCAATCAGTTCAGTGCTTTCCACACCTCCATTTTCTTTGAGCGGAACAATCGAAAGTGCAATGTTTGATCAGTTTCGACGGAAATTCCCCATCACATATTAGCACTTTTGTAGCCTCAGCATCACTCGTAAGAAACAACTTTGATTTTAATTGCTTGATGGAGTTCTAGCTCAAATTCAGCCTAAAACAGATCATCAAATGTAACTACTTAAATTTATTTGGCTGAACTTAAAACACTCTCATTTAGGACTTGAAAACACAATAGAGTTTAGGTCGAAAATTTGAACGAAACGTGAAAAACCTGAAATGGCCCTTATGACCTTTCCTGACTGAAAATGGGCACCTAACACACGAATGCTTAAGTGAATGAGTGTGCTTCCCAAAAGACAAGTTCACTCACTAGGTGTCAAGTGTAGGCCTACGAGTACAATAGGGAGTGATTCATGCACTATTTCCTGTTTTTAGGAGGCAACCTCGTGTACTCAGCCCCAACCTCGGCGGGAAAGACTTTGGTGGCGGAACTGTTGCTGATTAAGCGAGTTCTCGAGAGTCGCAAGAAAGGCATCCTCATCTTGCCTTTTGTGTCATTGGCTCGGGAGAAAATGTTTGCTCTGCAGGTAAAGAAAGAACCGTGCAATTTTTTTTAAAAAGGGGTCGTCTAAACCGGTGAAAGAAAAAAAACCATGTTGGTCCATAATCCTTTCATCTACACGTCTTCAGTGAGAACAATTTTGTTTATGCACATGAGGTGTTAAGACGGATGATGCTGTTCAGATCTTTCTTCTTGTTTGTTGGGCAGAAAAAGCGCACAGGATCTAGGGCACTGGAACCTATTCATGCGTTGGCTTTATAGCACTCAAAGGCTGACGATCACTCCAATTTGCCATTCAATCATTCGTGAAATCAATTTTACCCAAACAAATGCTCGTACGATGGGGGGAAAAGGTTTAAAAGATTGAGGATGATCGTTGAACTTCAAGGCTTTGCTGCAAGACCTTCCGATTCGTGTGATGGGTTTCATGGGATCTCAATCTCCGCCTGGTGGTTTGAAACGCACAGATCTGGCCATATGCACCATAGAAAAAGCGAACGGTCTCATTAATCGGGCCTTAGAGGACGGGTCATTATCTGATATTGGATGCGTTGTGGTGGATGAATTGCACCTACTTGGCGACCCTTCCCGTGGATATCTCCTGGAGCTGTTACTCACCAAAATCCGATACATGTCATTCAAGTAAGGTTATTTCATCGAGTAATGATTATTTCTTGGTCAGAGTCTCAAGTGCCTACACCCCATTTTAGGTCTATTGGGGAGTGACCAAATAGTGTTTTAACATTTACTCTCGAGTTTGCACCATTGTTGCTACCCTTAGTTTTGGACTTGCTGTCGTTTCAGGGAACCAAACTGTGATATCCAGATCATTGGCATGTCGGCCACGTTGCCAAACTTAGACCTCTTAGCCCTATGGCTAGATGCGGATCTATTTAAAACCGACTATCGACCGGTTCCACTCACCGAAACCATCAAAGTTGGTAACCGAATTTTCAGCAACCAATTTGAATTTGTTCGAAGCCTCAAACCTCAGGTCCACATTGAGGTAACCAACCTTGAATCTAGACTATGCAGTCCAGTCCATTAATGTAAATCCATATCTCACGTGGATGACGTCTGCCTCTTCATAGAACGACTCCGACCATTTGGTTTACCTCTGCTTGGAGACAATCTTGTGTGGTCATTCCGTTCTGGTGTTTTGTCCCACGAAGAATTGGTGCGAAAAATTGGCCGATACGGTGGCCAAGGCCTTCTTCCAACTAGGCCGACCCAATCCAAGTGACATGGATCTTGATAGTCGGGAGATTCGTGCCAAAATTCAGGCCGAAATAAAAGGAAAAGAACTCCAAGAAGTCATGGAACAATTGAAACGAAGTCCAGCGGGTTTAGATCCTGTGTTGGCCAAGGCCATCAGTTTTGGAGTGGCCTATCATCATGCTGGTATGCCAATTTAGATTTGATTCCGTGTCAAAGAAACAAAGGGACTCTGGGTCAAAGACAAAAAGTGTCCTTGTTGTTCCACCTGTAGTGTTGGCTATATTTTCTTACATCAGCTTTTATCGATATGAACATGCAACTTCTTAGTGTTCGAAAATTCTAACACACTCACTTATTCAAGTGGTAGTAAGAAAGAAGTCCATTTGCCACCACCGTAAAGTTGGCTTTATTTGTCCTCAACGAACTCTTGATTCTAGGACTAACCTTTGATGAGCGAGACATCATTGAAGGCTCATTCAAGCGTGGTGCTCTTCGTGTCTTAATAGCCACGTCCACTTTGAGCTCGGGAGTGAATTTGCCTGCTCGTCGTGTGATTGTGCGATGTCCTTTTACCTTCAAAAACCAACTCATCGATACTTTGTCTTACAAACAAATGATTGGCCGAGCTGGCCGAAAAGGCGTGGATACGGAAGGTAATGATAGCATCGCTAATTAATGGTGTTGGATTCTTGACCCAAGTATTATTTATATCAATTTAGTCTCAAGATTCTGGAAAATTGACCGACGCACGTGCCAGATTCAACGTGATTTGGGTGTCAAGCCTGAAACTTGGCTTCGTGATCATTTGAAAGCCTCATTGGCAGTGGGACTCAAATATCTTGGGTCCATTATGCATTTCATTTAATGATCAGTATGCTCCAAATTTGACCGCCCTTTTTTTCTTGACTTTTAACCCAAAAAAGCTGGAAATGTGAGAAGGATCAAAACTGTCCTGGCGTCTGGTATGCTTTGTTCCAACGCACATCCAAGCAATGCAAAGCGTAGAAATATTTGAGTTGTATCATTCATTAAAAGCGGAGTTAACTACGTATATTCCCCAAACGTCGTAACATGAAACCAAAGTTGCCCGACCATCCGACTCGCTCGGCTCGAAACCAGATTCGATTTTGAAATGGGCGCTGCATATTGCATCTTAATGTGGAGCAACCCTGTCTTAAACTTTCAGGGGAAAGTATTCTCTTTTGCCGAGAAAATGAGAAGGACAAGGTGATGGAGTTGGTCTCGTCACCGTTGCAACCGGTGAAAAGTTGTCTCGTGCACGAACACAGTGGAGAAACTATTGCAACCGCCATGAAGAGAGCTTTACTGGAGGTAAGGCCCATCAAAGACCTATGTGTGATTTCTTTTGTCACGAAGCCTTGCCAAGACTTTTGATGTCCTAGTAGGCTCTTAACGATGTGGTGACGAGAGAGGGAAAGAAAACGGAGTCTTGCTCAACCATGTTGGCCTTCTTAAAAACGTTGGAATCTTCTGGTTACCATTTCTTTGAAATTGCCATTTCAAATTTAGCAAAAGTTGCCGTTAGCAATTTAAGAAAATAATATATTCCATAAACTTGATCTCAAGGCTTTCGTACCCAATCATTCGATTTGATTGCGAATTTTCAAAAATATCCCTCCAAGCAGGAAATTAATGTCAGTCATTTCAGTCAAAGGTTTTGATGAGCAATCAAAGTTAGATGGTTCTGAATGGATTGCTCTTTAAATTCTATATTTTCGGCACTCTGGGTTGGATTAGGACATCGATGAGGTTGGTTTTAAATGCTTATTCCAATTCGATAAGAACTTGGTCTTCCTCCACGGTATCGCCGACTTTGATGTTGATGGCCTTGACTTTTCCTGTAGCGGAGGCTTTCATGGAGTTTTGCATTTTCATGGCCTCAACCACGCAACATTCTGCAATTTAAAATTCAATCAGAATGCAAAAAGGGGAGGAGTCACGCAAAGGGTTTTACTCGCCTCTATGATCAGGATATCCCCGTTGTCACCTTAATGTTATAAAAAACATGAAAAACATTTGCTTATCCAAAAAGAATTTGAAATTTGTCAAAATGAAATGTTTATTTGGGGAACGGAAATATTTACTTTGGTTATTCACTTATTATTTATTTTACAATCACTATTTTGAAAGACTGAGGTTTATCTCATCGCAAGAAAACAATCACGCGGGTGATCGTTTTCTTGCGATGAGTTACTCCAAATTTAAATTTCCAAAAATCCAAATTTATAATTCCCTCCAAATTTTAAATTTTGCATGAATGATGCGAATCAATGAATTTCCTGCGGTAAGCCATAAAAACTGCACTTACCCAAGCCTTCTCCAACCATTTGGCCAATCTCCACCGAGATTGCCTTCACAACGCCGGGCATGGGTGACAAGATCACTTTGGACAAATCCAATTTGGGTTTCTCCTTCATATATTTCCTGAGTTCAGCGGCGTGAGCAGGAATGACGGGAACGTTCAAGGCAGTGCCTAGATTTGTGAGGAGAGAAAGAAGTGGAAGTGAAGTGTGAAAAAAGAGCCAACGAATTGATCTCTTTTGTGCTCCTTGTGATTAAAGTAAAGGAAAGGCGGCGGAAGTACACACCCCAGTGTTGAGCACGTGAGACCCTCTATAACTACGTACGTATACTAACCTTTGTATCGGATGCGGAGAGTTCCATCAGCTTGCCGACCAATTAATTGGACCACCGACACCTTCTCATCGAAAGTGGCTTTGACCACCGAGTCCGACAGTTGGAAATTGTCCAAAAGAGCCAAGGTTTTGCCGCCTGATTTGGCCACGAAACGGGCGCCATCCCTCGTCATATGAACGGGGATGTCTTCACCTTTGACGGTGACCATGAGGTCGAACTCGTCCAAGTTGCTCTCCTCGTTCTTGATCACGTAATTGTTCAAGGTTTGTCGAGCTCGATTGGCTTCTTTGCTGTGCATGGCCGAGGCAATCACTGCCAATTCAAGAGATTCGTCGGGGGTCAGTTGGACTCCTTGGAAGCCATCAGGGTATGTTTCTGGGAGGTAGTTGGTGGTGAAGTTGCCTTCGTTGAACTTGGTCTCCGTGAGGATATCCCGAAGTAGCGGGATGTTGTGGGTCACACCACGAATAACATAATGGTCCAGAGCATTCACGGATTTTTTGATGGCCTCTTCGCGGGTGTCGGCGTAGGTGGTCAACTTGCAGATCATGGGATCGTAGTACATACTGATTTCGGAGCCTTCCTCAATACCCGAATCGCATCGAACCCCAGACAGACTCTTGGGCTCTTCGTACTTGTAAAGCCTACCAATAGACGGCATACCAAAGTTTTTGAACGGATCCTCGGCGTAGACGCGGTTCTCGACGGCCCATCCCCGGATTTGGATATCATCTTGGGACAACCTCAAGGGATGTCCATACGCTGACCGGATCATTTGGTGAACCAAATCCACCCCTGATGGGAGAGGAAGAGGTGCGAGAGTTATTTGTGATCGAAAAAAATATGTTGATATGTTTAAGGACCGGTGACATACCTGTGATGCATTCTGTAATGGGATGCTCCACTTGCAATCTGGTGTTCATCACGAGTCATATCCAATGGCTTTCGAGAGGCTTATGGCTTGTTCTCCCATTTTTCTTCGGGTTTCGGGGTCCAGAAACGGACTGGGCGCCTCTTCAATCACTTTTTGATTCCTCCTCTGAATCGAGCATTCACGCTCATTGAGGTAGATGGCGTTGCCGTGCTTGTCTCCGAGAACTTGAATCTCCACGTGCCTGGGACTGTCCACAAACTTCTCCACAAGCATCCGATCGTCACCAAAGCTAGCAGCACCCTCTTCCGAACATAATTTGAAAGCCTCCTTGGCTTCGCTATCGTTCCAAGCAATCCTCATGCCCTTGCCACCTGAAATCAAGGTCAAATAATATCTCGCTGAACATGCATGTACCCGGCCATTAATTGGGTCAAAATAAATGTTGCTACATTCCTGTTGACCCAATTAATAGCCTTGAGTGCATGCATGCGTACTGCATAATTGATTGAATGACGTATTGGGGAGTACTTTTGTATCTAAGCTTGAACGTACACCTCACTTTCTGATTACGGTCATGGTACTTCATTGGGGCACGAAATTAGTCATCGAAATGTTCACTTCCTTACCTCCTCCGGCTGAGGCCTTGATCATGACAGGATATCCAATCTCATTACTAAGTTTGACGCAATGCTCGGCATCTTCCACCACGCCATCATAACCGGGAATTCCATTCACCTGGGCTTGAGTGGCCAGCCTTTTCGAGGCCAATTTATCGCCCATGCCCTCAATGGCCTTCGAATTCGGTCCGATGAAGGTGACCTTGGCCTTCTCCAATTCAGATACAAAAACCGTGTTCTCACTTAAGAAGCCGTAACCCGGATGAACCGCTTGAGCACCTGTTTGCTCCACGGCTTTCAGGATCTTTTCCATGACCAAGTAGGATTCCCGGGCGGGTGGAGGCCCGATATTCACTGCCTCATCGGCCATTTTAACGAACAAGGAATTGGCATCGGCCACTGAATGTACAGCCACGGTTTTGATACCCATCTTTCGAGCGGTGCGAATAACTCGACAGGCGATTTCGCCGCGATTGGCGATCAAGATCTTGCCGAAGGTCTTCTCAGTGGCGTCGATGGGATGAGCCGTGAAAATATCTTCCCATTTCTCGGGTTTGTGCACTTGGGCAGTGGAAATTGCGCTGATGGAGGGACGGCCATTGTGCCACAGTTGACGCGTCCGGGGAAGTCCTCGTAAGAGCCAACTAGGCATGATATCGGCTGAAATTTGACGGAGGTAGAAACTTTTGGATAAAACATAGCTTAACGAGCTTGAACGAACGCTATTGAAGTTGACATTACATTTGTTACAATCAAAAGCTATCTATGGCTTTACCTGATGATAAATACGACGGTTCGGTGTACTTCGTGCACTTCCTTCAATGAAATCCCTGAGGTAGTCAAACAACAACAATAATGGTGAGACACTCGCTGTGACTGCAATGACTGTTTCTCTCCATCCATCCACGTACGTAATGATGATGCCCCCTCTGGTGAGGAAAATGAGCAACATGTTTGAAATGAGGAGGCTTAATGCCTGAGAAGTATTTTGATGTTTGGTTCATTGGGAATGTGTAAGTGCCTTGTCTAATTGTGACAGACATACCTAAACACATTGTCGCATATTTGAGCTTAAAAACCCATATGGAACAGCTTGAGATTGATTGCATGGGGCAAGCAGTTCTTCAGACAGAATTAGTAGAGCCGTCCTTGTTCGAGGCAAAATAAAGTCAGCATTTTTTACCAACACGCTAATTACATATTTGAAAATTAATAATTTTATTATCCTTGCTTGATTATGAGAGTTGAAATAGTCAAGTTTTCGATGGTTCTAGCTCCCTAACAACCCGGTTACGTCTTTGCTCAATTACTTAGAAAACAGAAACGATTTTTCCGCGTAATTTATTGCCTAAACTCAAAATACCCTAAAAATAGATCATCACAGTGGTTAAAATATCCCTTTAAAGATTTGACAGGAATACCCAAACACATCTTGGCATGTTTCTAGATCGCAAAATCAAAGGCCCAACTTTGGTTTTATTGCTCTCTAGAATTCTAGGCCTCCTGAAAAAAAACCTGCATCCCTAAAAGCAATATATTGAGCAGGAAAAATGCCAAAACGTATTTGGGTATTTCTTTGGAATTTTGACACGGCTTTTTGGCCACGATATCATACTATCACATGGTGTTACTTCAAACACGCTTAAATTGTACCGTACAATTTCTGTCAACATAAACGAAATACAAATTGCAAACCTAGTGTGTTACACCCACTTGAGTTTTTATATCTATCGATCAAGTCCAAAATATTCAGTTTTCTTCCAGCCAGAATAAGGCACTTCTTGAATATGATTCGCCACGAACTTCTAGAAATATGGACTATGAACGAGCTCCCCGCAAAATCGGCCTGTTCTTGGTCATAGCCACCCTGAGCCAATTGTCGAATTCGCGTAGTAAATCAAGAAACAATTAAGATTAAATTAGGGCTAGTGCTGGCGATAGTCCAGTCTTTCACTATATTCAAGTCGAACAAAAAGACTCATATTGCGCTAAACTCGCCCCAGCACTACTCCTACTTCAATCCTCAAACCGGATTCAATCTTGGTTTTCCATCCTGGTGTAAAGCCGCCCTAATTCGTCGGTGGATCAGATGTGTATAGTTGAAGTGCCAATAAAACGAGAATCACAATGTATGAACTACAATTTCGTGTTTTATGAGCGACTTACCTAACCGTTTTTGGCCAACTTATTTTTAAAGGATGATGGCAACTCTTGTACACACTCTTAGAAATGAAGACATTAGTTTTGGTTGGTTCATCGTGTTTCATTTCATTCGTTAGGTCGTCGCAAGTGGAGTGGCCACCACACCCAAAGAGGTAGAGAAATACGCCTCCTGCACTATGTTGTCCGCCTCCTTGACCAATCTTTGTCCCTCCTCTCCATCTCAAAGCACAGAAACTTCCATTACCGGATGTATCCAATTCCTGGAAGAGAACGAATTCATTCGGTGAGTCAAATTTCTGTCCCGCACTAATGCCCGATATCCACCAAATGTATGTTGTCCCTTCGTAGGTAGGTGGGTTTTCCTCTTAGGGATTTACATCCTACCTTCTGTTCCAGACTCCAATCTTCTGGTCCAGAAGCTGGACACCCAAAAGGTTCCAACGACACTCGTTACGTGCCGACTCAACTGGGATTAGCATGTTTGGCATCTTCACTCTCACCGGACGAGGGACTCAAAGTCTTCGTGGAACTTGCTCAAGCAAGAAAATGTTTCGTTCTCGAAAACGAGCTTCACATCCTCTATCAGGTGAGGATTCATTCTTGAAAGAAGGCCCCTTTCGTTCCATAGGGCTTCCTTCTAACTTATCAACAGCATAAGTTTGGAGTCATAAATATTGCTTTGTGTCTCGTCTGAATGCCCTTGTCATTTATCACCGGACGTCTTTTGTGGGCCGAGAATGTGAGGCTAATAGGAAAATACCTTCAAGAGGAGCATGCGTGAATGGATCAAACTTGACTGTGAATGATTTTTAGTTTTAAAAAGCCCCAGTAAACATCCTGAAATTTTTATCACGAGATGGGTTTTCCTTGTCTCATGTTGCAGGTCGTTCCCATTTATGCTGCCGTTTCATGGCCCAACTTGGATTGGATGAACTTCTTGAGTCTCTGGGAAGGATTAAGCCCTGATATGAAGCGCGTGGGAGAATTGATTGGCGTCGAGGAACGCTTTCTGGTTCGAGCCATGCGAGGAACACTTAACCAAAACTCCGTCAAACAGGTAACTTCTTCGAGAGGAAAATGAGACCCTTTAATGTCTGCCAATCCGTAACGGTGAAATCAAAAATTGGCCATGGTGAATCTGTCCATGAACCACTGGAATATGGACGTAGATGCTGGAGCTGCTAAGAATTAGCAGGACGGAATCGTGTGAACGTAAGGTGTTCTTCTTCAAACGAAACTGACATTAGATCGCCCCAAAAACGTATTTCAATTTTCAGCTCCATCGCAATCAAACAAAAGCTTTTCAAAACGCTTCAAGCTCAAGACATATGTCTACTCAGAATGAATGAGTGAGCCCTCTAGTGGTAAGTGATTACCAGATGAGGGTTAAGGCAATGCCAATACTTTCAACTTTAGCGTTCCCGTCCATATTCCAGTGGTTCATGAATTGTCGCGTCCTCTACTTGTAATGATGAAACACCACCTCGAGCAATGCTCGAGTTCCATTAACATCACACAATGATACTCACAACATTGATTTAGGGTTTACTCAATGCCAAGTAAATAAATAGTCGTCAAGTAACGATTTTCATCGCTTACCTTAGTACTCTTACTCATGTATTTACGGTCGATAAAGAGCCTTATTGTGACCTTTCGAGACAAATACCCAACACAACTTCGCTTTTACTAGCTCGCAAAATGATAAGGAACAGCTTCGAATTCACTGCTTTATGTAATTGTGGCTAAGATTGAAAAAAATACATGCCTTAAAACAGACAAAATGCATTGATTTGTAAAAACCTATTTCAAAAAAGATCAACGGCGAAAAGGACAAAAAAGATACGAAAGGTATCTGATACTGTACGTCTTCCAAAGCCTCCATGAGCTTTGTCCCAACCCAGGATTTAGAGTCAATTGTAGTGACTGTAGAGCCTAAATGTGCGTTTTGAGAGCACCTTCAAACCCTCGAGAATCCAGGCTAGTTAAAACAATGAAGTCCAACTCTCTTCTTTGTTGGGCTCCTTTATTGTACAATTCACTTCCTTCTAATATTCGCAAGGAGTACCTAGCTGTTGTTGATCCAGTGGCATCCTTCAAGCCAAATAGGGACATATTTTCGATCAAAATTCCCCGATCAGCTCTTTATTCTAGACTTTTTCCACTCGGGTGGAATGTATCCAGAGATCAAGGAAACATTTATCAACCGAGAAAGTATCGGAGTAATTTCATTATATATATTTGCTCAAGAACGACGTGGGAAATTTCGTCGATTCCATGGGTATATTGACTGGCAGCCCATCAAAGACGTTGGAAATATCCAAGCGATTGACTACTTCAAAATTACAATTGCGATCTCTTATTAAATTAGGTATGAAATTCCAAAAATTCGTAACTCTTATTATTGCTCGATTTTTGGTCACTCATGTTCTACCAAAAACGGAAAATTTGAAGTTTGTCAGAATTTCAGAGTTGGATCGGGGAAAAAAGTCGTCAGTCATTTGTTTTATCAGTTTTTATTGGTTTGTAGTACATTTTAAAAATTGTTTCAAACGGCTCTCGGTTTTCCGCAGAAGATTTTTTTTTTGTTGAATTTATTGCTTGGAGAGGTCAAAAGAACCATCGACATCCAAGGTGACACTTTTTGGTTGAGTCTACAGTAGTGGTAGAAGCTTAACCAATGGACAAGCCATTACAAATGCATGATTCACTTGGTGGAAGAAGTCCCCGGGAGGATCAGCATCGGACATGTTCCATTGAACTGACTTCAGAGCTCTCGAAGTTTTTCCATATTTCTAGGGCCAGTGAGCCTTTTACATGTTAAGGAACTACTAGACCTCTGAGCCCTGTTTTTCAAAGCAAAAGAGTGAATTTTAGATCGAGGGAAAGATCCAGCTTATGTAGCATAGTACGAGATTTTCTCGGTCTAAAATTCACTCCTTCGCTTTAAAAACCTGGTTCTTTTGTTAACGGATCGTCAATGTCGCAAAGCAAAACGCATGCCACTTTTAATAATATGAAAAGGCATGATCAATGAAGATTTATTTGTCGGATTTTTATTAAGAGGAACTTACCACCAAGATATAATGTTCTTCATTTGGATTTAGTCAGAAAGCTTATTTGTATGTGACGGAGTGTTGCCAGACAGAATCATGAATTTATGGTGTACTTACACACACCCGTGCCCATGAGGTCAAGGTCTTAGAGGCTAAACATCAAGTTGGAGTCTTGTGGTGGACTATTTTTGCATTTGTTTTAAATTTACCAATTCTTGGAACGCCTAGCTGACGTTTCACCAAGGTATTGTCTTCTTCCAAATTTGTGAACTTCCTTTGTTCAAAAATTTTGAGTTTTGCGTCATTCTAGAAAATTAGAACTATTTCAGCGTTCAAGCTACGAGTAAACCTCGTCTTGAATATCTTTTACATTCACACATTCACACATTCACATTAGCGCTAAGAATGGCCAAAAAATCGACCAGCGTATCTTGGTGATTTTCGCTGCACTCAAGTCTCTGCAAAGCGTGGCATGGAGAAACCCTTATGGGATAACTTGCTTCTACTGATTTTTTGGAGTACAATAATATTAAACCCTCTAAATTCCGATCACGATCTTGGTATCAGATATCAGCCCCCAAATGTGTCGACATTGGGTAATTCTCGCCTATCTTTCATCCTCTGAAACCAGACTTTTTCTCCAATAGGATTGAGTCAGTCTCGTTTCCATTCGCTCCAGGGTGTTCCTTTCTTAAGGCTTTTTTAATTAGTCTTGTACCTTGCGAGGGGTTGAGACGCGATGTCTCCTCTTCTAGTGGATTGGCCTTCGTTGGTACGATCGGTCAAAATTGATGCGCAGAGTTACTATGCTCAGATTGCACGTCTAAAAATCATTATACACCAAAAGAGAGTACAAGCTACTTGGAAAAACAACGTTCCCATGATTGCCAAAGGGTATCTTGTGGATTTACGGCCGAACCAGAAAGATGTGGGTCTTTTCAAAGTAGTTGTGCAGCAAGGAAACGGGGCGTAAAGGAAACGTCTTCTTGTGAGCCCATATTTGCTCCCAATCACAAGCACAGAAAAGTAGATTAACCGGTGGTCCATGACAGGAATGACGTCCTCGTAGACTTACCACGAGAAATGAGAACCAAAGACTGCAGTGAGTGAGCAACCAACGAAAGTAGCGTTGTACTGTAGCTAGAGTTTTGGATAAGGTTGTCGCTTCACGTTTCTTCTCGTCTCCTCTCTCCCCTCTTATCACGGTGGTTAAAAAGCCTTATCTTGGTTCGTGGGAAACATGCAAACCCGCTCAATTTTCTTCCTCTCAAATTAATTATGAACAATTTAAATGGGATCACGTTATGGAACTCTACATAATGCTATGTTTTAATGCTATTGTTTTAACTCGTAGCTCTAAAATACCCACATTTATTACCCCAACTCAGAGGCTCAAATACGAATTTGGATTTTTATTACTCCAAAAGGAGAAGATTTTTTTTCATGTTTTTGTTTGATCTCAAAATAGTTCAAATTGTTGTGTACTCTCACTTAAAACCCTCCAAATCTATGTATTTTTACGAAAATATTTTGAACTGTCATTTGTATAGCTATTTGAACATACAATGAAGATTTGAGGACAAAGAACTAAATATGCAATCTTTGTTTAGTTTGAACAAAATCTTCAAGGAAATGGTAGGATGGTATTCAAGACAAGTGAGAAGAGGTATAAATATTAAGAGTAAGTTTCTGTCTGATGTAGAATTACGGACTATGTGTATTTTCGTCAAAACTTTATGTGGCATTTTAACCACTGTGTCGTTTGTTTTACTGGTGGAGAGACAAAGGGTAGGTGATCATTGAAGAATGCAGCCTTGAATATGAAGATAAATTATCCTGCATATACGTGCCTGCATGTACCTACAACAAAAGAAGATGGTGGAAACGAAAAAGCTATTGGCAATGTTACGTAGGTGGCGAATTATAGGTGCATTGCAAATGCGTGGAAGTGCCACTTCACGAACGATAAATGGTCCTAGAATTCTCGTCTTTTCATATGTTGCATTCGAAAATGACAATGCAACTGTAAACTCAGCCTTCTATCATGACATATTGCATCCGTGTCGGTCTGAGAAAAACTTTATTTTTGCCCCCTCGACGATATGATATCTCAATAAAGAAGCCAGTGAAAGGATCAAAAGCACATTCGTCGATATCTTGGACATGCTTTTGTTTGCTTGAGCCATTTCGGGTACAAACGGAGGCTTAACTAGCAGCAAATGCACATTCAGACTGAAAGACTTTTTTACTCGGTAGTCGGTACATCTGATAAGTCATTTGAAGTATTTCAAATAGCTTTGATCAGAATTTTCTGCCAAAAGTAAAGCAGTGCTAAGAAGAGCACGGTTAGGAAATACGAGACCGCCCTTCAGAAGAAATGATGCTAAAATTTGACACTTCAGCTAAGTAGATAAAGATCTGCAGTTTCCAAAACGAATGAGCACAAGTTCATTTGCTGATGAAATAAGTATTTTTAAAAGGTTTTAAATTTTGAACGAGAATTTGAATATGCCGCCAAAACTTGTTTCGAAGGACCATCGAAAATGGCAAGGATAAGGATTCAAATAGAATGGGACCTATTTATGAAACATCGTTTCTACAGGGAGACTCAGGGCAAGAGATATTCACTAATGATTATTATATTCCAAAAGACAATACCAGTTCATCGTGACATCTGTGAATGCAACATAACTTCAAGGTGAAGAGAAATTGATAAAAATGAGGCAAACTCCATCTACGGTTTTGATATCTATTCAATCTACTATATATCCAGAAGGAACTTTTCTTTGTCGTGGATAATCACTATTTACTAACATTAGAAAGGAGAAATTATTATTTAACTGGTATCTTTTTACCCTATCGTCATTCATTTGCATGATGCAGATTATAACCACAATTATAGTAGGTGCATAGAACAAAGCATATTCGGTTTTTGATAAAGCAAAGCACATCGTTTTTATTTTAAGCATAAGCAAGAAGCGAAAAATTGCTCGTATGTTTTTTTTCAAGTGTGAGGTTTGTCAAACAGCGTAATATCCGTGGCAGAATATACATGCAAAGTTGTTTTTCCCCGCTCGGTAAGATTTCTCAATCAAATAACATGTATAGATCAAGTGTTTTAAAATTCGTTTATTTCCTGGATTTATCGAATCAACGGACATGATTTATTCTCCATGAGAACCCATAAAATCACAAACTCCTTGCAAAAGACGCTTTTTGTAAAGCGGGTTTCCCACATCTTTAACTTGATATTTCATCCACGTTTGTTCAAATTCGTAATGAAGGGATTCATGAGCCTGCTCTGCATAGAGGTTCATGTGTCTGCCTCCTCTCAACACGACAAACTCGCTCAAATGATCCAAAATCAAATGCACTTTTGGAATCAGAGACATTTTCGATTTTTTCCAAGCTTCTCTGAACGATTATACACAATCTTTGAAGTCTTCAATCTCAATATTTTCCTGTGATAAGCTCGAATTTAACCGATCAAATGCTTCTAGGACGTCAACGAATGCTTGGCCAATCTCGATTTTTTTGGCTTGACCGAGGATCTTCTTCAAGATAGGAATATTTCGAAGGAGCTTTTGACATTCGTTACCCTCAAAGGAACTTCCATGATAACTTTCTGAATGAATATGGACTTGCTTTGGCCAACCCTTGGCCTCGGGGACAAGAAGAATAAGTTTGCCGTAGGTGTGGTTGATAATTCCCAATCGAATGTGTAGCCAAGGGAGTGCGCAACAATGAAGAATCGGTGTTTCAGGTGGCTTGTGATGAAAAATTAATCTCTCCCTCTGTACTGAATAGAAGTTCTTAGGCTTTGCATTTGGTTCGATCTTGAACCTTTCATATTGATCTGAAAGGCTCCCCAAAGTGCGATCCTCAAACTTGGTGTCTTTCCACTGACCGTTAACCCATAAGCAATAAATGCAAGGGTAAGTGCTTTTGTAGTTACCGAGCCCGCAGACAGTGTTGTAACATTTCAAATCCTGTGAAAAAATGTCTTCTAAGTCTTCGGGAACTTTCAAGTCAAGCTTAGACAAGATGAGTTTGACGTGATCGTGGCACTCCTTCAAGGGTGAAATAGCCAAAATTAAGGCTCTTTTGACACCTGAGGTTTTGAATCGTCCAGACTCTTGATTTGGGTCCCGGCATACAAGGCACGCACTGACTTTGAGAAAGTTCTTTCCTTCATCAATTGACAAAAGGAGAAAGACATCGGATGTTTTCATATTTCGCTTCTCCAAGATAAGTGAAAACAGTTGGGAAGGATTGTTGCAAAATACGATTGGATGAAGTTTTCCGGTGACGGGAGAAATTTCTTCATAGACGTCGAATAGGGGCTGGTAAACCGAATTCGCACTAGTTAAGGCCTTTTTGATTCCTGGTTCAACTGGTACATCTTGATTGATGACTTTGACAAACTTTAGCACCTTGTTATCACTGATACCTGTGCATCGCTTGGCTGTGAGAATAGTTTCCAAAGAGAGTTCGTTCTGGCTCTTGTTGGCCATTTGCTTGTAGCTCCTATCTTTCCGAACAAATGTGGAGGAAGTGCTTCTGGTAGCTAAGGTTAGGCTCTCTCCGTGGCTACGCTTTTTCGACAAAAGGTCGCTTGCCACTATTTCAAGGTCTCGTTGCGGGAAATGCTTTTTTATGTTGCTTCTCAACGTCTCAGAGGTGCATGTGTGATGGCATCCACGGTAAATTAGCGTAAAACAATGCATGCAGAATATGCCACGGCTCAAGGGACAATTAGTTGACTTCTCAGCATTTTCCTTTTGTGCACCTTGTCCTTTCCACCTCTTGTTCAATCGTTTTCGAGATGACTTCAAACCAACAGTTTTACATTTCGAGCACAAAAGACATACACATATTTGTTCTCCCCGGAAGGGGCGGAATTTCATCATAGATGAGTAGTCTGGTAACTCGGGTAAGACCATACTAAAGTCTCCTTTTCAATACTTTCTGAGCTTCGATGAACAATTGGAACACAGTCCACTCGGAAGCCTTGGATCTTCCAGAGCGTATCCATCGACAACAAACTCCCTCACTAAATGAAGATAATTAGAAGTGGCAATGGACACAAAACTGCGGTCCATGCACACAAGACATAATTTTGACCTGGTCCTTTCGTGTTTGTCCATAGCCCTTTCAATTTTTGTTTCTTTTGGTTCAGCCCAATACGAATTATTATGATCGGTTCACTTCGGTACGAAACATGCCTCATTTTTATCAACTTCTCTTCACCTTGAAGTTATGTTGCATTCACAGATGTCACGATGAACTGGTATTGTCTTTTGGAATATAATAATCATTAGTGAATATCTCTTGCCCTGAGTCTCCCTGTAGAAACGATGTTTCATAAATAGGTCACATTCTATTTGAATCCTTATCCTTGCCATTTTCGATGGTCCTTCGAAACAAGTTTTGGCGGCATATTCAAATACTCGTTCAAAAATTAAAACCTTTAAAAAATACTTATTTCATCAGCAAATGAACTTGTGCTCATTCGTTTTGGAAACTGCAGATCTTTATCTACTTAGCTGAAGTGTCAAATTTTAGCATCATTTCTTCTGAAGGGCGGTCTCGTATTTCCTAACCGTGAGAGGAGTTACATGGTCAAATTTGTTTCTGTTTCTGTAAGTAGAAGTTCATGTAGAAAATTTGGCCTGGTTGCATATCTGCTTGACACGAGTAGCTTTCAAAAGTTGTTGTGATAACCGGAGGCAAAAGTGTGGAAGGAAATGGATTTGTCTCTCGGAATAGAAGCTAATGAATCCTTTTGTTTACGTGACAGACTGACGCCTAGCTACCATGACATAAGACGGAAAATAGTGCCTAAGACTCCCGCAACCTCGTTATAGATTATAGCGATATCACGACAGTTGTTAATAGCATTTGGAAAATCGGATGGGCACAATGGTTTTTTTGGTCCAGGTTGTAAACGGGATAACTTTTAAAACACCAGATAATTGAGTCGTTAAGACGAAAAAATCGGAAAGCTTGTATATTTCAGAGGCGTGATATTCAAGTAACATTTACTCCACGAGGGAAAAATGTTAAGTGCGTAAAACCAGGCAAAAAAGTGTTAGCTGTCGATAATTGTCAACTTTCAAATGTTTTCGAGGATCTTTCAAATAATTGGGAAAAAACTTTGTCCACCAGTGATCAATTTCTCAATTTAGTTAGAAGGTGGGTACAAAGTAATCTAATGTACGATATTTGTACTAAGGCAGAACATACAACTCATTTTCACTAAATCACTAATTTGCTGATGTAAACTAAACGAATTTCCCCAAAGATCTTGAGTTCTTCAAAAATATCTGCCTCCTCTCAAAGGTCAACATTTCAAATACTAAGAACCATTACAAACTTTTTCGGCTCTTTTTGGTGGACTTATCATATTGGGAATATTTTACCCCAAAGCACTCTTTATTTTGTACCTTTGCCGTTTACTTTTGTTGATATAATCCTAAACAGGAAGTAGTGAAACCTTTGGAAAGGAACTGGTTTTCTCATTATGCTTTTTTTTAAATTGATTTGCAAATAACTGAGCAAAGAATCGCATGATTGAAGTACAAAGCCAAAAGCATATTTGTTAGACGTCATGGACTTTGTTGCTCTTTTTTGCAAGCAGGGCTGAATTTGTCATGCTCAAGGTACGAACGACAAAGTGAATTTGTAGCAGGTCAACAGTTCAAAACAACTAACAGCCGCTGATTTTGCAGAAACGCTCCAAATCCAAATTAATGAACGCTATCTGACACTGTACGTTTTCAAAAGCATCCATGAGCTTTGTCCCAACATAGGTTTTAAAGTCAACTATAGTGACCGTAGAGGCTTAGCATACGAAGGAATATATACGTAGGTGTTGATCCAGTAGCATCTTTCAAGTCAAGCTTGAACAAATTTTTAAACAGCATTCAACCATGCAATCAAGGAGTAGCTCGGTCAGCCAACTCAAATGCACTGGTAGACCAAATCACATAGATTAAAAGGTACAAAATAGACGAAAAATAACCCTCCACTTTAATAGTAGGGGGGATTACATTCTCCGTAGCGGTTAGAAAGCCAGTGAAAAAACAAACCAGAAAAACTGAATAGTTCTTTTTGTAGTGTCTAAATATAATGCTTTAAAAGTAAAAATAAAGTTTTAGATAAAATATCTGAACACATCTATGCATTTTTCATTTGTTGAAAAGGCCATCACTCGATTTCTTTTCACCTTGTAACTATATGTACCATCGTTTAGTTAAAAAAAAAATATTTTTTTCATAATCGGTAGATATATTAAATTTTCTTTGACGCATTCTGACTTCATGAAATATTATCAAAGATGTTTCTTGTAATTTGGTGAGCTAGGAAAAAAATCATGATGTTCTTGGATATTTCAGTTCCAAGTCGATGAATAGGCATTTTAACCACGGTATCTGAAGAGAGGGCTTCGTGTGTTTGTGCCCGTAGTAGATAAATTATGATTTGAAATTGTGCTTTTGAAAGTTTAAAATGGATTGTAAAAAATTATTAGATTTGCAATTAGTGTTACATGGCAATGCGTTCATCGATTTCCATATTATTTATATTTTTAGTTCAAATTTCGAGACTCCGCTAGTTACAATTCATTGTCAATTAAGTCCTAGTTATCTTGGCTGTGGTGTATTTCAATATTGTGTCTTGTTGCTCGCTTCTTGAACTTTTGTAATTCTCATGAGGATTTCTCAAGTTCGTAAGAAAAGGTTATTTCCTCCTAAAGAGTCATTCAATGTTCTAAACCAAGAAACTCGTTCCGATCATTTTTCCTGTTTTCAGGTTTTACTACTAATTTAGTTTGGGCACCACACTCCTGCTCTTTATTCCATGAACCTGCACGTGATGAAATAAGATACATGACTTCCCTACCAATGTTTTGATTCTCTTGTCTCTACATACAGGCAAAGCAAATGGCCGTTCACCAAAGGTTCTACACGGCCTTAGCTCTTCACGATCTTGTCAACGAAATTCCATTGAGGGTCGTCTCTCAGAAATACGGCTCTTCGAAAGGTACTCATGAGTTATCCCCTTATTCCGGAGAAAAACGAACTCTGAGCCCGACACCTCCATTCAACTTTTCCCATAGGAATGCTTCAAAGCCTTCAACAGGCAGCATCAACGTTTGCTGGCATGGTGACGGCATTTTGTCATAAATTAGGATGGTTCAATCTGGAACTCTTGATCGGACAATTCCAAGATCGACTTCAATTTGGAATACACCGCGATCTCATTGACCTTTGTCGTTTGAATACCCTGAATGGACAAAGGGCTCGAATCCTTCACAATGCCAAAGTTGAGACTGTGGCTATCCTAGCCAACAGCACTCCAAATGAGATTGAGACCATCCTCCTGAATTCCATGCCTTTTGAAAGTGGGCGAAAAGGTGACCATTTTGATACGTCAGTTTTTTGGCCTTGTGCTACCTCGTTTTGATGCACAGCACAGTCGAAAATTGGACGTCCATGTTGATTGTTTAAAATTCAATATCCTAGTTGAATGGCTTATATCTTCAGGTGAAGCTGAGAGCGATTTCGATGCCAACAAGCGCAAAGAAATGCGGTTATTTTGGGTCACCGGTCAGAAAGGCCTTACAGTCAGTGAGGCGTCCAAGGCTGTTGTGGAAGAGGCCCGGGATGTGTTACAAAAGGACCTCGGGATACAAATTGATTGGGATTCCAAAGAGGACCGAGAACGAAACTTATCGGCATTAATGAACGGTATGAATTTTTTTATTGGATATGTTAAATAATAAAAAAACCTTTTCAGCCCTGTCATGAAATTGAAAATTTCCTTTTTCATACGAGGTACAAGTACCTTATTTGGGGTTTGTGCTGTCCAAGATGTTCAAACTTTTGTCTCGTCGGGTTGGGTTTCAAATGTTTCCTTTTAATCAACATAAAAGAGCAACAAGTACGTTAGCCAACTCCACTCACCCGACGAGGTCGAATTATCAATGATACAGGCCTTAAAAAAAGTCTTTACGTTTGTGCAATTCTTCCAACTAAACGGTCATAAACTCAAGCAAAGTGGGGATAAGTTTTTTTCTAAAAATGTACTACTTTTCCACTTTAGAGAGTGAAACAAAGAAGAACTCCCTTAAAACCAAGAAGAAGACGGGCAAGAAATCTACTAAGACCAACAAAGTAAACCTTAAACCGACGACGTCGTTGTCATCTTCTAAAGCCTTAAGGGCTAGATACCTGCAGAAACCCCAATTCTTAACCAGTGCATCGACTTCGTCTTCTTCTATTGCTGCTTCTACAAACGGCTCGACGAAAGTGTCGCCTCATTTGTTCTCGTTGCAAGGGAAACCCAGAACACAAAAACGCATGTCGGGATCGATTTTCGACGGGAGTGTCAAGGCCTCGAGGAAGTCTTTGGAACAAGTTTCTCCGCGAGAATATTGCAGCACTCCCGTGGCTCCAAATGCGGGCACAAGAACCTTGGTCAGACCTGGTAATGTACCCTCGAAAGTTTTAATGTGAATCTTTAAATAAAAAATCAAATGTTAAATCCATGTTGGGCGAGGTCGTTTTGTTTGGCGTCGAAGCACTAATACTGTAGATGTTAATGTGTCTTGGGTGCAAGGAAGGTCAGAAGCAGGATGTTTGAAATTAAGAGGGTGGATAAAATCTCGTCCTTAGTTGTTTGCACCTCGGCCAGAAACGTTGTTGTGATGGCTAGTTAGCTGAGATGTTTATGAGCAAATTAAGTTTCAATTATGAGACACAATCCTCTTAACTTTGGTACAGCATTTCGATAGCAATATCAACGTTCACAGAGCTCCAATTCTCTATTTTGTTGGACAAAATGAACCTAGATTAAAAAGGATTCATTCTGCCTAGATGAGAGGGCCCTGTACTGCACACTGTGCAATCTTTTAGGAATGTTNAAGTTTGCATTTCAATAAGTCCATATGGTCAGGACACCTAAAACGTCACCATCCAAAACGTCAAAACAAGACACCGTCCAAGATGTCTTGACCGTT
>NC_081444.1:2463895-2464235 GCF_007210705.1 Tigriopus californicus
TGCAGCTAACCAATGCCAGAACTGGGTTAAAACGTCTTTGGAACTTAGAACTGTCTATTTCTCGTCCTAAATGCCGCCGAGATAAGGTTTCTAGAGACGAGAGTACATTTGGTTTCTCAGTCACAGGTCGCCCCAAGCCTTATCTCTCTCAAGGAGGACCTCTTAACGCGAGTACAATTTAAGTGAGGCTTACTTGTTTTTAATCCGAAAAATAACCCATGGATAACTGAAGGTGGATTTGTAACTACTTTACTGAAAAACAAGACTTTGAGCCAAACCAGTGTGCTCGTCATAGTTGGAAAATTGGTTTAGAGTGAGTATCCATGTGATGCACTTGAAG
>NC_081444.1:2464271-2464695 GCF_007210705.1 Tigriopus californicus
GTTCACAGAGCTCCAATTCTCTATTTTGTTGGACAAAATGAACCTAGATTAAAAAGGATTCATTCTGCCTAGATGAGAGGGCCCTGTACTGCACACTGTGCAATCTTTTAGGAATGTAGGTCCATGCGGAACGAACTCCATAGTAACTCAATCTTCCTGTCTCTCATAATCCTTTGAATTTGTTAGTGTCAAGCAAATTGCAATTGGATGTGCTAAAGTTTGCAAACCTGTATCAGAGCTGATCTAGGCTAATAAGGACACCCAATGTAATATATATGTTTACACGTAAGACTAACTGGCTCTCAAGTGGGGTCCAAAGTAAAAAGAAAGAGGAAAATATACTAGTAGAAATATCAAAAAAAATGTGGTTTCAAGCCGTACCTGGAAGTGTGTTCTGTAATTTCTTCTAACAAAGCAAATATCC
>NC_081444.1:2464725-2465220 GCF_007210705.1 Tigriopus californicus
GGAAAATATACT
Organism: Tigriopus californicus; assembly: GCF_007210705.1. NCBI lineage: Eukaryota > Metazoa > Arthropoda > Copepoda > Harpacticoida > Harpacticidae > Tigriopus > Tigriopus californicus. The sequence continues at coordinate 2,464,738 of NC_081444.1, forward strand.
AGTAGAAATATCAAAAAAATGTGGTTTCAAGCCGTACCTGGAAGTGTGTTCTGTAATTTCTTCTAACAAAGCAAATATCCGGCTTGCTTTATTAGATGATATCTAGTCCTATCGTGGAATTTTCTCAATTTAAAAATGCATCCTTAAAAGTCAAACTGAATAAGAATAAGAATTCTAGGATAAGAAAAATGAAATCTTCTTGGTAAACAATAAATAGTTACTTCAATTGAGGCAAAGCGTATCAATTTCCTGTACTTGGAGATCACTCGTAACCTTCCCAATCTGATTTTATTGCCTTAAATGAAGTGGCATTACTTAATTCCTTTTGAGAGTGATCCAATTACGAACAAGATGAAACCACTTATACAGATTAGAAAATGCTAACTCATGGCAACCAAATACTGCACCAAGGCAAAATAGATCTTCGTTTGGTGGAAGATGTTCTGATCTACCGAAAAAGTAAGGCACACAACAAGAAAACCA
>NC_081444.1:2465271-2470152 GCF_007210705.1 Tigriopus californicus
GACAGTCGAAAATTGGACGTCCATGTTGATTTGTTTTAAAATTCAATATCCTAGTTGAATGGCTTATATCTTCAGGTGAAGCTGAGAGCGATCGATTTCGATGCCAACAAGCGCAAAGAAATGCGGTTATTTTGGGTCACCGGTCAGAAAGGCCTTACAGTCAGTGAGTGCGTCCAAGGCTGTTGTGGAAGAGGCCCGGGATGTGTTACAAAAGACCTCGGGATACAAATTGATTGGGATTCCAAAGAGGACCGAGAACGAAACTTATCGGCATTAATGAACGGTATGAATTTTTTTATTGATATGTTAAATAATAAAAAAACCTTTTCAGCCCTGTCATGAAATTGAAAATTTCCTTTTTCATACGAGGTACAAGTACCTTATTTGGGGTTTGTGCTGTCCAAGATGTTCAAACTTTTGTCTCGTCGGGTTGGGTTTCAAATGTTTCCTTTTAATCAACATAAAAGAGCAACAAGTACGTTAGCCAACTCCACTCACCCGACGAGGTCGAATTATCAATGATACAGGCCTTAAAAAAAGTCTTTACGTTTGTGCATTCTTCCAACTAAACGGTCATAAACTCAAGCAAAGTGGGGATAAGTTTTTTCTAAAAATGTACTACTTTTCCAATTTAGAGAGTGAAACAAAGAAGAACTCCCTTAAAACCAAGAAGAAGACGGGCAAGAAATCTACTAAGACCAACAAAGTAAACCTTAAACCGACGACGTCGTTGTCATCTTCTAAAGCCTTAAGGGCTAGATACCTGCAGAAACCCCAATTCTTAACCAGTGCATCGACTTCGTCTTCTTCTATTGCTGCTTCTACAAACGGCTCGACGAAAGTGTCGCCTCATTTGTTCTCGTTGCAAGGAAACCCAGAACACAAAAACGCATGTCGGGATCGATTTTCGACGGGAGTGTCAAGGCCTCGAGGAAGTCTTTGGAACAAGTTCTCCGCGAGAATATTGCAGCACTCCCGTGTGGCTCCAAATGCGGGCACAAGAACCTTGGTCAGACCTGGTAATGTACCCTCGAAAGTTTTAATGTGAATCTTTAAATAAAAAAATCAAATGTTAAATCCATGTTGGGCGAGGTCGTTTTGTTTGGCGTCGAAGCACTAATACTGTAGATGTTAATGTGTCTTGGGTGCAAGGAAGGTCAGAAGCAGGATGTTTGAAATTAAGAGGGTGGATAAAATCTCGTCCTTAGTTGTTTGCACCTCGGCCAGAAACGTTGTTGTGATGGCTAGTTAGCTGAGATGTTTATGAGCAAATTAAGTTTCAATTATGGAACACATCCTCTTAACTTTGGTACAGCATTTCGATAGCAATATCAACGTTCACAGAGCTCCAATTCTCTATTTTGTTGGACAAAATGAACCTAGATTTAAAAAGGATTCATTCTGCCTAGATGAGAGGGCCCTGTACTGCACACTGTGCAATCTTTTAGGAATGTTCGGTCCATGCGGAACGAACTCCATAGTAACTCAATCTTCCTGTCTCTCATAATCCTTTGAATTTGTTAGTGTCAAGCAAATTGCAATTGGATGTGCTAAAGTTTGCAAACCTGTATCAGAGCTGATCTAGGCTAATAAGGACACCCAATGTAATATATATGTTACACGTAAGACTAACTGGCTCTCAAGTGGGGTCCAAAGTAAAAAGAAAGAGGAAAATATACTAGTAGAAATATCAAAAAAATGTGGTTTCAAGCCGTACCTGGAAGTGTGTTCTGTAATTTCTTCTAACAAAGCAAATATCCGGCTTGCTTTATTAGATAAATTTAGTCCTATCGTGGAATTTTCTCAATTTAAAAATGCATCCTTAAAAGTCAAACTGAATAAGAATAAGAATTCCCAGGATAAGAAAAAGGAAATCTTCTTGGTAAACAATAAATAGTTACTTCAATTGAGGCAAAGCGTATCAATTTCCTGTACTTGGAAGATCACTCGTAACCTTCCCAATCTGATTTTATTGCCTTAAATGAAGTGGCATTACTTAATTCCTTTTGAGAGTGATCCAATTACGAACAAGATGAAACCACTTATACAGATTAGAAAATGCTAACTCATGGCAACCAAATACTGCACCAAGGCAAAATAGATCTTCGTTTGGTGGAAGATGTTCTGATCTACCGAAAAAGTAAGGCACACAACAAGAAAACCAAAAGAATGTCTCATAAGTAATTTTTTTAGATCCGTGGGCGACAGCTGAACGGCTGTTTGGGTATAGGTTCTGATTGAGGAGGGCACAGCCAGTCACCTTAGAGGACTACAATGCCGTGGTTGGCCAATTAGTTGCCGCAGAAAACCGTAACAACCCGATGTCACTCTTCTTTTTTAATAGGGTACAAAAAGCTTCTACCATACCAAGTACAGTAAACGGAGGAAATACGAAACTTGTTGTTGTGGCTTTGTGCGTGACATTTGTTGGGTATTTTGGATTTTTGCATTTCTGAAGCACAAGTGGAAACCGTTTCTATCATACTCTTTAAATTTATTCCTTTGACTAAAGAACAAAAAGGGTTATTGAGAAATTTCACCTTGATTTCCCAAAATTCCTCTATAGCCCCCTTACGCTGCACGGCAAATGTTTTACGCTCTGCACTTCAGAGGGCGCTTTGCCATTCAACCTCTACCAAAGATAGGGCGATTGGGCCATTTCCTTTTCATTGAACTTATTGCGTTTTGCGTTGTTTTGGCTGATTCTTATCAAAATTTTATTTATATGGTTAGTACCCACATAATGTCCGGAAAAGAAATTGCGTTCAAGGCAAGAGCAGTTTATTTAGGAATCTACGACCGTGCCTCTTCCCGTTTTCTTGGCCTGCGTGTGACGTTGCAATAAGGCCCTATAGTTGTGTAATTCAATTTCCAAAACTATCGTTTTAACGATGAGTTGCTCAACACAAAAAAATTAAAATGAATAGCGTAGCCCCTGTCGGCTATTGACTAACCAATGCCAGAACTGGGTTAAAACGTCTTTGGAACTTGGAACTGTCTATTTCTCGTCCTAAAATGCCGCCGAGATAAGGTTTCTAGAGGACGAGAGTAATTTGGTTTCTCAGTCACAGGTCGCCCAAGCCTTATCTCTCTCAAGGAGGACCTCTTAACGCGAGTACAATTTAAGTGAGGCTTACTTGTTTTTAATCCGAAAAATAACCCATGGATAACTGAAGGTGGATTTGTAACTACTTTACTGAAAAACAAGACTTTGAGCCCAAACCAGTGTGCTCGTCATAGTTGGAAAATTGGTTTAGAGTGAGTGTCCACGTGATGCACTTGAAGTGCGTTCTTTTATGCAGGCAAAGTTGGGGAAAGCCTATGACAATAACCCCCCCCCCCCCCCCCCCCCCCCCCCAATGCACTCGAAAACGGGATTTTGAATTAATAGCCCATGTGTAATAAAGAAAATTCAAGGAAAGATGTAGTGAGACAACCTGTTTTGGGGAATTATAATGAGGGAGTAGGTAGACAAATATTGCACTATTCAGGGTTAATTTCATTTTATTTTTTTTGTTTGGGCTGCTAGGGTCCGAGGATTGGCCCTCGCTCGGCTAGCGAAAATATCCAAACTCCGATTGGCAGTTTCATGTGCAGAATCGAATGCTTCTCCACCTTTGGATTTTTCAGCGTCTAAAAGTTTGCTTAAGAAAGGCCGGAAAGGAGAATCGAACCAAGGACGGCTCTCGTGTTAGGAAACAGCGATAAGCATAACGCCAGTCTCCTCCCTCCCTTTGTTGAATTGTCACGTTAAAGACCTCAAAAAAAGCAAAGTTTTGGGGCGATATTAGAACACTTTTCAACAAGTCTGCAAATTGAAATATTTGGCAAATTGAATATGTGTTGGTTCAGGTTGACTGGGCATGTTATCTACAGTTCTTCCTCAATGAAATGACGTCAGCTGTTTGCTTTCCCCTTCTCTTCTCAAAGGAAATAAGTAAACACTAGGTCAATCAGACGATTATGTATGAGAGAGAGTATTTCAAGATATTTTGTAGGGTTGAACGAAGAGTACTCCGAACATCCTTTGATTGGAACATGAAACGCTACAAAGGCAGGGTCTGTGAAATCTGAGATTTTGAATAATGTTACTTTGCCCGCAAGGAGAACCATTTTTTTTAATTTTTATTAAGATCGGTCTTCAGAGGCATGATATTCACTCTCATGCATGCAAAGGAAACCAAACGCCACGGTTAGAGTCTCTATCTCATGGATTAGTAAATAAAAAGTAAATTTCTAGCCCCGGGTGAAGCGAAAAAACATTTCCACCTGTCAGATTTAACTTTGAGTGAAAACCATACCTTGGAAATTAGTTCTCATAAAAAACGACTGCGTATTCTTTAGTTGGGGGTCTCTCTCTTTGCAAGTAGTTTATTCAAGTTTGCATTTCAATAAGTCCATATGGTCAGGACACCTAAAACGTCACCATCCAAAACGTCAAAACAAGACACCGTCCAAGATGTCTTGACCGTATCGACTTTCTTCAAGCCTCAGTTTGTTAAACTGCACCCAAAGAAAGGCCCCGCTATAGAATAAATAGCTATTCTTTCGCAGCTTCTAAAACGACGGTGTGAATGAAATAATTTCAATGAAATAAGACGGTCCATGCATATTTTTGAAATTCAGAAATGAAAAAGTAATTAACGTTACTCAACGGACATCACGACTCTCCTGTCTTCTGGATGTGTTTCTCCTAAAGGCCCGAAAGACAGGTTTCTCTCGGCAATCTATCTCACCACGACACCCAAACAACCTAAGTAGCATTGACAACTCGACATCAAGCACTCGGTTTAGCCTGTAAACTGATATTCAACATGGTAGCAGAGTACATTGGCAACTCCATCTTACAGCTTGCAAGCACGGCACTAGGCGTGAATCCTC
>NC_081444.1:2470203-2477380 GCF_007210705.1 Tigriopus californicus
GCCAAAGCCGAATTAGCCCCGGTTTCCTAATTATGTCGGATAGTGATTCTGAGGACATTAGTGGTGGTCCACAAATGAGTGGACCCCCACTTGCCAGTCAAATGAGAGACCTGGCAATAGTTGATGTGTGCTCACAAAGGACCCTATTCGAGACCTTTATCCAGGAGTGGAACTCTCAAACGAGGTTTTCGTTGGCACTTGCGTGTCAGAGTGAATCGAATTCAAACAACGGAAAAGCTACAATCATCGGAGGCAAAATGAGGAAAGGTAGCCTTCGAAACACTAAAAGCAATGCTCTCAAGAGTGTGGATCAATTACGTTTATCCTCTCTTGCACTGAAATTGGTCGGACTAGCAATTAGTTGGGAATCTACAAGTGTATTCTACCTTCGATTGGATCCTAATCCAGAAAATGAGACCAATAACGACTCGCTTGACCCGCCGAGTCAAGACACTTCACTAACCACTAACGAGAGAATCCAAGCCTTGTCCGAAGTGTTCCATGGATCCACGAATACCAAAAGACATGTCACCATGTTCGATTCCAAGGCGCAATTCAAGGTCCTTTATTTAACCTTGGGCCTACTTGTCCCACCTTCATGGCTCATCTTGGACCCAAAAGTGGGTTCCTGGATGATCCAACCCATGGACAAGGAACGGAATCTCACCAATCTAGTCATGACTTGGGATCCGAGCTCGAAACCAGTCCTCGAGTACTTGGGCTCTTCGACCGGTTGCGGAAGCGTGGGATTGAATGTGGAGGGAAAGAATCCTGCTCGTTTGAGGGCTGTGAGCGAATGCTTACTAGCCTGGCGAGTGATGCGAAAACTTCAGAGCGAATTGGAATCCATTGGCATGTGGAGGGCCTTCACAGGTGAGTCAAGTTATGACAGCCTTTTGGGGGCAAATTGGTCGGAGTTGCTAAAGAATTTTATCCCATTCACAGGAATCCATCTCTGATTCCGACTAAATTGATCAGTGTATAGAGACCGGTACATGATCATGGTTGGTTCCTAAAAGACCGATGATATGTTAAAAACGAGTGTTTTGGTTGCCATAAGACGGTCGCGGATATAACTTCTTAAGATAGACCGTCCGATAACAAGACCGCTTCTTCCAACATGTGGGTACTATGGGTCATGTAATGCAGCCCATGGGATGACCCAAAAATTTCAGCCATGTCCAAAGTAGAGAATGTTATTCCCTGGAGTTGGAGAAAAACAGTATCTTTCAATCTCCGGAAGCAATCAATTCTAGAAGTTTTGAATGAACATAAGCTAGTGTGAATTATCGATTCTGCAGAGAAAGCTAAAGATCGTTAAAGGATCGTTATAAATCATCCTTAACTTAAACTGACTGTGTTAAGAATCTGGAAGTTATATGCTGTAAGTGCCAAAGTGGAGAGGGAGGTACTCTGTTTGTTAGTGGTGCTATCAGGAATTCTCTATTGGCTTTTTGGTTCACTAATTAGTTTCCCTCATCCAGGGGCCTTCCCTATTGCTCTTTGTCTCTGCTTCAATTATCGACGCATCCTCAGACACTGGAAGCCTTCAAAGCATAGTGCAGTTGTTAACCAACCCATACTCAATAGAATATAGATGCGCACACGGAATTGATCAGTGAGGAAGTTGCTACTTAATTGTTTAATTAAGTGATAAAAGGCTGAAAACCTCTTTTGTACTTCAATAGCCGTGATCCAATTTAGATCCAAGAGAATCTTTGAATAAAAAAACCCTGTTTGGAAGTTACAGTTTACCTTGGGGAAGTTATCTCACAAGCAAGATTTGCCTCATAAGACCTAGAAATGAGTGTTGAAATAGCAAAAAATTGTGAAGGGCATTGACAACAAAAATGTTAGATGGAAAAGAAAGAAGGAATTCGACAGATTGTCGCCAAAAGCTCTAAGTTTCCTTCAGTTGGTGCAAGAGAAACAAAAAAATAAATCCTGCTTTTGGAGTTTAAAAATAGGCACGAGCAACGGGTACTATTGGGGTCGTTACAACAACAACATTTAGAGATGCATTGTGATTTATTATTTTTTCGTTACTTGCCTTCTCTTTGATCGGTGTTTATTTTCAAATGGTGTTGTTTTAAATGTTTGATGAAGAGATATAGATGGAACTTATGAGAACCAAACTGGAGGGGGGGATTTTGGAGGAAAATAATTTTAGGTTTAAAAAGAAGAATTTGAGGGAACCTACAAGTGTGTACTTCTTTATTCTGAACTGTGTTTTTTGGGGGGGGGGAGTGGTGTTTAGTGACAAGTATAATCAGCGTATTCGAGACAAATCAGGTCATGGTGAAATGTGACCACAAGCAGAAAGTTGCTGACACAAAATTACAATCATATATGTGGCGCTTTTTGAAGCTAGGAAATCCCGCACAGCGATTGGGGTTTGGGGAACCTATTCAAGTGTAATCAAAAGAAGTGGGAATCATATTTCGGAGCAGAGTTTGGAATATAAATGTCCGAACTCTTCTGTTGGTGCTCATGCTGTAGGTCTTTGGGCAGCTCATCCTCAAATGTACAAAATTATGGAGAAGAAAAATAATTTCTGAATTATACCAGTTAAGTTCGTAACATTCACCTTTCAATCTTACCGTTCGTCAACAGTCATCATAATGTAGAGAAGAAGGCTTTGGTTAAAGAAAATAAGGACCCCTTTTTGTTTTCTCCAAGGCGAATATTTGTACTAAATACAATCATTGTCATCCTGCAAATTTTTGAGCCCAAAGCTTTATAACCCCTTAAAAAGGAATGTCTCACTAAGCAAATACGCAACCATTGCATCAGTGCTGACATGACGTTTCACGCATGAATGCTTAAGGCCTTGAAACAACCGTTTCAGGAGCGTGCGTCTTTTCTCACTATCACAGTTCTTGAAGGATTTCATTGGATACTTTTATGCTGCCCAAGTTTTTGATCCAAGTCGACAGAACGAACCTCACTTTCCATTTTTTATCGATGATGAATAGCTTTCTGCACTGTGAAAACACAAAACAAGTCCAGAAAGCTTGGGGTTATGTCGCTTGGGAGAGCCAGACGAACAAGTTTAGGCAGCCATAGCAACAGCCAATCCTTAATTGGCAGATTCTTTTAAAAATTGTAAGCCTCGTTATTTGTGGCCGATTTAGAAACAGGGGCAACCCTGGAAAGGAAAGGCTCAAATCACATTTTTTGCAACTAAGCAATTGTGTAATAAACGAAGAACGACTGATTAAAATGCTCAAAAGGTTGCATATGGTTACTTTCCATGCACTTTGACATGAGTCAGCAAGTTACTGGATATATTAGATTGCATAATAGTGTAGACATATTTCGCCTCTTGATTTAGGTCGTCATATGATGAGTTCAAAATAACAAATGACATGGGCCTAAAGTTGCACAATTATAACCGGTTTTGATCAATGGGTTGGGTGTATTCTGTATTAGATTCGTTTGCAACAAGCGGTTTTTTCATCACACTTTGAGAAAGCCAGCAAACATCAAAGCCATTCTGTCGCTTTCGTATCCTTGTTTTTAAACAACAGACCACCTTTGGTGAAGAAAACGAGCCCCTCAGAAACCGCTGATGTGTGAGAGCCAATCAAAAAAAAAATTCCCGTCACTTCTTAATGGCTTCAAGGTGCTTTTGATACGAAATAATTTTGCGGTTCTAAGAAGTGTGACATGAATTTGAAAGCTCATTTCGTTCAGAAACTATGAATGAAACCAGTGATCTAAGGTCTAAACGCAAAAAGTTCCATTGAATGACCACGCGAATGCCCAAGAATTGGTGTTTTGTTTGGAACATTCACTGTTTGATCTCACTTACTTGTTTGCGACTTTCCTTGTGTATGTATGGAACACTTTTTAGATTAATACCCCACGCACCCGAATAAAAAAAAACTGTTGGCCCATATTGATTTTCATTCATGAAATTATGAGCCCAGACGACATACACATTTCAATCACAAATTGGTGCCCAAACTTTCCAATCGAACACTGGAACAGCACTGGAACTCTGAAATTCATTTACATTTCTATAACCTTTTTTTTGGCTCTTGGTCATGTCAAATTGTAAAATGAATAAAACTGTATGTATAAATATCATACATAAAAATCCATTCAAGGATAAAGGAATGCAGTGGTCAAGAATGATAAAATAGTCGACTAGAAAGTGACAATGAATGTGTCTAGATATGGTTCAGTGCGCATAAACAGAAGTGAAGAGAAGAATTGTAGATAGTACACAAACTTTTTCTTCCTTTCATTATTTAAGTTCGCTTTTATTGATATACGTATTTGCTCTTATATTTCTCTGCCAATGGTGCCAATGAATACTTTTAGCTAATTCTCTGTTAAGGCGTTATATTGCGTTAATGAGAGCAATAAATTGATTTAGCCTGTATCAATAATCTTAATGAAAGTATGGATATTCCATTGAAACGGGATTGAGTTATGTTAACTTATCAGACGAACTTAACAAATTATGGCTGAAAGCCATGAGTATGTTGCTTTAACTTGGGATCATAGAGCGATGGTTTTTGAAAATCCTGATTCGATGTATTTTAACAACAAGTTTTGTAAAACGATTTGAGAGAGGTTTAAAATTTAGATATGTCTGACTATAGTTCTATTTTTCTTTTTTTTTATCATAGTCCATCTAGTACTCGTGAACCTTGATTGCGGTTTGTTTTGTTTCTTACTTATCAAAAATTAGATCTTAAGCAATTTCATCATCAATTATCGATTAACAGCCACGTAATGTCCTTTGAGATGTATTCTCGCAAATAAACATTTTCGACATTTTACCTAATTATAATAGCTGGGGTTCGAGTTTTTCATTTGATTTTCATGTTGAGCAAAATCCAAAAATATCTGGTAACAGCTCAGGTACCCGTTTTCTGCTCCCTTTTGTTCAAATATTCCATTCATTCATAAGACCGATCACCAAGCTACTGCAATTTTTGTTGGACGTTAATATCTGATGAAAACTTGAGGCTATTAGCTATAGAATTCATATCAATCCACGAGATTTTGGGCTCGCCCTCTAGTCATCTTAATTTTTTTTCAGCCCAAATGTGTAAAAAACTTAGCTGGTTCTCTCTGAGGGCTTTGAATCTCTATTCGAAGGATAAAGTTGTATTTTTTGTGGGCAAAGAACTGATACATCAACAAGCAGTATGTCAATGGATCGCCTAAGAATTCATTAGCATTTTTCTATAATCTTACGGAGATCGTTATTGGTATAATCTTACATAACCTATATCAAGGGCTTTATTGAGTTCATTCTACTTTCCTTGGGGATCTTTCCCTTTTTTGAGCCTTTCTTTGAGGGTGAGCCAGACGGCATTTAAATCATATGTAAGGCACAAGGCGCCTAGATACACATCTCGGTGTCAAATTCTGAAATCGGGCCCAGAAATGGCCTAGGAGGCATGAGTGTCTTGCACCCTATCCTAGAGAAGCACTCCAAGTCGTTTTTGCTCAAATTTTATTTGCTATCAATCAACTGCGAGGGAAATTATTTGTTTGCCCCGGTTGAGCAACTGAAGGAAAGTGCGAAATTAATTTCATGCGCTCTTGAAAGAACACAATCCAGAATTTGAAGGGTCCAGTTCACTTCACTTCAAGTCTTTTCGAGGATCTACAAACTGGCTTCGGTCCAACGACCAACTCCCATACAAAGCCTGTGCAAGCTAAAGATGCCTTCTTTTTCATTTATTTATTTTCTTTTAACACATGTAACAATGTTTGTATAATGTCTGTACACCATTTTTATTCATATATTTACGCCTTGACATAACCATGTGTCGCTATCAAAATTATTATAAAGCATCCAGAGTGCAGGCATGCCAGATAGCACGAATTGCCGAGGTTACACTTATTTCAGGATTTTGAAATGCGAAGGAAGCGTCCGAAAAGGAGAATTTCTTCAACAAAATGCAGGTTTCCATAACCATGATCTGACATCGCTCGTTTCAATTATCAAGAAAACGAAACTCGCTTCTCCGAACTTCGGCCTAAAACCCCGCTTTCGTAGGTTAACTTATAGTGCCCAAGAGACTGGATTGAGTTCTTGAGGTGGTGCGGCATTCGATCGCTCATCATGGATTGAAAAGAGAACTTACGTCAAAGTACATTGCTTGGATACTAGTGATGAGGCGAGTCCGCACTCGAGCCCGAGTGGACTCGAGCTTTTTATTTGATGTTGGAGAAATTGACCCGACTCGAATGTTTTAGAAAGAAGTCGAGTCCTGATTCGTCAAACCTTAAGGTGTTGTTTATTTTCCGCCAGAAAACGGGCTTTACTCCGTCATGAACTGGCCGTGTAAGAAAGCAGCCTGTGAATCAGCTTAGTAAGAGTCTTTTTGTTGGACTTTAGTCCAAGAAAAGGCTGGAGTCCGACTAGAAGCCAGAAAATCAAAGTACGAGTAGTACCAACACATTATGGTAAAGCCTTTTCAATTGACCCTCCAAATCTGGAGCCCTGACTTCCTAACGACTCAAGAGCACATAATAGGAGATAATAGATAATCAGTAGGCTCCGACAAAATCTGTTGGATTTTTGGCTCAAATATGTCACTTTTATGTTGCCTTAACAACCCAAACATGTTGATTTTATGTTAACCAAAACCGTTTCGGTTTGTTGTTGTTGTATCCCGTTTATTTTTCCTAGCATAAAAACAAGGGCCGGCCAAAACTGGCAGATAAATATGGTCTTTATTGATAGCAAATTTGAATAAAAATCAAACAAATTTACACAAAAAATTGGAAATGAGCTTTTCAAAACATAGCCAACAAGACGTTCGAGGAAAGGGGCTATTTTGCCCTCCATATCAAGCAACACATTGATGAAAATTAATATTACATTATAAAATCTTCAAGCACCGTTAATTGAACCTGCTATTCCTAGGGAGCAGATTCTTGCCGTGTCTATGCTGGCTCCTGATTAGTAGTAGACCTTGAAAAAACCAGTTCCCATTTTGGTTGAACCCTTTTGCTACTTGGGAAAAAGTGAGAAAAAGTTCGAAAATTTGCGAAAAACTTAAAAGAATACCAAAAAATATTAGCAAGTGTGAAAAATTTGAGAAAAAATAAAGAGAAATGTTGAGAAATGAAAGAAAAAAAGTTAATGAATTGCAAAGACATTGCCGCCATAAAAGGTTATTGTTAGTCCTGTGTGTTGCCTTTT
>NC_081444.1:2477412-2493111 GCF_007210705.1 Tigriopus californicus
TATTAGAATGCTTGACATTACGACACTTTTTAAGTGATTCAGATGTTATGATACAGTATACAATTGGTTCTTTCCGAGAGTCTAGTGCTATTGCTTAGGGCACTTTTGCTCACTTAATGATTTTAAGTGTTTGGTTGGATCAAACCCATGATGGCAGCTATGGCAAGCGCACCTGCAGCTCCATTTTTGCTGACTTTCAAATGACATCTATAACAGGGAGGAGAGGAGAAATCTGAAAATACCTCACACCTCCAACTTTAGCCAATAACGAGTTCTTCACCGGCCATATTTGTGTCCTATTTGATCCACAACTGAATAAAGTCCTTGTTCTCAAAAGTCATCTTTCTCTTCGTCACGTATCATCACAGGAAGAAGAGAAAAAAGGTCAAAAATATGAGAATGGACGAGAATGATTTTTTTTGGCCCAAAACCCTCAAAATGCGTGAAAATTTTTTTTGGGGGTAAAAACATTTAGGGTCTGACTCTAATAATCAGTAAATAAAGGCCGTACTTTCGCACTGTTTCCGTCAATTTTATTTCGTCTTGTTGAGTGAACCTCTCTAAGCCTTGCCTAACACTTGCTCTGTAAATAACGATATATTTCTCATATAAGGAGGTCTGCAGATGTCTGACATAAAAAAGAAAGAGATCTTTCAAAGCAAAAATGACAAATTGATAGTGCAACTAAGCAGAAACCTCAGAGATGAAAAAAACCGCTCCTATTTATGAATATGATAAATACTTTGGAGTAGTATATGATGCAGGTTGGCTGGGTACCTTATTTACAACTTTTTTTCCATAGAGTGACTTCAACTGTTTGTCATTTCTTCACATCCAAGAGTATTACATGTTGGATTGTTTTATTTTGTTCTTTCCGGTGAATCCTTCAGACGTGGAAATGCCTTCCATCCTTACCTTGCTCCAAATGGAACTCAACGGCGTTGGCTTTTCCGAAGATGAGGCTGAGCGCCAAAGGAAGATCATTGTGGCCAGAATGGCCGATCTCGAGGCAGATGCATACAGATTGGCGGGTCGGGAATTCGCATTATCATCGTCAGATGAGATTTGCAAGGTGAGTCAGTTTCAGATGAACAGCAACATCGAACGCCCCATTGAAAATTCTGAAGTCTTTGGAATAGACAATTATTGATATGATTAAGTGTGCAGTTAGGCCTCAAATCCTAAGAGCTTTGACTAAGAGTAAAATCGGCATACCTCCACTGATCTCCACTCCTGTGATAGAAGTCTCTCTGGATAATACCACCCATTTTCAGCCTCATATCAGCAAAAAGAAGATTTTAAAAAGACATTTGCAAAGTGACAAAAGAAAGACACTTTTTGATTAATGTAGTCAATTGTAAATTTTCAAAAGCCTTTCAAAAAATACGTGACTGCTTTTTCTAAGCTTAAAACTTCCGTCTGTCCTTTTTGTTTTCAATAGCTTTGCACTTTGTGTATTTCATTTCCGTCCAAGTTTGTTTGAAAGGTGAGTGTAAAAGTTATATTTATGAAACTTTTTCTAAGGTCGCACATTTGCTTTATAAATTTATAAAAAGCGCTTCAATAAAAAATTAAGGAAAAAAAGAAGTGTTCGTGATTTGCATTTCTTAACAACTAAAAACGTGGTAAAGACTTTTTTAGCCTTTGAAAAATACTTGGTTGGTATTTATTTGGGTATTTTTCATTTTCTTAAATATTTTGATTAGTAACTTGGGTTTAAGACGGACCAACTATTTTGAATCACTAACATATAGTATCTATATAAAAGGTAGCAAAGGCTCAAAGCCATTTTTTTTTCGTTTGAATAATGCTGGGCAACAAATTTAACAACAAAGGATCCTGAAGGACAAAAAGCGAGGAAGAATTCTTTGTTCGACTAATTCTTGGATGATTTTGAAATACCTTTCGTACCTTCTTAGAATACTCTTCTGTCCCAACTTTTCTCCCATTACGAGAGTTCTTCCATGCCTGAAATGTTCCAAGTACAACATTTTTGGACTGATTCGACCTTTCGCAAACCTGCTGAACTGACTGGGGCCCAAATGGGACAAGCATTTTCAAGACGTGACTAACAACTGACTTGAACAGACTTAACATACAAGCGGAATACCATCTTTGGACTGAGGAGTCCAAATTGTCACCTTTAAGAGAGAAAAAAATCAGAATACTGGTTGGAGTTGGAAATGCTGAAGCTGGTATTTTTCCTGACATGTGAAATCGAAGTACATTTTAGGTAACCCATCTCAGATGCTAGAGCATAGATGGATTTCTAGACACTGGATGTCGGACAATCGACCATTCGGTTGGCTAAACACTACAATAAACCGGTTGGTGATCAATTCCCCCGAGACCATCCATTGTACTGTTTAACCAGCCGAGTGGTCGGTTGTCCAATATCCAGTGTCTAGAAATCTATGGACAGAGTAGGGTATGGACCATGTTTGTCCATTTTTGATTGTTTCAACCCATTCAGTTTGTCTGAAGGATATATGGACGATCGGCAAGTCAAACGCGGAATCGCTAGGCTGTACTGATTTTCAGAGGTACTCAAAGAACTCATAGACGATTCTATTTGATACATCCAACGTAATTTATTCGACAGCCACAGGTTCACCATATTCTTCTTTCAAGGCTTCTTTCACTTTCGTTCAATCCATCGACTTTTCCGATTGGAATAAAAAGGTGATTTTGCTCTGCACAATCAAAACTTGAATTCTTGTCTGCCATCGCCGTTGATACAGTATTAAATGGATGCCGGTTTGGGGAGGCTAACACCAAAGTCAACATTACATTTTTTTTTTAACTTAGGAATGTACTTGATCCCCTTAACGTGACAAGTACACCCGATATGCGAGACAAAACGTTTGCGAAAAATGCCGAAATATGATTTTAAAAACGACAAGGCAAGGTCACGATGTGAAATTAGTAACAAAAAATGCCATCAACGTTGGAAATTGAGAAATATACCGGGAAGCTTTTTTTAGACCCAGCTTGTGTGGAGATAGAAAAAAAACATGAGCAAGATACAAATTTAGTCTATTTCTAACCATTGCCGCCCAAATGTGCAGTCTATCGCTTTGTGGTGGTTGTATATTCGAAATTGGCTGGCTTGTTCAGATCCTTCCGAGTTGTCGCCAGAAGTTCCAATCTTTTTTATTGTGCTCCTGGAATTGCTATTCCCTTCTAGGTTCTTGAGCTCTCAATCTTTTGAGATAGAGTGAAATCCATCTTTTCTCCCAATCGTAACAAGGGCAAAATCAATTTCTTCTCTTGTCACTTTTTCAAGCCGTGCAGGGAAGTAGCAACATATTTGGTTACTGTTCAATGAATTGAAGGGTTAATTGTTCACGTGTGGTTACATGTTCTTGTCAAGTGTTTGCTCAAATTACCAAAACATCTAGATACGTTTTTCTTTGTCAGAGAGGCAAAAGGAACCACTGTTGTGAAATACACATGCTTAAAAGAAGCTCAGATAAGTGTGTTCAGTCACTTTAAGTACATTACAATGTATCATTGTCAAAAACGTAGTTAATCAGTATTAAACGTACGTACTCTTAGTTTTGTATTGATGTAAAATTTCGTAACCTTCTATTTAGCAAATGCCTAGTTGTCACAACTTGAAAGGTGCGTTTTACACCTTTAAATATCGAAAAATGGCCTTATTATCTTCCAAGTTATTTCCAAGGCCTGTTATTGACTTTTTCAACGACAAGAATTATTAGGTTTTTCATTTTACTTAAAACATCTTTAACAGCTAAAAGTAGCAAAAAATGTCACTTAAAACTTGCAAGAGATGTAAAATTTTTCTCTCTTTTAATAAAGTGCCAAACGCTACGCTATCCTATCATGTTTCTAAAGTATCTGAACGATGCAGCACATATTTTAATTTTCTCGTTTGCTCGATGAATTGGGAAACCCAACTAAGGCTACTCCAAGATCAATTGATTACGTTTAAGAATATTATCTCTTTATAGCTTTTAATTGGATTATATTCTAATCTGAGGTATTTTCCGAGATGGTATTTTACAAATGTTATTCCTTTTGTTTTAATAAACACCAAAATCGGTACTTTCAGTCTTGATATTTGCACAAAAACTTTATCAGTGATGTTGTTACCACCGTGGGTAGGTAGTAACAACATATTTGCCAACTGTACAATAAATGAGGTGCTTAAACTACTCCTTGGCACATGCTTAGTGATTTAATCTAGTCGCTTATTTTATCATATATCCCATCGTAAAAACGATTGAAGAAGAAAGAATTGCCATTAACATATGAGGGAGGTGCATTTCTTCAGCATGACATGTTGCTTTACAAGTTTTGTAAAATGCAATTCTGATTTCAGGTTAGACATCTTTCTTCTCAAGCTTTCTCTTGAGGCGCTAACATATGTGTGAAGTTGAGGGATTGATGACATATTCAGGTTACAAGACTGCTCCTTTCTTCGCCCATAGTTGAAATAAACCATTTTGGTTGGGCAATGTCCCTTGGCACAGGCTGGTTGGATTTTGATGTGAGCTTTGCATTGGAAACAAACGATTATGAGGTTGACGAAAATTCAATCATAGCCATGCGTTAAAGAGTGATTTTGACTCAATTCATAGATGAAAATGAATGCAGATCATGTGACAAGGCTTCAAAAACCCCTTTTCAAGGATGATTTTTATCGTGAGAAAAGTTTTGTTACGAATGATTGGCATAATTTTATTTTCGAAGTCCATGTAACCTTTTCTTAAGCACCTGGGTAAGAGATAGTTTATGATAATCATTAATGCTGTAACACAATGACATGAGTTGGAAGAATTCAAAATGAATGGTAATATTTGAAGGGTTGCCATATTTTTTACACTGGTAATTTTTGTTACAGAATTTAAGATGCAGCACAAAAAAATGAATTTGATGAATTCAAAGAAATGTGAAGACTTGAGAGTTCACCATACTTTTTTACACTACCTACAATATCGAAATATTAAGATCAAAGATGCTAAAAAAGAAGGAAAAGAAAAGAACAGAGCAAAAGAAAAGATTCATCTAACATATGAATTAGCTGATTAAATTGTGAAATCCAGAGCCCTCTAAAACCGATTTAAAAGCACCCCACCTTGCTCAACCTGTTCTCTCACATTTAGTTAACAAGTGAGCCACGTTCATCTATGACATTCGAAATTACTTCTCTTTAAACTGTGATAAAAAATGCTCCCATGTTTTCGTTTCCTTTTTTTTGTTTTGCAAAGAAGAGAGCCATACGATATATCATAGTGCGACATTCTGCATGTTCATGTCCACTCCATGATGATGAATATGCTTCAAAATTATCATTAGATTAGACAGAATTTCTTGCTCCGCATAATGTCACGTCCGCATTTTATATTGGCTCTGCAGATATGTATCATACTAAGATCCACTCCATTGGTACAACAATGCCCGAATGTAATGTAGAAATTCTTTCAAAATACTCATTGTGGTTTATATTCAACTCTATCCGTAGGTTATATTCTCTGAGCAAGGCTTTCTTTTCATTATCCCTTAAGCATCTTCATTGTGGTCCAATTCGAGAGCCTTGACCACGAAAGCCTCTCGTATTTCAGATCCTTTACCAAGAGCTGAAACTTCCTTAAATGGAGATCCAAGTTTGGGACAAATGCGATCCATTCGCTCGAGCACCCACAAGATTAAGAAGTTCGAAAGGATCTCCTTCTTGTAACAAGGACATTCTCATCAAATTGCAGGCTTACCACGATTTGCCCACACTTATTCTCGAGTGGCGAAAACTCAACATGACCATATCCAAGGTTCGTAATGTATAGCAATCTAGTTTTGACAAGTTCTAGTTGCTACGCTTGACGGAACGAAACTTAATTCAAGTATTGGAATGTTATTGTTAGTTGTTGGGACATGTTTTGTTTTTCCGCATTGATTCACGTTACCTTTTTCGTTGATAACAAGCGTTCCTTTTGTAAATAAAACATGAGCGACTTCGGCACATAAACATGTTTTGATTGATAGAGGCCAAACTCGTTGGCACCAAAACCAGAACCCAGGGCCCTCTTCGGTCATTGAAGATGGAAATGTGATGGTCATAGATTACCTCGCCTACTTTTAATTTCATACTTCACACCATGTACCCAAGAAGAGTATGTATGTACATGTTATACATACATAAATCATCCAGCTTACATCCTTTCCAGGTCGTGGGACCCATGATGCGGTCCAAATCCCACCATTCCCAGTTAAAAATGGACCGCATCTATCCAGTTTGCCAGACGCTCACAGCAACGGGAAGAATCAGTCTTCACGAGCCTAATATACAAAACATTCCCAGGGATTTCAACATACCATTAACGGAACGATTGAAGGAAAAAGCTTTAGGACGTCGAGAAACCAGACTCCTCAATTCCCGATTAAGCCGAGGTTCCAATTCGTCAAGGTCGATTCTATCGCCTTTAGGTGAGTTGGAAGGGTTCGCAAGCTCCTTCAACGAGGGGCTCTGCTCTAAGGTTTTCGTTGATTTTAACATCAAAAACTGAATCAAGGAAATGTTAAGCAGTCCCTTTTATGTTTCTTGGTAGGAGAACCCTTTATCTGGTGCATGTGGGGGAATTGAGGCTCAGGGTAGGCAGATTATGATACATTTTTCTTTGCTTCTCTCTCCAAGTAAATGGTTGTACTCCAATTTTGTTTGATGATTCTACCACAAAAGCCTCAGTAAGTAATTGTTTTATTAATTACAGTGAGCGTTGCTCTGTTACAAAGAGACTCGCACAAAGAGTTGATATGCGCAATGGCAATGGATACGTGAAACATGAGCAAGAAAAAATCACGCTCCCTTGTTATGGTTATGAATGAGGAGGACGCACTTAGAACAAAGTCTGAGTCAACCATATCGAGCCAGGCCTTGGTGCCCTGTAAGAGGAATTACATTATCCCTGATCAAGTTGATATAATTGCATTTGTCAACTATATAAACTCAGCAACCAGATAAGCCATATTTTTTATCCCATAAGCATAAAAAATGGCATCAGAATGATTTTCTTATTGTGGTATAAATGAGCACTTTCTTTAAGACAGGTCGAGGAAGAGAACCAAAATTTGGAATCTAGTTGTCCCAACCATTGCCCTATTTTTTGTCATTAATTATACTGTAATATGATTATTTCATATTTATCATTTTGTTTGAACCCTCTTTCAACTTTGTTTATTTTGGGTGTTTCACAGGGAATGGATTGGATTGGCCATTTCAATAATTAAGGTGATTGCTTAATATTTTCGCATTTCTGCTCGTAACATATTTAGATTCCATTAGCCATTGAGGAAATCAGATTCTATTGCACACACGAATTAACTCTAGACCATAATATTTCAAGGTGCTTTCCAAGAGACTGGAAATTTGTCTCAATGGGGAACTTTTGCTTTAAGATTGTCCGATTTCTAAATGCCCATTCGATTTGTTGCGGTGAAAAATTCTGGCGCTTGAACAGTCTCTACAAATATGTTTCAAAAGCCCGTTGGAGTTCATTTGAAACGCCTTTGGGCCTCCAGAAAGTGATGAGTAGGAGCTATTTCCTTGTGATCAATGGCATGTTCTCATGGGGACCTTGGTTACAAGACTTTTTATTGACTAGAACGAGTTTATATAAACGTGACTAGAATTAAGGTACGAGCACAAGCTTCCAATCACATCAGTCAATTCCCTTCGACATGGTTTTAGATTTTGTCTTTAAGAGAGCTGGTCCGAAAAACTCTTAATTTCAAAGCATATTGAGTTAGTAAGTAATGGCGAATTCTACTGTGCCCCCAATAAATGATTTCTTTCAGTGCACATTTAAATACGTTAGGACATCTAAAACTGGAGGTGGTTCACTACTTTCTCAACTTCCCATAGACTTCACCAGAAGCCCGAATATGTCTTTCTCCGCTTCAGATGTAAAACCTACCCCGAGGCCGTTAAAATGAGTCGAAAAACGTTGAGGAGATGACGTATTCAAATAAAAGGCATTGTGTTTGGACTATCTCTCACACAAATTTTAATCTTCCAATTCATTCCGTCAAAACCAACATGCTACTGAAGGTCATTAAAATTGCTTTAGGTACATGCTGTTACCTCCTACAATACTACATGCATTATCCTTATTCGTCCCTTGTGACCTCATTACTCAATGAAAAGAGATCGCTCTGAAGGACCACGGCTCATAAGCATTTCGTTTCATAGATGAGAAAATTATTGAAGCCAAGGTGGTCAAAAATCGTTTTGGAACGCACCGTGAAACTTCGAACTTCTAGGGGCAGAAGAGGTTTCAAAGGTTGTGAAACCCCCCAACCTTGAGTGCTCAAAGTCTCGAGTTAGTCGAGTGCCTACAGTGGCTTCTGTTGGGAAACGAAACTTTATTTCACCAATGGAACCCATGCACATATGGAATTTCCATGCTTGTTACCACTCTGAACTCTTCAGGTCGTGTGTGTGGAGATAGATTTACCATCTTTCAATATTTTTAGCTTCAAAAGACTTTCCCCAAGAGAGGAGCGCCAATGCCAATACCTTTATGGAAAGTTTGGAAGGTCTTGAAAAAGCCTACAGATTCAAGCAGCGGAAAATGGAAATTCCGGTAGCTTTTGAAAGGGATTCAGAATAACGGGTTATTGGAACAGATTACCAACATTCCATGCAGATTTGAAGACGTACTTTGTGCAGAGCTTGGGCAATAGCCATTCAATCGGATCTATTCAGTTGAGCGAAAACCGGTGTTGTTCTACATGGCATAAACTTGTTACCATGAGAAGTCGTTTATAAAAGCATTTCTCTACATATCTGCATCACAGAATGAAACACTAACTACGCCCACAAAGATATGTTTTGGCATGTGTTGTGCTAATATCAATAGAAACATTCAATCATTTGGTTGTCTTGCAATAAATACGTAGTTAAAAGCTCAAGTGATTGGCTACATGTACGTACATCAATCGTTTTCGATGTTCTTTTAACTTTGGACCTTTGATCACTACGGGGACTTAGGTCTGTCACATGAATAAGCCTACATGAAAGGATCATAAGAGTCATCGGATGTATCTGATGTATGATACCCATTGTATTCAATTCATAAAACGTCTGAACATGGGAAGCAATATTCATCAAGATGCAGAAAAAAAATCGATCAAACGCGATTTAAAGATATTCGTCCTTGTGTTTTTCAAAGCCTGGTCCCAAAAATTGCGAGGGTTTTCTTCTTCCTTTTTTAAACCTATGATGCAGCAAAAACTTTTTATGCACTCTTGGAGATTGTTTGAGTTGTCAAAAACAATAAACAATCTTTACTTAGTTGAATGCCAAGCTCTCTCGAACCTTTTCTGTCATAATGTAAGAATGCTATTTTAGCACATAAAACGGAGTTTTTTTAGGTATACACCCTGACAAAAATTCGTCCCGGTCGCCATTTGCAATGTTGTTTAACAGGTAATTATAGTGATTCATTCAATCTGAATGTTAAAACTTGTATGATGATCTTGAACTATTGCCATACAAGAAGCATTTCCTATTCTGACTATGTTCAAATCGTTCATTTAGGCATTATTTCGATTTAAATTCCATCGATCCCCATTTCCGATCATTGTCAATGTCTTATGTTTCTGCAAAAATGTCAACCCGCTCCACGTCTAGTAATATCGGCTGACTTTTGATGGCTTGAAGCCGTTTTTTTATTATCTAAGAGGAAGGAGGAATGAGTTGGAAGCGCCCCCCCAAAAAATATTATTGATGATGCATGGTTAAAACTGATGTAATATTTTTTCAATGCCCTGGCTTCATCTACAACTGAGCATCTTCTGAGAAAGCTCGAAAAAAAGTCGCAAATATGAAGGCAGAAAAACTCCACAGCTTGTTGCGGAAACAACAGTATGTCTTAATAAAAGGTATTTTTTGTTGATCTATTGTGCTTGTAAATATTATGAAAAAGCAACCGAACCGAAGCGAATTTCTGTGTCAGGGTGTATTCCGGTCATCTCTAGTCTTCTCCCATGTTTTAGTTTGGAATTGTCTAATTGAAAGGAAAACAATTCTGAGCTGCAAATGTTTTTTTTTTACTTTTTGGCCCTCTATCTACTTTTCAGCCTCGTACCTTGAAGACCCTACTCAAGCTTCGGTTTATAAAGTCAGCATGAGACATGCCATCGTTCCTCGATCTGGTTTTCTCATTTTGGCCGCCGATTACTCTCAATTGGAGCTCAGGATCTTGGCCCATATGAGTGGTGACGAGAAGTTGTGTCTCGCCCTTAATAAAGGTCATGATGTGTTCAAAGTGATTGCGGCCGCTTGGAAACGGACGCCAATCGAAAAGGTAACACACCGTAAACAAGCCGTGTAGACGGTTTATTTCCAGTTTAATTACGTCCTTAAGTCTTTTTCTCCCATAGATTAGTGACGACGAGCGACAACAAGCCAAGCAGATATGTTATGGTATGATTATACAGGTATTTACGGTAGACAAGTCTCTGGGAGAGCAGTGGGTTATGGGAAGAGGACGCCTCGGCCTTTATCCACTCTTTCAAAGCTACTTACCCCGGGATCAAGGACTTTATGGACAAGACCTTGATCGATTGCCGACAGAGAGGCTACGTGGAAACCATGAATGGCCGCCGACGGTACCTGCCCAAAGTTACCAGTGGGGCCACCCAATTTGTCAAGGCTGCGGCTGAACGTCAAGCTATCAACACGACCATCCAAGGTACAAAGAATTAACGAAATTTGTGTTGGACCAATTTGCCGCTCACTCGGCGAAATGGAAAGTTTTGATTCCCAGGGCTCAAAGTTTATAATGAGCTCGTTCAGGCTAAGATTAGAACATGGTGCGCTCGGAAAGTATATTGACTAGTTTTGTTTGAGCTCAAACGTTTTAGGGTAGCAGGCGTAGCAGAATGCAATTAAATGAGATTCTTAAAATTTTCTCAGTAGAGAGAGCCGCAGCAATGGCAAGCATTGAAGGAATAAAGTATTTATTTTTCTATGATTTGCTCTATCACAAAAGCATTTCGACCTCGTCGCTGCATTCCTCAAACACGTTTGGAATCAACGTAATAGTCATGGTTAAGGATGAAATGAGGTCGGGAACTGGGTCATAATCCTTAAAAAAATGTTTTTGAGCATTAGTAAGTATAGCGGGTTTCGCAAAATTGAACATTCCGGATAGATCTTTACCTTAAGTATGTTCCTCCAGACTTGTTCGATAATTTCCCATAGGTTATAAAGGTTTACCTATGTCAGTTCTGAGACTTATTTGTTTGGGGTCGCTTATTCACCGATTCATCATCACAACTTGAAAGGGGAATTGGCCTCCTCTTTAGCTGGGTTCTTGGATACGGTCCTCTCTCATTGTCTCACCTCGCCTTTGTCATCATAGTCATCATTTTGGTGGTCAAAAAGCCATATCAAGTTTCCAGAAAAGTACTTCTACCACTCATCTTGATAGTTTTCTACCTAGAAAATTATAAGAAACGTTTCTTACAGTTTTCTCTCTAGAAAATTATAAGAAACGTTTCTTATCTTATTGCTCGATCTAATTCTTGTTCAGATTAAAACAGTGCTTGCCTAATAACTGCCAAGATCGGTTGGGATATTTCTGTCAACAGAATTTTTTAAAAAAATACATCCATGGTTGCTTTTCATGACCAAATACAACTTTTAGAATGTTTAGTTGCAGTTTTAAATTTGCCAAATTTTGATATGGAAAATTGCAGGACTTTCAAAAATGTATTTGTATAAGTATGGCAAAAAAATTATGAACGATGAGAAGTCATTCAAATTGATATGGCAATTTTATTTTAAACTTGATGCAAAAAAAAAATTCAACGCAACTGTGTTTGATGCCAATGACATTTTGGAATCTTCTCCCAATTGCATTGATGCGCAGTCCAAAAATTATTGCTTAGAACAAGGGAATGCGACAAGACCGGCTTGCTTTGGTTCTTTGTTCTTTCTTGTCTGGACCTTTATTGTGAAACCCGGGAGCAGAATTTTAAATAAGAAGAACAAAGTTTTGGTCTAAAACGCAGTTGCATTAGTGGACACGACATGAAAAGACTTGATGCGAGACAGGAGTAGAATAACAGAGACGGAACAATTATTCAGGGAAAACAGAATTCTTGGACAGTCCATCATTTGGAAGGAATCCTTTTGTGTCAGAGGAGGGCACTGAATTTAGGCCGACTTTTGTTCGTGTGTAGTGGCTTTTCAATGACTAAGGCAAGACATTGGTATTCAAAATGGTTACCCCGGGCTTTTAAAATGACCGTACAGACAATACCAGAAAAGCAAGAGAATTTGCAAACATTCACAAATGCTAGAAGGAACTGGAAGACAGAAAATAATTTTTCATACTATCGCTCAGATTCATTGGTCTACTTGAGCACTAAATGATCGTCAAAAAAGGACTTTTCTGGTGGTGATGGATTAAAGGCCTCTTTCAATGAAGAAGAGTAAGTAAAACTATTGAGACAGGAGTGTGGTCTGGTCATTTCTCCTCATCAAGTCTGATCCCTAGTTGTTGAAAGTCCATGGAGTCGCACTCAAAAGTCACCCAAAGTGTCGAAAGGCTTGGTGCCTTTGAGACAGACAGAGAATAGATGGTAGTGCACTTTCAGTTTTTATCTGTTGTCCCTGGGTTCTTGGAACAGTGAGTGCTCTTTGATGTCAAGGTCCACTAACCAGGGACGAGAACATGAGAATGTGTAGGTCCTGGACCCAAATCTACTTGATTGTGGTCCCATCAAGAACCATGAGAGGTCAACTTTCTCGGGTTATTGGAGCGTATCCAAATTGTCTCTCAGATCATTGCTTGCCGATCCCTGGTATCTCGTTTAAAGGCTGTGGAATACACGTCAAAAGGATGAAAGACTCGGTACGTGAACACAAGGGGAAAGGCGAATTGGAAACACTGGAGAACAGGCGATGGAGGCCTGGAATCGTGACGATGACAATGCTCTTGTGATATGGATGGGTCTGTGCGTTTAAAAAGCAAAACTTATGTAGATCTCCTGTCTCGCAGTTCTTTTTGGCAAACAAAACCATTTCAATTTCCCACAAGAGTGTTTTTGACATGGTGTTGGAAGATGTTCAACCTAATCTGTTCAGTAACAACGTACAGTGTGTCCAGAAAAAAAAAACTGTCAGGATAGGTCCCATGAGTTAGGTTATTACATACTTACGTAGTCGAAACACACTCAATTAAATTTCTGATGCTATTGGTCGCACTTTGTAATGACTTTTCTCGACTTTCAGCCGAAATATGTCTCCTCCCTTTTTACGTTTTTGTCATAGTATCGAGAATTACTTCGAGCTTCAAAAGTAACTAACTCTTTATGGAAGCATATCTCTAGGTTTTCGGTTGGAGACAAGTTTGGACAGTTACTAAGCCATATGACTATCTTCTCTAAACGGACAAAGTTCCAATCCGCCTTCCAACCGACCAATAGCTATGGCTTTGACATAGAACGTCATTTTGCACACCAAGCCAGACATCAAACAAGGCTATAACCGAAGACCCGAAATAACCAAGTATTCTGGTGTCAATACAATCTTACCCATAAACCGATGAAGGATCAAGGTTGATATGTAAGGCGGCTACTTTCATTAGTTTGGTTAGTTCAAAGCTGTTAAATTGAATACTTTGCAAAAGAGCTGATGTTGTAGACCTTTCGGAACTCAATTCCTGGACACACTGTAGATAGAGCTCAAAATAGGAAGCAACAAAGAGCAGGGATTCTGGCCTTATCTGCGCCCTGGAGGAATAACATCCACCAAGATTGCAAAGACTTTGGACTATGACATGGGCAAATGGATTAGGGCAAAAGCCTTAATGCCGACCATATCGTAAGTTGTTAGCTATGTATGTGTTTCCATGGTCTCAAACCACCTATGGAGAAGCATGTGTGTGGCACACGATGGTGCAAGGTGTCACAATGCAAATAAGAGGCAAACTTTTCTGAAGCTGCGCACCCCAGACTTTTTTTGACAAACTTTCTAGACCACCACACAGCCCATGCTGTTCACTGTACGAATTTGCAATCTTAGGGCGTTTGAAAGGTAAGTTGTCAGGTGTCCATTTGAAGACAAAAAAAGATCGGCTCAAGACCGGCTCGAGCAAAGTTTCATCATGAACAGGTGCTCCAGGTTCCGCTTTAGGTTGGAGTTGAAGATCTCTATTGATGGGGGCAATGCTGAGTAGCATGCATTGCTTTAGGTCCTAGTTATTGATTGCATTCAATTCCATACACTTGTATTACAACATTATTTGCATTATACATATATTCAAAAAAATATATATATTTTTTTTCGATAAATTTAAAAAAAAAAAATCGCAAAAGTGAAGTCAAGAGTGTTGGATTTTTAAACCCACAGGCCGGTTTGATCCTTCATGAGCAATTTTACGCCTTGCCATTCATTATTTCATGAACTACTGGTATTGCTCTACCAATGCAAATACGTTTGTTAAAAATGCCCATTGAAATGTAACGAAAAAGCCAAGCAAAATTCAAAATGAACGGTGACAGAGATGTACATCCTTTCTCCAAATCACCTCTGATCTACTGAATGATTACAGGGTGATTTATTTCGTACTTCAAGTGTACTTGGTCACGAACTTCTGGAGATGTGGACGGCGAGAAGGGGAGCAAAAATTTCGTTCATTTTATGCCAAATGAGCATTTGCTCATTATGCGACCACAAGATCTTGTTAAATAGATGAACTTGGTCAAATTCAAGCCCAAAGCTATGCTATGGGAACGCAGGAGGTACATATGTCCAAAGTTATGCAGCAAACCCTACATAAAATTCGAATTTGCGGCCTGCTCTTGGTCAGCTACATAAGCCTTTGACAAAATAACTTTGAAACGAACCAGTTTACAAGTAAATGAAACAAATATGTCCTGCATTTTTTGCAGATATCTACTGTTCGTATTGTGTTACTTTAATTCGAAAAGTGGCTCAATGTTTCTATGAGCAAGAGCAAGCCGATTTGGCGGGTAGCTCGGTCACAGTCCATATTCCTAGAAGTTCGTGACAAAGTTCACTACCTAAATATTTTTCTTGATGAGTTGTCGACGAAGCCAGCCATCGCATCGTAGAATTATATGTTGGGCAATATTTAGTCCGGTATCGGATGAAAATTGCATTGGAAGAGATTCTCCCATTTGGGTTCCAATGAGTTCAGCAGGTTTACTAAAGGTCGAACAAGTCCAAAGATATTTTATTAGGAACAAAACAGGAAGGAGAGAGAGCTCTCCTATTGGGAAAGACTAAAAAAGTTGGGACTGTACAGTTTTCAGAAAAGGCACGAAAGGTATCTGATGCTGTACGTCTTCAAAAGCACCCATAAGCTTTGTCCCAATCCGAGTTTTAGGGTCAATTGTAGCGACCGCAGAAGCTTAACGTGTCTTTTGGCACAATCCCGGTTAATTTAAACAATGCAGTCTTCCTCTTTTCTTTCCCGAGCTCCTTCATTGTTGAATTTGTTTCCTCAAGTATTTGTAGGAAATTAGTCGGTGTTGTTCATGTGGCTTATGTTAAGTCCAAATTAGACAAGTTTCTGATCAAAATTCCTGATCAACCTGATATTCAAGAGCTAGCCAAATTCGTCAACTCACATTCCTAGGCGAATCAGCTAAACAAGACAAATGTAATTTGTTCATGTAGAATTGTTGGGGATTTCATTCTCA
>NC_081444.1:2493145-2559818 GCF_007210705.1 Tigriopus californicus
TGTCGCCTAATAAGTAGTCTACTTGAGAAAGTTGAAGGAGGTGAATTGAGCCTAACTACGTCGGTTTTGCAAGACAGACGAGAAATTGTAAATAATAAGAATGAACGTTGACAACAAATATATTTGCAGGATGAATGCGCTCCTAGTCTTGAGGAAAAAGAGGGATCAAATACGCCCTAGCCTATTCTAAAAGAAATGATATTTATACTATAACCCGAATGGCATTGTTCTATCTCACCAATAAGTAACTTTAAGTAACGGAAAGCATCGATCGGTCTTGAGGCTCAGTTCTAAGAAAGTAAGCCCTCCCTCCTCTCCGCCATGCTCATTAAAATACTGAATACATCCTTCATAGTACATACGCCCTTCACTCATTGATCTCCTCTTCTCTTTCCAAGTAAATGTCCAGAATATTTCCCGTCAAGCCTCTTTATGTAGGAAATGAATGGACCTCACCAATGATTGGCTGACAGGTCATCAGACTGGACTTAGATGTCTAAAACCTGGAACTTGGACAATTGACCACTTGGTTGGTTAAGTACTACAATAAAGCAGTTTATGATCAATTCGCAAGAGACCATCCATAGCATTGTTTAGCCAACCGAGTGGTCGGTCTTTCGACTTCCACGAAAGACTAGATATCCATTGACTGAGTAAGTTCCTTCTGTTTTTCCTCCGTCAGCATGCGATAGTAAGCATTGTGCCTTGCATGCTCTGACAAGGGGTCCACTCGCATTTAGGCTAAAGGCCAACACTTATCCTAAACTGGAGGTACCTTATTTCCACCTTAAAAAATGGGATTGAGCTCGACCGGCCAATGACGCTTGTCATGATGGAAAGACATCAATCATTTGAGCGTCAAACTGAACTTAGGGTAGATCATGATGAAGAGAGTTCGATTTATTCTCTCTTTGGAACCCAAGTTTTTAACATCCCAAGAAAGTGGAACCCAGACTCATTTTTAGAACAAAAAGAATATATCGCTTTTCCATCTCCCGTCTGATTGAGACGAATTGGAAGGAGTCGTTCAAGTATCCAAATGTTGCCGACCCGCTGGGCTTGAAATCTGACGCAAAGGGCAATGATAAGAATGTCCTAATGGTTGAAATATTGGGTTGATTCCTTGGTCAAGACGGAAGGTACAAGTTTTTAAATTGATGTCAAAGTATGAAAATATTAAATTGAATTTGACCTTAAACTCAAATCATGTTTGATCGGAAATGTCACAAATATTTTGGAAATATTTAATCCTGAAGTGCAAATGTAGCCTATTTTCTGGGGTGTTCGTTGTCAAAAGCTGGCGACAATAATCGTAAAAGATATAGACTGCGGCATTTTTAAGGCAGTCACAACTTTCGCCAAACCGTCTTCTTTGAAATTCCGAAGAGACGTGTTCAGGCCTCACATTTCATGATCTTTGGATTTTATTGGCTAAACGAGCGCTCAACACCAAATGAAACTAAAGCTCTTGGTAAAGAAGAGATCTAGCAAACCACACTCTGGCTATTATGGGCATGGTTGTCCAAATACTGCAAATAAAATTGTCAAAAAAACCATTTTAAATGCGAGTAAAAGGGAAAAAATTCAATTTTAAATGCACCAAAAAGGACAAAAATACAATTTTAGATGCACCCAAAAGGGGAAAAAAGCAATTCTAAATGCACCCAAAAGGGGCAAAAAAGCAATTTGAAATGTACAAACAAGGACAAAAAAAGCAATTCTAAATGTACCAAAAATGCAAAGAAAAATGCAGATATTTGTGGCCCTATTTACTTTTTGTTACATAATCAAAGGCAGAATGATGAAAGAGGAAAAATCACGATAAGTAAAAATGCAAAACCATATTGATTGAAAAAGGGCGCACGAATTATCTTTTTAAACACGCTACGCTTCAAAGTGATTATATCCTGTCTTATTTCTTCCCTAAAATGTCCCTGGCAGCCAAAGCTAAAAAGGTTTAAGTGAGCTAGGTTACCAAAGAAGACTTGAATACTTGCTTTGAACCAAAGAGCTTGTTTCATGGTGAAGTTTAGAGTACAAGATCCATTAACTTCAATCCCTTGAGAGCCGGTCTTTGGCAGTCCCTTTGTCACATACTTTTCTTGTGGCTATTGAATGCCAAAATAACGCCACTTTGTGGCCAAATTTAAGGGACGGTGACCATTCATTTCCTCTGTGGCCTTTGATTTTCAAGAATATTCACTTCCAGAAATTTCGGCCGCCACACCAGCTTCTTGCCAACGTTACATGAGAGTACATCTCGGAGCGGACGGTTTATGATAAAACATGTAAAAGATTACAAGAAGAATTAAAGACTTCAAATTATTTCTATAGATGGACAAAGTATTCTAAAGAACATATCCTATCGAATTTCAATGTTTTCACTCGTCCTAAAGAAAGTAATCAATCACGACAGAATGTAGTAAATACCATAAGGCGATAAGCTGTACGTATTTCAAGTACATTACAGGTAAGATATTATGTTACAAAGCTTATGTCGTACTGCAGTTCTCTTGGAAAGTTACTTTCGATCCGTGTCTGATATGAAGTAAACTGTATAGGTTGTTGCAAAATGTTTTCCTGATTTAAAAGAAAATGTCAAAACAAGAAACTAAAAGGAAGGGGTAATCAAACAGATGAAACGAATTTTTTGTTGAATTACTGAGGTTGTTTGGAATCTATCCTGCAAGCCCTCAAGAGCCCTTGGGAGAGATTCTCCGTTTGGCTCTAAACCTCGTTCTCATAATATGGTTTACGGCTTTCAAGGCTGTTGCCATGTCATTTAAATGGTGTCAAATCAGTTCTAGCAAATGTTGGTTTTTCAATTGATATTTTCCTGGTGTGTGTTCTCAATCGGTTTTCAAGGGAGAAGTCAACCTTCGCGAAGTTTAGATTCCCAATGTTAAGGTACAATTAGTCAAGATCAAAATCCGTGGTGTACTTAAGAACTACAGACATATTCTAATGCTAGCAATTTAGCGAATACTTAACGGTTGGGCTTAATAATACGTAGACCTATGCCAATTTTCTTGACAATTGGTCTCATATACTTTGCCTTGAAGGAATTAGTGAGAATAATGAAATTTTACTCGCGGAAGTACTCTCTAATACATGTCTTGAAGTCAATTGCGCACAGAAAAATCCTCTAAACGCCTCAATCCCATCCAGTTTCAAAGGAATCAAAGAATCAAAATTGTGTTCCTGTATGTACTTGTGGAAAGACACTCTCAAAATACCAACGTCCACATCACCTTGTCAGAATACTTCAATGCCAATGTTGCTAAAAAGTTAATTTGTTGCAATGTTATAATCCCTCTAGGTTCTTCTTCGGTTAATCTATTTGTTTTATTATTATTACTATTATTATTAAAAGAACCACTCAAGACATCAAATGAGACATACAAAGAGTATTGGTAAGTGGTTAGAAAGAAAGAGGAGGAAAAAAACCAAACAAAAAAAAGAAAAGCAACACAGATGGAATACGATTATGAGATATTATGTTGTCTAATTGACGTTTGAATATGGCCAATTTCCTTGACCAACGGATGTTTGAGGGGAGCTGGTTCCAATATTTGACGGAGCGAGCAAAAAATGAGTTTAAGCCCAGATTTGTTCGCATGCAAGGAGGCCTGAGGAGATCTAGATCAACCCATCTCGTCGAATGGTGGACCATGTCCTTGGCGAAATTAAAACCAAAGTGAGTGGTTGGGCCCGTGTTCCAGCCACCCATCAAATTGTTCGCAAGTCTGTACGTTAGGATCAAGTCTAGCTCTTTTCTGCGGTCTGCCAGAGATTTCAAACCCAAGGCTCTGAGACGATGTTCGTAGCCCTCAGTACTCCTTGGAAGTGCCATACGGGTGAAACTTCGTTGTATAGACTCAATTCTTGTCGAATAAAGGATTGGTGACTTGGCACGTGTACTCAAGCGATGGTCTAACATAAGTTTTAAAAAGCTTGGCCGTTACTTCTTGTTCCTGGATTGTAACATTTCTCCGAATCATCCCCATCATCCGACTGGCTTTCGTTGTCATTATAGCACTATGAGTCACAAATGACGGTTTACTGTCGACCATCACACCAAGGTCTCTCATGACCTCAACTCGTTCCAGTACTTCTCCTCTTGCAGAATAAACAGAATTCAATTTCTGCCGGCCGAAGCGAATCCATGTGCACTTTTTTTGCCTTGAAGGACATCCCGTTCTCCATTGCCCAGTCGATAATGCTATCTAGGTCTTGTTGTAATCTCTCAGTATCACAAATGTCATTAATCTGCCTGTATATATTGGCATCATCGGCAGATGTCAGGATCCTGGTTTCTCCCAAGACAGCAAGGCCGTTGATGAAAATTGAGAAGAGCTGCGGGCCTAAGACGCTACCTTGTGGCACACCCGATTTCACCTCTTTCCAAGACGACTCTTTACCGTTGAGGACAACCCTCTGCTTTCTGTTCAGGAGCCAATTGCCAATCCACCTCCTCAAGGACCTACCAATACCGATCCCCTCCCCTGCAACTTGTGCAACATTATCAGTATTGAATGGGGGACGGTCAAAAAAAGCCTTACTAAAATGGAGGTAGATGGTGTCCACTGTTCCTCCTGCGTCAACGACCTCACGGACATATTCAACATGTTCTAGCAAATTTGTTGTTGTGGACCGTCCTTTACGAAACCCATGTTGATTATCCGACAAAGTATTCATCCAAATACGCATATATATTTTCCTTGACTAAGCCCTCCATGATTTTACACGCACTTGAGGTCAGAGAGATGGGTCGGTAGTTTGCAGCATTTTGTTGGTTGCCTCATTGAAAAAGGGGGTATAAATTTCCACTTGTCCAGTCTATGGGCACAGATCCGGTACAAAAAAGTCGATTGAACAAAATGGCAATGGGCATCCCACTAGCCATTAGCCGGAAGTTTTGTCCGGGCCACAAGAATTAGACGCCTTTAAGCTTTTAATTCTACATACGGTGAACACTTTCGACAGTAAAACTCAGGTTGTTCAGTCTCCCGAGTATCCTTTCAACGGTTGGTGTGAGGTTTGAAACATTAGTAGCCTGATTATAAATGGATAAAAACTGTTTACTCAGTATCACCAACTTCTCAGCTTCCATTATCTGTAATTGTTAGTACCTCTGTTACTCTACTGAATCCTAACCTTGTTGAGTCCGCTCGAACAACACCGAAGCGCCACTGAAATATACAAAACACTCAAATCGAAAGAATTGGTCAGAAAGTTGCGAAACTATTCTACAAATAGCAAATGCGCCAGCTCTGGCAATATACTGTACATATGTGCAATATTTGGGTTTCAGAGAATACTTTCTGGACAGACAAACAAGAGGAAATATTCTAAAAATGAACTCGAACTTTACTTTGAAGCATTGAGCTCAAACCTCCAGGATAGGAGAGGAGTTGATTTTAGATCCCAAAACCATTGTAGCATACATAATAAATAAGTTGGATCCAAAATTCACTCCTTCGCCTTAAAACACTGGGTTCTTATTACAGACTGATCACTGGGCAATGAATAATGCTCTACCCACAATAATCCCGATTGGGTCTTCATCATTTCAGGCTCCGCTGCCGACCTTGTCAAGAGGGCCATGAACACTATTAATGAAAGGCTCTTAAAGGCCTTTCCTGGATGTCGTGCTCCCTTTAGGGAATCCAATTGTTCCAACGCCATCAACCCACAATCTCTCGGGTTACTTTCGACGACAAACGGAGGTTTCTTTCTTCTACAAATGCATGATGAACTGATTTACGAGGTAATAGCATTTCCCTTATTCGTCAACGTCTGCCGAACTTACCACCACTCACATAATGAGGTTACGTGGTTCCTGAGTAGTACCTACAATACAGCAATATCATTCCAGACAAGAGATCTCCATGGTCTGTGACCATACATTTCATGACCGTAAATGAGCAACACTGAAATGTGTTCGTCCCAATGTACGTTTGTATTTTTACACCATGATTACATATTAGTATCTCCTGAGGGCTGGAACAACATCAATCAAAGGAAAACTTGTCTTTGATTGTTGTAAAGGCGTTACATGGGACATTGTTCTGTTTTTTTCGTGAGAAAGTCCGATCAAAACACCCAGTGGTGTCTAGTAGAGCTGTGAATCGGATCCGATAGGGTCTCCGAATCCGATCCGAAGTAATTTTTTGTAATCTGAATCCGAGAATTTTTTCCCAACCCGACCGAATCCGAATGCGAAATTTTTCTCGGATCCTAATCTGAATCCGAATCCGAAATATGTTGGCTTGATCCGATTTTGCAAAGTCTGATCCAAATCTGATTTTTCACCCAATTGGCTAAAAAAAAGGAACTCATTTAGCTCTAACTAAATGTGCCTTTTTGTCACTTAAACGTTTTAAAATGATGAGATTGAGTGGAGTTGCCTTCGTCAAAATATAATCTTCCTGTTGTAATAACGTCATTTTTTGTAAAAAAATAATACAATGGCATAGCTTGTCTTTGTCATATGCTTCAATTGTAATACATAGAACATAATTCTGCTATCAAAATGGTCCGAAACTTGTTCATTAACAGGCTTGATATGCTGAGATATTCTAGTTTCCTTTTTTTCCAATATTGACTGTATGAACCGCAAATACTTTGATCCTTTTCTTATTTTCTGAAATTTAGGGTTGCTTGATTTCTGTGGGATTGCCACACAATTGTAATAAGTTTTAATATCGTAGGTCCATTCACAGATTTTTCCTTTGGTGTTTTTTGCTTTCCCTCGCATTTTGAGACTTGTGAAAGAAACCATTCATAAAACAAATTTACATTCATTTAGTTTACTTTGCAATTTTGGTTTTAGATCGGATCCCAACCCAATCCGACTTTTTCCATTTCCCAATCCGAATCCGAACGAGATGTTTTATCCGACCGAATCCGATTTTTTTTCAAAATCCAAATCCGAATCCGATCGGATCCGAGGTTGATTAAACTAATTGATTGGTCCAGAAATTATGACGGTCTTATGGCTTTGTGCTAATCATTCTGGAGAAGATTGCATTCAGAACCGGCTTCCTAAATCCCTCGAAATTGGCTTGGTGGGCTGAAAGTACTACATTGGCTCAATGTTACATTTTCTGCAACATCTCGTCTTTGTCTTGATCTTCACAAAAAAAATTTCTCTGGAGGGGAATGTATTTTTAAATTTGATGGCAATTGTTCCTGTAATCTATAAAATCGTAACCCGAAGCTACAGGTTCAGTTGAAGAGCTCTATGTAGGATTTAGAAAATATTTGCTTGAAGGGGCCTTTATTTGGATTATATCTATTATCAAAAAAATAGATCAATTTTCTAGAAAGCGGATTACTTATTATTCCCCAATAATGAATTAAAAACTTGTTTTTTTATGTTTCTGCTTATCATCTATTGATAGCTGGGGAACAATGATTGGTTTTTAGATGAACATTCCAACAGTCGGGCATCATGGTGTGATATTTTAAGCACTCTTTTGGATATGGTTCATTGGATCTACAAAAAGTTTCTTACCGTCGTGAAGGTTTTCTATTCTGAGTTTCAAGTCCAAGCTCCTCCAAAGCCAGCATTAGGCACTAAAAGTCTGCTTTCATAGCATCTTTACCAATCAGCTTTATTAAAGAGCGAGTCGTTGCTGCTCCAAAACGTAGTTATTTCGGTGTGAGTATTATTTTGATTTCTTTTTCCCCGTTTTTTTATTCTGGTTTTGAAAAGAAATGTGGATTCGGAATACCAGGCCGCTGATCTGGGATCTTGAGACAACAACTGGCCTCGCCGAACCTTTAAAAACCTTTTTTGGCCTCCGATCTCTTAAAGCAACTGGCAACCCTGAATGAAAGTCTAAAAGATCCAAGAATGCTCCAATCAATTGTTAGACTATGAACTTGAATTCGAGACGTTTTCAATTTTCCTAAGCTACCTACATCTATCGTTCAAAGGGCCGGTTTCTTGAAAAATTGGTTAATTTAACAAATTGATTACAAATTTGGCACCATTGCGAACGAACTTGGCATTCAATTCCATTCAGTGTGGTCAAGGAATGGTTAAGCTAACATATGCTTTCACTTGTTTAATCATTAAACCTTTGCCATTGATGTATTCAATTAATCAATGGATTTTTTAATTAGATTTATGTACTGATTCAGACATTAGGATTCTAGGGGGAGCTAGCCTGCAAAAAAAAGGGAGAGCTGACGCCCTGCATTTTTATTTGGCTTCCTTCCTCTTTGACCGTCCTGCCTGACTTTCCCAGTTGGATTTAACCAGGCGCCACTTTCTGTAACTCAGAGCAACTTGACTCTTAGATGGCGGTACAAAAGGTCGGATGTTAAGCACATTTTGCTGGAAGGATAGTCAAGTCTACTCGTTTTTGAATTGTTACTTAACATTCCCTTTCTTGAGCGGTTTTCGAGCCAAGTACACTCAAGTATATGCTCCTTGAGTACACCATTAACACCATAAGAAAAGCGCTATCGCGGCCAGATGATCTTGATTTCTTTTCAACTTGAAGCCATATATTAAGACCTAGTATTTGAATAATAAGCTAGTATCATCGGCTTGGATCTTTCAACGTTTGTTGCTCCCTTGATGGATTTTTGGATCGCACATATTCAACCAGCATTTCAGTTGACGTAGACAACACCCACCTAGTCTCCAAAAACTTTAGCAAAGCACAATCCGTTGATTGGACAAACAGGATCTAAACTTTGTTGAAAAGTTGGAACTCTGAGAGATCCTCCTTCACAGTTTAAAACCCACTTTGCATTATGTTTGTTTCAGGTTTCCAGTCAAGATGTACTTCAGGTTTCTCAGATTGTTCGGATGTCCATGGAGAACGTATGTCAACTCAAAGTCAAAATACCCGTCAAAGTCAAGATTGGTCCTTCTTGGGGACAATTGCAAGACATGAAGGAATAAATACTCTACTTATAGCGCCTATTTCTCGAAACCAACTTCAATTGGAAGCTCAAGGGAAAAACAGAGCAATCCGATTCTCATGCACTTCTTTAATGAGTCTTCACCATTTCTGGCACGTAAACAACTTATACACGTAGGCATGAAATTCTTTGCCCACACAGCAATAGATAATGAAATTCACAGACGAATTAATCACGGCGAAGAGATGATGAAAATTGGCCAAAATGTAGAAAATGACCGGAACATGATATAGTCCCAAACTCTGGCAACGCGAGTAATGCTTGAGCGTGTTGTTCTCAGGAAAGGCCAACTCATACAGTCGCAAAGACAACCGATATGTGTGACAAACGATGAAGATCAAAACTATGGAAATCAACACAATCGTGGACTTCTCTTTCCGTTTCCTTTGTCCTTTTACCACAATGTCTCGGCTCAACCTCGCCGAAGTTTCGTGATGTTTCGTGGCTGATTAGCTGGCTCGGCCTTGATGCTCGATCACGTCAGGATCCGAGTTCTTTGAGCTGTTCTCCTTTCGGAACGACATCTTGGACACGAAACTGGTCTCGGAGGTCGGTTCCCGTTCCCTCAATCGAACCGAATGTTGCTTGGGATGATCGATTTTCAAGGTGGTCGTCACTTGTTGCTCTTTGTCCGGGACTCTGACCTCCATTCGAAAACTTTGATAGGAGTTTCGCACGGCATGTTCCCGATGCGTGGTCCGCACGGAAAAGCGTTTATGGAACCGGGACGAGGCCCGAATGTTGCGGTAGATTTTGAAGTTCATGTACACCAGACAGATGAGAGGGAACAATCCGGTGGCGAACAGATCGTTCCAGTAGCTATTGAATTGGATGTAGTCCGGATCCTCCATGATTTTTGTGGTCCAGTAGTCTGTTTGATTGTGGACCAACTCGAACTCGAGGAAGCGAGGGAATTCAATGCCAAAGGAAATGAGAATGGCCACGATCACTAATTTGATAAAAGAATGCCGAGGGGCTAAAGGATAGCAAACGGCTTGAAAGCGTTCAGTGGACACAGCCACCACCATATACATGGAAGTGGTTTGGATGAAGCCTCGTAACGGGTGAATGATCCAAGGATACAGGACCTTGAACCACATGGGTTCCTTGCCCATGAACACTCCGATTATCGACATCTCGCCCATTACGTCCAATATGAGAAGAAAGTCGCAGAAGCTGAGTAT
The DNA here is from genome assembly GCF_007210705.1 of Tigriopus californicus. Taxonomy (NCBI): domain Eukaryota; kingdom Metazoa; phylum Arthropoda; class Copepoda; order Harpacticoida; family Harpacticidae; genus Tigriopus; species Tigriopus californicus. The sequence continues at coordinate 2,503,273 of NC_081444.1, forward strand.
GATGAGTAAATTATTGAAGTTCTTATTGATCTTGATCTGACGGAAGATGAGCATGGTCAAGATGTTCCCGATCAGACCAAAAGTGCCCACCACCGTGACCGCCACGCCCTCCACCCAAAAAGTGGATTGGGCCACCCAATGCCCATACACTGCTTTATCTTCGTGACAGTCCAAAAGATCTGCCGAATCCTGCCTCCCATCGAAGATCTGAGTAAGGCATTCTTGGAAGCTCTCGGGAAGATAGTTGAGCAGCTGCGAATAGAGTTCCTCCAGAGTATCGTTTCTGGTGATATTATTGGCCAGACCATTCATGGTCACCTGCAAATGGGGATCCAAGTAGTCCTTCACCAACTTGTCCTCACATTCTGACAATTGGACGTCATTGGTTGGCTCACAAATAGTTAACAAATGGTGACACACAGCCTGTATGGGTCGAAGGTCCTGGCTCTCGTCCTCCAATGACAAGATCTCCTCAATCTTCAACGATCCACTTTCTGTGAGGGGAGGCTCCAAGTCCTTGGGTGTCCCATAATTGATCTGATAGAAAAGAATCCCAGTCACAATGTTCCCCGGCAAACACAGCCCGATCCAAATGCCCAGTGCTTGGATCACAAACAATTTGTTCCTGCTCAGTGATCCCAATAAGTTCCATTTCCGATGAACGATATGTGAACTTGGCAACGAGAACGTAGACTTATGCATGGACGAGTCCTTGGTGGACGAGCGGAGTTCGCACTCGGCCAACACCGATGCTGGAGGAGCCTTCATTACCCAGATGGATGAAATAATTGTCGACTTCTGGCACTCCACTCCATTTACCAATGTAAGCAAAGATAGCAAGTCAAATTTCCAACGAGTCAGAGGTGTCGTTCCACGAACTTTCCGACCTAATGGTAAGCCGCTCTGGAACTGGTCTTGGCTCTTGGTTCTTTGGAGTGCCACTTAATGTTTTCCCGTTCCATTCTGCGCCTCAGTCGTTCCTTGAGCGCTCGAGAAATCGAGATTCTTCAGACATCCAAAGAAGAAGGAAGGGAAAGAAGAAGGCTCTGTTCCCGGGGAAGAAGCGTCGGTGAAGACTGAAGGCTGAAGTCCAGACACTGAAGGCTGACATTGTTACAGAATCAAACGTCATTACATTCTTAACAATCCACGGCCTCAAGTCTTGGTGGACGCATTACAAACGAGTTGGTGAACGAAATAACCTATCGGAATATACGATGTGGAGGATCAATCTTGTGCGCCAAATTACAATTATATCATAAGTTGTGCGTTAAAGCATTTAAGATTTTGATAAGAGTATATTTCGTGATTTTATCTATCACATTTTTTGACAATATAATTAGGAAATTTGACCGTCTTTGAATGTTTTGATTAACTTACTTGCATTAAAGGTCAAAAAAAAAGAGTGGATGATGATGTATGATTGAAGGAATTATATTCAAAGCCCGATTCATTTCACTATTAGATATTAATTGACCTTCAAATTATGAACAATTAAATTTGTTTTTTTGACTTTCTACTTTAATCGAAGAGATAATTGCTATTGATAAATAGTGGCCAAGAGTCCAAATTTTGAGAAAGAAAGAATTGCAAGACCGGAATTTTTTTCTTGCCTCTCTGTTTGAACCTAACAAATATCGATTAAAAGGTAATGAATAGGCGAATTCTAACCTTCATTTTTTTGGTACTGGGGATTACATTCCCTGTAGCGGTTAGAAAAGCCCGTGAAAAACAAAACAAAAAATATTCAGTCGGTCGACATATTTCAGTACCAGTTAAAAATAACCATGGCATTTTTACTCATTTTTTAAGCATTTTTTTAGCTGGGAAGTGTATACGAAAGAAGATTGAACTCATTTTTGAACATTTTTTCAATTTTGACGAGAGTAGCAGGGTTTTGGTGTTTTTGAACAACAAACCTCGATTCTTTGTATCAAGTTACATGTGAAATTGATTGATAACCTTACGTCATGGACTCTAGGAACCCCACAAATAAGATAACCAAGGAAAACTAGGAGTCAGACTTCTTGCGCAACAATAACTCATTAGTCTATTGACGTCAAATTGGACTCTTTGTCTGAACACTGATACGAGGGGAATACAAACCCATAATTGGCGACAAAGGAATTTGCTCAAAGAAACAAGATAAACGCCCGAAAGAAATTAACACATTATTTTTCGTAATTCTTCTTCTAACTCCTAACATTGTTCTCATTTTTTCAAAGCCCTCAGCGCAAAACGTGGAAGGACTGAAGCTGAAACCGTACGTTTTCATGAGTATTCATGAGCCTTGTCCAAACCCAGGTTTTAGGGTCAGTTGTAGCTACCGTTTTAAGCTAAATGTGCAATTTTTGTCAAGCACCTTCCAGCCCATAAGAATTCAGGCTAGTTCAAACATTGAAGTCCTCTTCTCTTCTTTCTTGAGCTCCTTTTTTGAATTTCTCGTTCATGCGCTTTTCAGGTGCATTTCTTAACCAGGAAACCTAACCTGAAAGAAGTCAACAGGTAGTGTTTTTAATCAATTTGAATATTTTGTACTCAAATGAAATCATTGAGAGAAATCCTCAAAAATTTGATGATTGTTGTATAAAAAACAATTCAGTCCTAATTCAAAACTGTTTTTTTAGTACAATACCAAAAAAGGAAGGAAAAACCATTGCCATTTCCAAGCCATATTTGTTCCGTTTTGTTGTCAGTTCTATATTTGAAATTCACAAATTTACCAACCAGCAGAGTTTTCTCTTTTCATGCCTCAAAAACGCATTTCAAATTGGCTTTTATTGGTTTCCAAGTATACACATGATCACTTCGATCTTGCTTATCTTTTTTTGGTCTCTGTATTCAAACTCTTGGTAAAGAATCAAGTCTGGACTTTTCAATACTATTAAAGTCAAAAGAGGCATTGTTTATGTATTGTGGTTGCTATGGAAGGTCTGAAAATTTGTCTTGGATCTCTAACCATTTGGGCTCCAATTAGTTCAGCAGGTTTGCAAAAGCTCGAGCAGGTCCAAAGAAGTTTTACTAGGAACATTGAAGATACGAGAGAGCTCTCGTATTGGGAGAGGTTAGAAAGGTTGGGATTGTACAGTACTCAGAGAAGGTACGAAAGGTATCTGATATTGTACGTTTTCAAAAGCATTCATGAGCTTTTGTGCCAACCCAGGATTTAGGGTCAATTCTAGTGACCGTAGAGGCTTAACGTGCGTTTTGAGAGCACCTTCAAGCCCTCGAGAAACCAGGCTAGTTAAAACAAATGAAGTCCAACTCTCTTCTTTCTCGGGCTCCTTCATTGTTCAATTTGCTGCCCTCAAATATTCAGGGCTTATGTGGGGGTTGATCCAGTAGGAAGATTAAGTCAGACTTGTACAAGTTTTTGACTAAAATTCCGGATCAACCTTTATATCATCCATTCGTTGGTCGATCAAATAGTATATATAAATACAAGTCAAGTAAAATGAATAATCTTCTCGTCTTGAACTGCTGGGATTCCAATCCCGGTAGCGGTAAGGAAGTCCGCAAAAAAAAATAATAACCAGAATTGGGGTTGATCTATCGCCCAGTTTGGATTTTGGTTAGGTTGGATGTCGTAACCTTGTCAAATTCAAGTTCTAAGTTTTACCAATCACTAGTAAGGAGAGGTTTGTCTTTTTCTCGCATGAAAGTGAAGATCAGTCATTGCTCCAGCTCAAAAATGGTAACTTTTCCATCCATGGCAATTTGACGGCCTTATGATTAAAACTTTGGAAAGTTCCTGTCTATTCTTGAAACCTTAAGCACCATGCTGACTTGCGAGGCCCCTTTTGAGAGTTCTTTGCAAGCCCTTTCACTAGGGCATGTCAAGTGAATGAAATTTCAAGGAAAAATGTGGTCCTGCACCCTGATTTAGGGCATTTTTGAGACGGAGAACTAAGACAAACATCACAATCAACCCTCACCATCCGCCCATTGAATTTTCCATAATCAAATGATTTTGCGTTACAAAACCCAACAAAATGTACATGTTTGGTGTAATTTGGTGAACGAACTCTCAAATTGGCTCAATACCACATGCTATTTACTTAGACAAGCAGGTAAAATGAAATAAATGGCAAATTCAATGCATGCACAATGCGGTTTGGCTGGACATGTTGTCTTCGATTTAACTCCATGGAATATAGTCAGTTGTTCATGAACGCGTTCATTTGACAAGCCCTATGTATGGGGCTTTGCCAACTATCCGATCTTTTTTTACTTAACGGTACAGGGGTTGAAGGGCAATGCATCAGCTTTTTTGACAAGCATCAACACCTTGGATACATCTTCTACCTCATCCTTTCTATAGTCTCAAATGGAACAAACAGCTTGATCATGGTTGACGGTACAGTGAGCATATTTGACGCCGCAAAATGTACCCGAATAGTTTAACGGAAAATTTAGAAACTATTGAACTCAACTCCCCGACCGGAAATATATTAAAAAAAAAAACTTTGTCGCCCTATCCAAACCAAGCAGATTTATTCGCCATAGAAATTCAAAATTATTGGGAGGAACATTGTAAGTTTTGGGCTGTAGCTAGAAGAATTCTAATCCAGTGCTGCCAGATGGCATATTTGCATGCCAGAAAAGTGTACATCGGGCATATTTAGAACCCCTCTGGCATGGGAAAATTGAATATGGCATGCTTTTGGATCTGGGATGTTTTATGGCATATTCTGGGAATTTATTGGCAAGGTTTTCAAAATTGACAGCTATGTTGCAAAATGGCCAATGAGACTTTCCCATCATGCTGCCTTGGCTTGACTGATAGAAGTGCAATACTTCCTCCTTTTGATGCCTTTCATTGCCAACTACCTCTTTCTCTTAATTATAAGTATCTATCTCTAATCTCTACTAAATCATTGAACTATGCTGTTCTCCAAGTGCACCAAGGATATTGCAACTAAATATTTTTTATTCCAATAAGGTCTTGACTAAATCCGTGAGTGAGACATGGTATTTTTGGTTGCTAGAAAATTAAGTCTCTGATAAAATTCTGATAATCTGGTATTGAGAGCTCAATTTTGACATGATTGTGGACATATTATGGCTATTCTGCTACTAACTGTTACATTTCTTACAAATTTGTGTTAACAGAGGGGAGGAGACGTGGTGAGGTGATTAGCGCAGTTTCCTAAAGTGAGAGAGGTCCCTGGTTCAAATCTTCTACCCAACTTTTCTTCAAAGGAATCTTCTAGATGCTAACCACACCCAATGACGGAGAATCAAACTGATACCGAATGTGAGTCTGCTTAACAAAATTCGGATGTGGACGATATGACGACTGTCTTTGCTGGATGGGCGAGGCTCACCACTCTAGCCCTAATAACCCAGATAAAAAAAGATATTGAAGTGTATAGAATAATACATTTGGAATGGTACATTTACTGATCTGTTTCCATAAATTGTGGGAAATCTATTGTGAAAGGCCATTATTTCTAAATAGTAAGGTTATATTGTATGAATCCCAGTTTGTAGGTCAAGGAATAATTGTAGTTCAATTTAAGCTCAGGAAATTATAATTTCAAATGGCCTAATTGATCAACAGTCTTGCAGCAATCCTAACCAGTAAATTAATTTCCGGAATTTTGATGGAATTTTAAAGAAAAATCTTGATCTTTTTCCGGTTCCTAAACGTTACTATGCTTTTTAAGATTTTAATCAATACCTTTTACCCCTCCCCTGAACTGAATCCCATAAACTTTCAAATTTTCAATATTTAGATCATTAAAGTCTTGCTTTACAAGGCCAACCACTATGAGGATTCAAACTGAATTATAATGACGAGCTCCACATGTCCCTGAAAGTTGCATATATAGGATGGGTTTTTTTTTCTTTCGGGCATGTTTTCTGGCATATTCCGATTTTCATCTGGCATGTTTTAAGAGCTTCTCTGGTATGTTCTGTGCCCAGGTACCTGGCAGCACTGATCTACTCAACCCAGTTTTTTCTTCCATTTTTTTTTTCATTTTCAAGTTTTCAGTTGTCCAGGTTTAGTTTGAGCTTAACGGGTGATACAACAGGGACGAGTAAAGAAATTTGGCTCGCTCGAATAAAGATTTAAAGATTACGAGTGATATGAGTTCGTGTTCAGTTCCAACATATTTTTGATGTTAGTAGGTATCAGAAACATTCAAGCACTCAAAGTGAATCAAAAGTGTTTTAACCTCTACAGAGCGAAAAAAAACTATTTCACGTTGCTTGAATTCCAATGACAATTGTCTTAAATTATAAAGAATTAAATTCGGAAATACCGGTGCACAAAAGATGGAAATGATCAGCAATAGCTTCTTTGAAAGGAAAGAGGGTTACAACCGATCCAAGGTAAGGCCTAAATCATCGTTTTAGCCAGTTCTTTAATGAAATAAAAAAATATTTACGAAAAAACCGAAATTTTACATAAGTATTGTTTTAATTTCAATTCGTTCCATTCTGATAATAATGTGTTTAAACACATTGGGGTGTTTGTATTCAATACATTAACACGGTATTCTAATGAATAGAATGTGTGTGCCCTAACATCTGAATTCGTTCCACTCGGCATTACTGGTCTTGTTAAGGTTACAATCAGAAGGTTCAGACCAATCTCAATGTCAAGACTTTTACATGTTCTTTAAAAATATGTTGCCCGTGCAAGCATATCATTCATGCTCGTGCTATGTTTAAATCGTTCGTTAATCTTTAGTTTAGTTCAATATCAATATCTAATGCCATGGAAAATTTTCACAAGCTCAAATGACTTGATGCATTTTTTACAAAGGTAATGTTATATGGATAACCACCCACCATACTAATTATTTCGATAATGTACGCGTATGGTCAATCTTTCGTTTTCATTCTCAACTGAGAGCTCCTAGAGAAGCTTGGAAAGACATGACAAATCTGCAGCCAGAAATAGTCCCAAACATGGAAGACAACATTCCTCAGCACATTGAGAAGACATTTCCATTTGATTCTGTTTAAGTAATCTTTGTCGCTTTACTGACCTTGTAAATATGATTCAAAAACCAGTGAACTTCAATGGAACGAACTTCAGTGTCAGGGGTAAGGTTGTCAGATTGAAAAATTTTAACTAGATTTCTAAAGGTAAAAAGGATCTATGGTGGAAGTACATGATACATATGGCACAAGGGTTTTGCACTTTCATCCCACATGTGCAACATTAATCTGATTGGCAAACCCCTCATACGTGCAAAATTGATTTGTGATAGGGTTACTCATTTGATTCAACAAGCAATTTCTACTCTTTTGAAGTAGCTCAAGTTCTAATGTACTTCACAAACATGATTCAGTAATCCTGTATGTGTTAGGTAAATAACTCTCCAAAAATAATATCAAACAATAGCGTGTGAATAATCAACCAAGACAAAGAAACATTTTTCTTTAGCGATTAACGTACTTCCTACACTTATTTCGTGTTCACAGGCCTTATCACTTTTATTACTCTTTTCAGTTTCAAATAACGTTTTGCCCGCATTTGGCCAAGAGAATCAAGAGAGAAATTTGATTACAATTCGATTCCCAAAAAAAATTTCGAAATGAGTTGCTAAAAACAAGGCAATAAATGTGATTTGTTCTGCCAATGTCCGATTTTTTGACATGTTACGTATGTTATGAACAAAAAAAGCATGTTTTTTATTATTCTATCGCTCTTTCTACGTGTACATTTGTAAGATTCAAAAGAAATTGAAATAAAACTAGAATAACAGAGGTTTCATGGGAATAATTCAACTTGTCTCAAGCAAGATTTCACGAAATGTCAGTGTCCCTTGCCAAACAGCGTCAGTTGACCTGAAAACAAACTCATCCAGTACAGCTCTTGTTGAGCTTAAGCATTCTAGTTACTTGGGTTTCTGTGACAAAACCCCCATGTTGGACTATTTTATGCTTGGAGACTTCTTCTACACATGAAAAATCATTCAAAGTAATGCAAAAAGGTTTTGACAGGGCGGCCAATTTCGTCAGCCCACACTTTTTATTTTGTACTTATCTTGGAGATTACTTTTTTCTTGATTCCAAGAAACGGATGATCTCCAAGCTAGGAATAGCTTCTTTGAATACTCCATCCACTCCTAGATAATGGAAGTAAAGATATTGAGCAGGTCTCATCTATGAAAGATCTTAGGTGTAGTCCTCCAAATAATGGAAAGTTCGATGAGCATATCCAGCTGAAGGTGGGTAAAGGTTTTCAAATGTGTGGTTGGATATATCGCACGTTTAAGTCCAGAGATATTGTCACGATGCCAACTCTGTACAAGTCGATTGTTCAGCCGCATCTTGAATATGCCTCTCCCATTTGGGCTCCAATTAGTTCAGCAGGTTTGCAAAAGGTCGAACAAGTCCAAAGATGTTTCACTAGGAACATCACAGAAATGAGAGAGCTCTCTATATTGGGAGAGACTAAAAAAGTTGGGTCTGTACAGTGTTCAGAGAAGGTACGAAAGGTATCTGATATTGTACGTCTTCAAAAGTATCCATGAGCTTTGTCCCAACCCAGGATTTAGGGTCAATTCTAGTGACCGTCGAGGCTTAATGTGCATTTTGAGAGCACCTTCAAGCCCTCGAGAATCCAGGCTAGTTTGAACAATGAAGCCCACTTCTCTTCTTGCTCGGACTCCTTCATTTTTTAATTTGCTTACCTCTAATATTCTTAGGGAATACGTAGGCCTTGTTGATTCGATGGCATCTTGGACAAATTTGGACAAATTTTTAGATAGCATTCCAGATCAACCCTACATTCAAGGACTACCTCGGTCTGCCAACTCAAATTCGTCGGTAGACCAAATCTCATATAAAGATTGAAAGGCAATAAATTGACGAATCATAACCTTTCATTTTGAGAGTACTGGGGCTTGCATTCCTTGTAGCGGTTAGAAAAGCCCGTGAAAAAACAAACCAAAAAAGATTTAACAAACAAAAACAACGCACAATTACAACTCCGACTCGAATCACATCTTCATGGTTACCCACTTCAAATTTCAGATTCATCGAACAACTGGAGCAAAGGTTTTGCCCTTTCAAATTTCAATACAAAATTGTACATGAAATAAACGGACATACTTGTGGCTAAAAACAGAACCAGTTTTTGTTATGTCGCAACAACTCAGACGCCTTAAAAAGTCAATTTGGGACATTGAAGGAGCAGTTGCTTGATGATATCAGCACAAATTTAGGGAGGTCACTGGGGCACTTTTCAAAACAGAAAAGGTGCTAAAAAACCAAGATACAAAGCGCTATATTAGAAAAAACTTTTCCACGATTTCAAAGTCTGTTGTAAAAATAGGAAAAATAAGTCCAAAAATGGCTTGTTTTAATTTAAGTATCAAATTACATTCTTAAAATACATTTTAATAATACTATTACAAGTTTTTTTTTGAGTCTTTTACAGAGTAAAACTGTAACTATCTGTAAAAATGCAATCGTACATGAAACATTCCTTTCATGGATAAAAGATATCGAAAAAACGGACACTTCAACTTCAGAGTGATTTACGATTTTATCAGTCTGAATTACCTTAAGGGGCCACAATGAAAAATATGCGGGACGTGTGACTGAATGAATTAATGTAGTTTGCAGAACTAGATTTCATTTCTTTGTTGCCAACAAAAAAAACCATTAAAATAATGCCGTTTATTTTCCTTCCAAAAATGGAACAACCGTTTTAAGGAACTGCACGTGTTTGTCGGTTTGAACCCAATGCCCACAATTGGGGATCCACGCAAATCTAGCGTTGGGAAAGAGGTCTCGAATGCGATCCTCGTCCTCTTTTTTGATGAATTGAGACCGATCTCCCGCGATGAAAAGGACTTTCCCTGGGAAGCTGACATTCTTGAATTTCGGAAATGATGTTGTCATGTCGGGATTGCCCAGGAATGACGAAAAATTGATTCGCCACAACGGAGTATTTGCATTGGGCATCTGTCCTGTTGCCGGATCGCAAAGCAGGTTGCTTAAGAAGAAACTCCGATCTCGGGTGTCGGGAAGGATGTCTTGAATGGCCTGTAATTACAGAGAGTCGATTTTATTGAGACGATTTAGGAACATAAACCACCTACATTTGGTAAGGTAATCAAATATAAATATTTTCTTTTTTTCCCTATTCCAACGCATTGCTCAGCAAGATATACCCCTGGAGAAATAAAAGGACAACAAACAGCTGACGCCATTCCATGGATCAAAAATATAGACAACATGCTCAGCCAACGTCCATCGTGCTTATGTCTAATTTGTCATTTATTTCAATTTGTTAGCTTGTTGAAGCAAACACTATTCTGATATTATGCCAAGATATTAGTACGGAGACAGAAATGCACCAAAAATGACATTTTTTGAGTTTTGTAACTCGTCTTCACACAATTGAAAATTCGAATGGATCACATAAACAAGAGAAAGTTACATGAGTCACATTTTTGCCAACTTCTTCACTAAAAGTGGGAATGAGATCAGCTACACTTAAAGATGAATATTTATTTTTTTCATTTATGTTCGTAAGGTATCTGATTACCAATAATTTAGATTTGGCAGATCTGGCTAACCCTTAAATCCATTAATAAAGGTTACCACACGACAATGAGATTTTAATCCACACTATCTGCAGGGAATATTCTCGTCTGGATCGTGTTACCTTTAAAACTGACTCCAGGTCCCAAAATAACTGCTTATACAGCCATGACACAGTGGGCATCTATTACCATTTTGTGTTTATGAGTCTTAAACTAAAGAGACTTTATCTCAGATCGAACCAATGTTGCCTTTCGTGCTTCTCCACTTTAAGCAACGATATTTTATGACGCAACGAAAGTGCTGAAAGAAACTTCACGAGCTCTTTGGAACCCCCGAAAATCGACAAGCATCTCAATCCTCAACTTTCTTTACTGAATGATTTTCCTTTCATAAACCGATTTCTTCTTCAACGGACAAGTCTCACGATGAAGTACGCAGTCATCCCCTTTTCATTATTCTTCGAAACTGTTTTCATAAGATATTTACCCTTCCACTTCTTAAATTTACCATAAACCTTGCGTACCTTACGCACAGAGCTCTACTTCCGAAGTCCGTAGATTTGTTCACATCATTTTCATTCCTTTGCCAGACTTTCATAGAACAAACCGAAAAAGGCGCCCATTTACAGGCCATTCTTGTAGCTAACTCATTAAGATGATAAACCGTCTCTCCAGTAAACAAAAACACAAAGGAATAACAACTTTTTGGGGCTCAAGGGAATAACTGGTCCTGGCCTCCAGGAAAGAGATCAAATGAAACGGAGAGCCGAGCATTTCCCAGGGATGAGAAGCGTCCCTGGCCAATCTCTGATAAGGGTTTGTGACTACATATCTTATTTGCAGACTTTAACGGTGGAACCAAAAATTGCGCGTTAGTTGAGCTAACTTGGGGGCAGCGAAATTGAAAGGAAGCGAAACGAAATGAAAAGGACCAAAAATATGATCTGGAGTGATATCCGGCCAACCAAGTAATTGCTTCATTCCTCGAAAGGATCACAGGAATCAGAGGGCCTATTATGCCGAAATCAAATTACTGTGAGGGATCCAGTCTTTTTTACAGCAGCTGTAAGTATCTGCGAGAAGCGAAAAATAATTGGGTAATCGACAATTAGAATACGCTTATACTTTGGAGCAAGTAGCGACATCACAAAATAGACAAAGCCTACAGGGTGGTCCAATTAATACGATACACCATCAAATTTATTTTTAACATTTTGGTTATTCTTTTACTTTCATTTCCTACGCATGATTAAGACATCAAAATTGATAATGAATAATAAGGTGCTATTATTAAAAAAAAAACTGTGACAATGTCCAATGAAAACTTGACATAAAAAAACACATCGGAATGCAGGCATGTTGTTTATTGTCGTGGGTTGCTCTCAAAGGCAACTTTTAGAGTGTGAAACGGAGAATCAGTAAGGAAAGTGTCTGATTTGCTCAAATTTTGTCATCCTCGCCAATAGACTAAACCTTTGAAAATATTTTGTGATTTCGATCGTCATCAGGCAGTGGGACTTAATTATGGAGTTAAATAGTATTCTTAGAATTTCACTAATAGATGGTGCCCCCTAATTATGATTTTGCTTCGACTTGGTACCTTGAAATTTGGCCCTATTTATAATATAATTTCAAGTCAACTGAAGCCTGACTATGATTTAGGGAAGTTTTAGATTGCTCTGTGTTTTTTCACGTACTTGTTGAAATGATGAAAATCCAATCCTCATACCAGATTACAGCAGACATAATATCCCATGCAAATAATCAATGGCGTATGGGATAATGCACATGAAGGATGGCCACACTAAATTCATATTTGCATTACATGTAATACATATAACTTGTATGAACGAGAACAAACAACCTTCAATCCACCAAAAGTGTCTCATCTTAAGCGAACCACCCTGCTCAACATTTCCTTTCAATTCTCTTTTTTCCGAGAAGAAACCGGAATCATTTATTTGAAAGAGAGGCTTATCGAAAAAAACATAAGCGGGCAAAGCTTCCTGATTATTATAAAGGCATTAACTAACAAATAGTACCATTTCTGATCTCATCAACGACACGCGTTACTGATAGTCAACCTGATTTTTTAAATTCTTTTCGCATGGAAGTGGGTTTCTTCAAAGAAAGTTGAGAACCCCCGAACAAAAATCTGCAGGCAAAAACTTCCTAACTGAACCTAAATTCTTGACAAACAAGGAATTTCAGCAACCAGCACTTTCTGCGTTTGATTTCACCTCCTATTAAACTTGGTTCGTCAGAAAGACATCTGCAGTCGCAATTCGAGACCAAAACCAAGCTTAAAAATCAGGGCTTTGTAAGCAATTCTCTGAAATGAAGAAACCATGCTGCTGAGCAACTAAATTGGTGACGAGAATAAAAAAGAAACCAACGAACTGACCAACAACAATGTCACCTGGGAATTTCGTCTTTAATGACGGAGATGGAGAAAAACATGACCTAATGCAGGGATAACCTGAACTCCTTTCAGAGGTTCTTGGCTAATGAATAATTGATTTTATGGTAGGTCACCTCTTTCATGTGGTAATATCAAAAGAAGACCTCAACATAACTGTCAGTTCAATAACAAATGTGTACTCAATGAGCAACCCAATTTCGCTATTCCTACCCTTTTACATGCCGTATTTGAAGAATTCATATAGTGCATGTACATATGCTGGTTTGTTCCCGTAAGGAATTAACTATCTTTCCACTTTTTGGAAAGCCAGTTTCATAGATCCAAATTCAAAGAAAGGTACCGAATGTATGTTTCAAATGCATTTGAATCGGAATTACCGAGACCAATTTCAGGATCGTGGAAAGGAACGCAAGTGGAACCAATTTGATAGCGTGGACGAACTTTCCCATCAAATCAAATTGGATCAGAATGTGCAGAGATCTTGTCGTTTTGAAAGGCTATAAATCTCACCTTATCAGCCAAGGAGCTCCTCTCGATCCCATGGACGGACCGGAGTTCGTGTTCCAAATTTTGAAGGTGAGCGCAAGCTTGCCTCAGGGTTCGCCAACGATTGATGCTAATCTCAGAATCAAAGGGCGTGGCATCCACACAAACGAGCTTGTCGATTAATTGTGGCTGGGTCAGTGCCAAAATCATGCCTGAAAGTACATCAAAGTGGTAAGGCTTCATTAATATCTTCAGTGGACTTGATTTAAGAAATCTCTAAGCTTCAGATAATGCGATGGCTTCCACTAATATCAAAAGACCCATTCGGCAAAAATGGAGTTTTCATCGGCAGGCTCGAAACGACTTTTAACCGATGTCACGACGCTTCCGCTTTCCTGTTATCGACGACCTGTGGTCCAGAATGGGTTTGGTATTGGTCTTGCATGCCAAGTTCCTTACAAGTTTTGTGAGTTGTATTCCTCAGACTGTTTTGATTTCACCCGGCATTACAGGACCGTTTTTTCATCCTCGAAAATGCTAATTAAATGCTTCCAAATGAAGTCTGTGAAAGTCTTGATTGAAAGTCCATGTTCAGTTCAGGGTATAATATTCAAAATGCAAAAGCGTTTCGGAAATGCGGCGCATAAAATTATCTTGCGAATAATGGTGAGGGGGAATCATTATTTTGTCTTGCCCTTGCTTGAGAATGCTAAGTACTTTGTTAATAGACAATCCATAACGGGAAATTGGACTCGGCCCAATTCGGATATGTTATAATGACAAGTGATTGAATATAATTGCCTTATATCTTCCAATTATCCTTAAAAGACAAATTGAAAAGTTATGATACAAGACCATCAGCTCTTGGAACAAATTGGACCGAGCACAATTGGTTAAAAAGCTTAGGCTCAACATCGATTGTGAGGTATTGTAATATGAATGTCTCCAAACCATTTGGCATGGAAAAAATTACGGAGAAATATGCCTCTCTATTAGACTTAAGAAGCACGTGACCTCTCAAAATTGATTTCTTTAATAGTCAATAGTGACTTCGAAAAAAATGACTTTTAGAGGGAAACTATTTAATTGAAAAAGGCCAAAATATTTTTTTTTAAGTACTTTGGAATCAATGTTTAAAATATTGATCTTTTTTCTTCTCTTTTGGAAAGATGTCTAACCGGTGTTAAAGTGAAAAATGCATTAAAAGTGGGTTTTACAAAATGTATCATTTTTTTGCACTTCGTATATCGATGCAGAACACACAAGGTATTAATTGCTTCACTGACTTCCAAATTTGTTGTCTGAAACTAAATTGAATTCCCAAAAGTTCTGATTTCAAGTTTTTAAAGTGTCCTCTTCCTCCTCCTCCTCCTCCTCGTCCCCAGGATCAAAAGTTGAAACACTATAACCCCACTAGACTATTCCATATTTCTGCGGCAACTTATTAATATGTAAAAAAGGTTACACCCAGAAAAACATTCCATTTTACGACTTCACCATTTAAATCCCTTTCCCCAATGAAAGGTTTTCCTATTTCGCATTTCCATTTACTTTGCAAACATCTAGCTAAGCAACCTCAGACAAGAAAGGAATAAAGGAATTACTACGGCAATAAGCACAATCGACAGGTTAGCTATTTTAAAGTTGTGGAAGGAGTTAAGATAAAGCAGAGAGACTTTTAACTAGAGGAGTGGACATGAGCGGAGCTAGGCCTATTTTAACTTTTGTCAATGCTCTTAGACGGATGCATAAATGGAAACAGGCAGGAACGTGCTGTCAATTGAGGTCAAACTACACACCTTTTATTATATTCATATTTACCTACACTCGCCAAAATAATGAGCGAGTGGTCATTCTGGATAACGTCTGAGCCTTAACTCAGAGATACTAACGTCGGAAAAAAAATCACCTCTGGCTCGGCCTTGAATGTAGGGTTGATCAGGATCTTTAATCAAATAATTGTCCAAATCTAATTTAAAGGAGGCTAAGTGGATCAACACTTATATTTACTCCCTACGTATATTTGAGGGGAGCAAATTGAACATTGGAGGAGCCCAAACTCGGGAAAAAGATTTCAAAGCCAAACTGAACCGAAATTTTGTGTCGCGTTGTATGTTATTATTGCACGATATCACAAGCATGTGCGCTGATTCTTCAACTCTTCAAAAGAGGGAATAATGAAATTTGCTTTCGAAGATCACTCGATAGAGAAGGGGAAGCGGAGTTTGCCCGCATCTCGCTCCTTTGATTGGGTTAAAAACTAATTGCAGTGAGAATGCGGGTAATCAGAGATGTTCTCAATAAGATTTTAAAAAAATACCAGGTGCTTTTTTAAAGATTAATCAATCAATCAATCAGCATTGTCATGCAAAACTTTTTTGTGAGGAAAAGACCTTTGTTCAAGTTTAGAACTCTTTCAATATTCAATTCCTGAATTCAAAATGTACAAAACTTGATATTTGTAAGATCTAAAACTTTTCCTTTCCCCCACATCTCTGGCCTTAATCCATCAATCTTTCGTAGGCCTGGCAGCGACTCCTTCAAATTGTCGGCAAATGCTCGTGTAGAATCACTGCAACCCACATTGAAGAATCTATGCATCTAAAACATCCACCATTTAGCCAAGAGAAGATGTGCTTCCAAAATTCGAAATGAAAATCATGGTCAAAACGAAGGCGTTCTTGTACGTCATCACTCAATCAAATCAGAGGGATATTTGATATTTGCTTACCAATTCGTCCACCCATGGTTTGTCCCATAAAGGAGACTTTGTCCAGTTGAAGGTGGTCCAAAAGAAGCCTGAGATCTTTGGCCATGAGGTTGTACGACATTGAAGGCTCTCGCGGACTTTCACCATGATTACGGGCATCCACCGTCACGACTTTTCGCCGAGTCAAGTGATTGATTTCCTAGATTAGAAAAAAGAGAGGATTTGGTTAAGTATTTTTATTTTAAAATCTACCTTCTTGAATGCTTTCAAAATACAAGACGGACCACTCACTTGATTTGGATTCTGCTCCAAACTCCGGATCTTGAGATCGGTCTTGACTTTGGGACACCTTTCAAAAGTAAGATACAATCTCTATGTTCAAACCCATTGTGCCAGAAATTTACCATTCACTTTTAAGAGGTCATGTCCAGAGTATAGGTCTATGATGTCGTTACTTTTTTGTTTAATTTGATTTTATTGTTTTCCAAATTAAGGCAAAACATGGTATGCTCCGAGATGGTTACAACTTGCAAAATTTTGTCTTCAATAAAACCTTCACCACATTTCTCCAATCTTCTTAATGATTTTTTCCACACTCAACCTTTTTATTCACAGGAAGTCAATCCTTCTTCTACAACCTTAGCAAATGTACTCCAAGACATACCATTCTTAGAATGAATTGCTCAGAAGAATAGAACGTAATTTATGCACATTGTAAATTTTGACCTCCATTATCTACGAGTGGAGTGTTCAAAGGCGTCGACCCAAAGGTCCGTGAATGGAATTTCATTCAATCGAACTAAATAGATGTTCTCGATTTTCACTTCTGACAAAGAGGAATACCCTTACATTACTTTTGAAACCAAGTGATATGAAAGTAATCATTTCTGTCTTTAGCGGGAAAATTTGAATAGGAATGCATTCCTGTACATACAGAGAATGTTTCCGACCATGGGTTCTTGGATCCATGGTTCGTAGTTACGCGTACTGTGTGTGGAACCACGTTGATACGAACGATTTCTTCTAGAGCCAACTTCATTCAGAGACACTTGCATGTATTCACTTGACTGCCTTGTGGGCCTTGCAATTTGACAGATGCTTGTGAAGGCATTCCTTTGTTACATGGAACATCATATGAACGTATGTTTACGCGAATCCATTCGCATTTCCAATCCATCCATTTTCGACTATCGTCTCCGACACGTCCAATTGCTCGCGGATTTGAAGCTTCAAATCAGCATTCGATTTCAATGTCGTTGCAGTTCTGCCTCTAATAAACTTTTCTACCGTTTTTAAAAGGCAAGAACGGGCAAGGCACGGAATCGGTAAATCAGTCTTTTGGTTTAGTCAAATTTGGCCGCTTTTGCCGCTGAAACTACCATCAATTAAAAGAAAGCAAGAGAAACGTGATAACAGGGTTAACAAGTGGTTAAAATACCCATTATAGTTTTAACGGAAATACCCAAACACATCTGGGCATTTTTCTAGCTCACAAAAACATAAGGACCGACTTTGTTCCTACATAAGCCTATATAAAACACTTACATGCCTAAAAACAATACAAAAATCAAAATGAAATAAAAACCCTAATTAATTAAACTTGGGAACACACTTGCTTAGAAATTATGATCGGATCTAATTTTTTTCTTCTTTATTAATTGCAATGTCTTGCATCAAATTGGTTCGTTATTACAAAAGTATGTCAAATGATGAAAATGTAGGTTTTCGTCACAACCTTTACAAATGCGTTTTTCGGTGGGGATGAAATGATATTCCTTTTTCGTACGTAAGGAAAAGTGGTCAAAGACTAAAACCTCTCTAAAATTTCGTCCTCTAAATTCTGGGTTCGTCGAAATGCTAAAAAGCAACCGGTATCTCCAAAAATAGGATGGGATCAGTGGGATGAAGTTGGAAACTGAGGGTTCAGATATCTTGTTAAATAGTGTAAAACGGATTCCTGCAAACACCATGCCAACCTTTAATGTTGACATTTGCTTTAAAATCATAACTTTGAGCATGTCTCCTGAGCTCCCCAAGCATAGATTTGGGCTCAAAGTTGGCCAAGTTCATCTACTTAACCAGAGGCAAGTTTTTTTAAACACTCGTACCTCCGAGTTCAGGCTCGGACGTTACTCAGAATGAGCATCTACTGAGCACTTAGACGAGTGCATTTCAATACCGTTTAACGTGCACTCCTTAACTCGGAGGTACAAGCGTTTAAAAAATTGGCCTCAGTGTTCATTTGGAATAAAATGAACGGTTAGGAGATACGAAATTTTTGCTTCCGTTGGCAGTCCACATCTCTAGAAGTCCGTGCCAATACCTACTAAGGAAGATATCTGTGTCTTATATTGTTAAATGTCAAGTAGCACCCTTTAAAGCAGAAAGCAACTAAGACAATATGGCTTACTTGGTAAAGGTCTTTTAGTCCCAGAATGCCACGGGAACATCCGAAATGCTTTTGTTGACATTCTGCATGCCAATTTTGGGAAGTGGTGTTATTTGGTAAAGGAATAAATGTACACAAAAAGAAAAAGCGCAAGAGCTAGCCACCAATCACTTGGTGAAAAAGAAACTTTTCAAGACTTCTGGTTTAAAGGATTCGGAAAAAACACCGTAATTTCTTAATTTTATTTTGTCATCGCTTCAAAATAATGCCAAAAGTTAGATTTTATGCAGTCTAATTCCATGCTTTTTGTGGCAATTAAACGGGCTCATCTTTGAGTTCGTTATTTGTTGCTCGTTAATCGAACCATTTCCGGGTTTCAAAACACTTTTTGTGATTACTGGGCCATCAAAAATATTTTTTCCCCGCCCGGCCTGGTTAGGACAAAGGGAACAAAGGCAAGAAACAGACACAGAAAAGTATTGAGTGGAGTGTGGATATCACTGGTTATTGAATGACGTAAATTGAATGAAGAATGATGATGCTATCTTCATTGGGTCAACAACACCTTTCTTTTCAGTGTATAAACCAACAGCAGAAAAGCAACTTCGAATGCCTGAAGGACAATGCGTGAACATGTATTTTAATCCGGTTTTGGCCCTTCGTGCATTGAGTCAGAATTTTGAGCAGTTTCTGGGGAATTTTAAGTTATTTATGAAACGCATTCAGTTCTCAGTAGAAGTTGACTTTTGAAGAGCACATGACATCTCTTGAATTTTTTTTGAGACTGCATGCAGACATATTACGAATTTAAATCGGTATGAAAGGAACTGAAGCGAACATGGACGCATAAGTCGGACAAAAAGGAATCGTTTGGATAGGAGAATCTATGGTTCAAGGGAAAAGCCTTCCTTCACTTCTTAGAATAGTTCTAAAGAAATTAGATTGTAAGCCTTCCATAACCCTCATTTTTTCAATGGTTTATCACGTATAAGCAGCCATCACATTTTGTAATCAATCAATGGTTCGTTGTCTTGGTTGTCAAAGTAAAAAAATTTTGACATTACTTAGCAATAACTTGGAAGAAAATGTTATTCCTGTTGTGCAGTGAAAACCTGCGTTTTAGTCGAATAATCTGGAACTAACAACGTGATGAAAATGGTTGGTAAAGTATACCTTGGAGAATGGCTAAAGAACTCAAATCTAAAATTTTGATGGAAGAAAGGGCTTTTTCTTTGAAGTTCTTCCGTACCCGATCTTTTTTGAGGTTAGATGGTATGTCAGTCTAAAACCATGAACCTCGTCGGCCGAAAGACCTCAACGTTGAAGGTTAAGTAGGCCTTGAATCCCAAAGTAGTGCCTTCATAGATTTTCAGAGGGATTGGTTGGCCCTTTAGTAAGATTTCACTTATGCACATTTCTACGAAATGATCACGACCAAAAGGAGATCCTGGCTCCAATGAACTTTCCATGTTTCGAGATGTTAATCATTCAATTTCAGTCAAAAATCACCTCTTTCGCAGTCTTCGCCCATTCTTATGGTACCCTAAAAATTTTTTCACTTCAATAGCTTTTCAGGAATTTTTACAAAATTCTACTTCATACGCCCAGTTATCCATTTCTTATCGGACATCTTTGTGCCTCTCTAAATCAGATGAACTACATTTACGATTCCGACACGCCTAAAGGCGTAACTTGTTAAAAAAATACTTGTTTGTTCAGACAAAAAGTGCCTTTAGTGGGGAAACCCTAGCGTCTCCGTATTCAATCGCATCAAAAGAAGTGCTCTGAACCGTTCAACCGAGCCGTCATTCCGAAAAGTAGATTTGGCACAATACTAGACGCAACAACTTTATTGTAAGTCCAATGGGGTCATGGAATGGTTCAGCTAGCTTTTTGTGATGGATATTTCAGCATTAGCTCTATGACAAACAATGATTTCATAGGATGATGGGTATTTTTCAGTATAGCACAAACACTTACCAGACCAATGTGGCCGTTATTATATATCTAAAGCCAATCCTAGTATAGTATATATATTCTAGATATATAGTCTTAGTGAATACCCGATGATATGTCATTCACATGGGTTTTAGTGGGAAATGTGCCGTCAAAAGGGTGCCGTCTTGATCTCTGTAGAAACTCCATGGTTGTCCTTAGATGGTCAAGCAAAAATCATACGTGTAGGACATAGCAAAGTGATTGATAGAGCGAGTTGAAGAAAAATTGAGCCCAACTCAAACGAAGATTGGGAAGCTCACGCACGGTCCAATGTCACGCTAGCACTCGAAACATCATCTCCCATCGTGGTAGAGGTGCTTTTCCAATGAGAGAAGGCCCTGTTCACAATTGATTCATGAGTTTCAATGTTTGAAACACGATGAGAGACAGACATTACACTTGTGAAGAAGTTTGTGCAATGCATAATTGAACTTCCTTCAGTTACGCCAGTTTGGACTTCAGAAGTGGAAACACATAATGCCAAGTTAAGACATGTCACAAATTACTAACACTTGGCGCATAATTCACTTAAGAATTTAAACACAGTCGAGGAAAAATACTGAAATATTCGAGTTTTCGAATAACAATAACAAATAACTATCTCGCAAGCCTGTAGTTTTGAAATTGACAAGGGTGTACATGCCAGATGATTGAAAAATGTTACTTTTTAAAGGTACAGCAACTTAATATTTTGCCACTATACAGGTGATATACCTGATGAACTTCTCAGGTCAAATGCTTTTCGTTGCAAGCACCATATCACTAAATCCAGCCAGGAACTAACCGTGATATACAATTGGGTACCCTTATAAGTAGGTTGGGACCAGGCTCATGGATCATGAATAACTGAGTCCTTTGGGCTGGCTTTGACATGAATGGCCTCAGAGAAGCTCTCCGTTTGGCTTTGGATTATTGCCATTCATCTTGTGCCTTACCTTGGCAATATTCTTCCAATTGGTTTTGCTGCCCAAGAGACTGTGTTGAATGACCAAAGGCGATTTCGTCATGGGTTTGTCTTTCTTAGGACGGGATTCATAGGCCTTATAGGATAAATGCACGGCCTTGGATGAAGCATCCGGATTCGATTTGGTTTCCACTTTTCTATCATCGTGAAACGTTGATGAGGACACGCCTCTGAAGCTCAAAGACGGCGGATAGGACGAGCTCAACCCACTAGAACGGAATCCACTCACGGATGATGCACACTTGATCCATGGACATGGGAGCCGTCGGGACACCCACATGCTCCCTTGGATTTGATAATTTCCTGGGGTTATTCGGAATGTTGTCTCTAAATGCGTTGGTTTCGTTTGTTTTCCTATAACCAACCCTTCTTTGGGAACAGGACTGCCAATTGGATTCATGTCTCAGGCCAATTCCGAGGATAAACGTAATTCTCCACCGATTAGTTAGCGGTGCTCATTTTCAAATTTGTGGCAAAATGTTAAAAGGTTTAGATAGAGACTTTAAGGGTTATTAATATCGTGTTAGGTTAGGTTGGGTTAGGTTAGGTAAGGTTAGATTAGGTTTGATTAGGTCAGGTTAAGATTTAAAAAAAGTACCACCGCCAACTAATCGGTGGAGAATAACGTTTACCTAATTCCGAGCGGAGGAGGGAAATGCAGGATAGCACAAGAATCATGACCCCTCCAATCAAGAGTCCCGTCTGAGATGAAAAATCAATTCCAATACATTCAAGGCTTCAGGATTTTTTTTTCCCGGTTATCTTATAGTATAACGGACACAACTTTGAGCGCACTCTGATAGTTTGTCAAGGGAGGGTTGGGATGGTACAATGGACAAAATTTGATAGATGAGGCAACCACATTACAATCGGTTTGTTGTCAGATATGTATGAAAAGAAAGTTGAGAAAATTCGATTAAACAACTCTCGAAATAAATTCAGCTAAAACAATTAAAAATAGAAATGCTTTAGGGTAACTTCATTATCAAGTATGAAGTTCAAGCATTTCATAAGAATAGGGTACCCGCGCATAGTTTCGTGAGCGCATATTTTGAGATGCGGTTTTGTCCCAGTCTCACCTACTGAGGGTATGAGGTAGTTTCGTGAAGGCAAATTTTGAAATGCGACTGGGTAAAGTTTAGTACTGTCGCATTTCAAAATTTACGTTCACGAAACCATGACGGGGTACCATATTGGATCATAAGGTAAAAACTGTGTCATTTCTGAATTTGTCTTGCACCCCAAGGGATGACTCATTGACAATTTAATGCTGAATGTTTCTTAAGCCTGATCTCCTCCTCCCTGTTTTCCCACTTCTATAATGTCTGAGGGATATGCACAACAAATATGCGTAGCGTGTAAAAACCAATAGCCTGTCTTTTTATACTTATTGACCTTTACTAGTAATGTGACAGCTGGGATTTCCCAGGCATTTTGCCCCAACATGAACAGACATTTTCAATGGGATTGAGATTTGGTGAGTTTTGAGTGATTCCAGGGTAACTCAAATCAACAGAAAGCTCAACACAAGAAAAGTTGACCAATCAGAGAACTTGAGGCACCAGAAAATTTGACTCATTGGAACATGTGACACCTGAGAACTCAATACATTGTTAAGCTCCACACATTGAGTCTTCCAAGGTGTCAAGTTTTCCGGTGTATCTAATTCTCTTTTGTGTCGCCTTTTCCTGTCTCAAGTTTTCCCTTGTGTCAAGTTACCCATGAACTGGTCAATTGGGAATCGGCGTCCCAATCTCACACCTTTTTTATCAGAAGGGTGGATCCATGGAATGCGCTCCCCCTGGCAACTCGTCTTTCCAATTCATCTGAATTTTTCAAAAAAATGTTTTGGACCGGAAACAATTAATCTGTTTTCTTGCTGTATATTTTCTACTTCTTGAGCCGTTAGTTGATCATGGTTCTTTTTCTTTCCCTTGTATTCTTTCAACTCACTATTCTGGTACTTTTTTCCTAATTGTGCAATTACTCTTTTATACGCATTGTGTCTGTGAGTGGCTCTCAACAATAAACAAAACCAATAAATGGCCCATGACTCAGTCTTCACCACTGGAAGTAAGAAAAAAATGGAATCACTGCAACCTTCAAAATTGTCTTTTACTACATGTCAAATGTTTTACCCCTCTGTAATTTATTTGTGATTGTCCAGACTGCTTTTTCTAAAAGGCTCTTATCAATTGCCTGTGTCTAGACCAACTTTTTCCTAACCCTAGATGAGACCTCAAGTTGTAAGTCAATAGGATATGCTCACAGTATCAGTTTGTTTGGCTTTTTGTACCCCTTTGCACCCAAGCACCATCTTTTGGATGCGTACTGAAGTGTCAAACGTAAAAATGACCCCCCCCCCCCTTTTCTTTACAAATAGTTGGACTTTTGGGTCAAAAAGATCTTCAAATTTAAATATTATTGTAATTGACTCATGCCACAGCCATAACCTTGACGCATCATTACGTCAGTCAAAAGTAGGGCATTGGCGCACAGAGGGGTAAACAACAACCTCTGTGAGTTTATGCTATTATGAAAAGGGTCATTCCAGCTTTAACATTTCCAGCAGTTTAGCACTAACCATGATGTTGAGAGCCATTAAGTGTTTGAAAGTGCTTAAATTCAACCTAAATGAAGGTTTGATTTACCAAAATCATGCTTGAATGTTTCTTGCATTTGCAATATGAAAGCCAGTAGATACTTACCAACCATAGTTTATTGTTAAAGCAAATAAATCCAATGCCACTCTAGTCTGAGCTTTGTTGGGTCATTAGTTTCAAGATATGATATTGGAAATATTGCAAGTATGATATCCTCACCATTGGCATTCACCAACAAATAATTGCTTAACCAATTAGGGTATTCTCATCCAATCTGTAAACAATCAATACAAGTTAAGGCACAAGGGCGATCCTGGTCTTAGTACTGCTTGAGAGTGCTTGGGTCAGAACTTTGATTTTTGTTGATAAGATCAAATCGATATTAATCCAACAAACTCCAAAGCCAATTTTGGATATGAATGAGGCATTTGTTGATGAGTAATACTCAAGTGAAACTGACTTTGTATTTTTGCAAATCATTTAAAGTATCATTGGCATTACAACCATCCAAGTGGAAGATTGCAGTCAAGTCACGTGGGACTGTGCAAGTACATCCTAAGTGTGACTTTCATATACCCTAAAATGTCCTCAGAACTACGAAAATCATTTAATTGTTTTCTTCAAATTAAACTTTAGGCTTCAGGTTACCATACGCAAAGGAGGCACATCCGTGAATACATATCTGAAGAGCACAGCCCATTAAGCACAATGGGGATGAATGTACTTCAAAACGAATCTCTTTCCGTTTTTTGGTTTTTCTAAATACCATAAACCTCAGTCTCTTCCTTTTCAAACTGGAAGCCCACCCAAAAAAAATATTTACTATCAGGTCTTGACAATTGTCATGCACTATTCTTGTGATTGATTTCCAGTATTGAAGACTAGTTTTTACGTGACACCGGTTTACGACGTCTAATGGACATTAAGAATTTTTTTTTTCACCAATATGATTAATATCATGGATTTTTCGTCAGGCCTAGTGTGCAGTTTTTTTGGGATGAATCCGCCAAATTTGGCATCGCTGAAGATTAGCCACCTTTTGAGACGTGAGAGATGGAAGTGAAGCAGTACGAGCAGTGCGAATATTCTCAAGAGTTGAGACCCCAAGCCACTGTCGGTTTTCCCAACTTCATGAAACGTATCAAATCAATTACTTCGGCGTAAATTTGATTGGCTTCTGCTTCAAATGGTTGGAAAACCAGCAACTCAACTTCCGGACAAAAACTTGAGATGCTCAAGCTATAAGGGTGATGATCTCAGCGAGACTCCAGAATTATCATTTTTCAGTATATCTGTGAAGACGAATTCTATCGAAATTAGTTCAATCTACCGAATTAGAATTCCTATCAGGTCGAACCGAATTGCTTTGTCCAAATCATTCTTTTTTGCTAATTTTAAGGTGAAGGAACGTCGGTTGAACTTCGCCACCCTGAAGAAAAGTCCTCGAGAACCTCATAGAAACAAAATAATATTTAACAGTACCAAAAGCACCATTTGTTTTCTGCTTATATTTTACAATGCAACAAAATTGTATATCTATGGTTATTCATCATTCAAACATAGGTATTACATTTTTCTATTTGGGGCGAATTTTCTTATTGGAAAAGAATAACTTCCTCGATATTTACTCCTAGGCCTTTCCAAAATAAGTGCTGCCATATTGTACCTCTCCAAACTCTCATGTGCTCTCAGAGTTTTTCCAATCTCAATTATTAGTTACAAATTGGCAGCTTTACCGTATTGGTTAGCGTCAAATTTTCTGGGCAGTCCACAAAATTATGTAAAAAACCCTGAAAAGGCCCAAGGGTATGTATTTCAGGATCCCAAACCCTCATCTGACCCTAGCTTTGCTCAACCGATTTGCGCCTCCCTGAAAGCCAATGTGTGAATCCAAGTGAAACAAAGTTAGTCAAATGTCAAAACATTGGGTAAAAATGGCCGTGACACGCCCTGAATAGCAACCACGCCCCTGACCAGCCACCACTGGGTCTTAAAATGGCCGGCCCCACTTTAAATCTGTTGGATTTGCCCAACGAAGTGTTGGATTACATCTTGTCTTTACTGCATCCTTCGTCGAGTTTATTTGAATGCGGGCAAACCTGCGGACGCTTGGCCTTGGCCGTGGAACGGGTCTTGGCTCACATGGCCGTTGAACTACCCAAATCCGTGAAGGATCAATCCTTAATTTGGCGAAGTGAAAGAACCCTGGAAACCCGAAGTACTCACATCCCTCAGGGTTGCGAAATTAGTAAAAGATACAGGTAAGATCCCTTCATCCCTTCACGGCTCTGCCCAAAAGAACGGCGGTCTGGACTTTGTTGGATGCGGCTGGCCAAGTGAAGGGAAAGCAACTAATCAAAACGGTACCCTGAGTCTGGATGTTGAGCCCAGACTAGCATTACAGCCAACTCGTCCCCAAAACCAGGGTAATTAGGGTAATTTGGATTAGGAGTAGAGATGGCCAAAATATGCTTAACACATTGGTTCAGCACTAATGTGCGTGGGAAAGCAAGTCTAAAGAAGTACAATGAAATGCTCTCAAACCGAAGAGAATATGCCACAATGCTCTAAAACAGTAAGAGAGCCCGTGATTGATAGAATGCTGTAACGTATATCAAATTTGGAGTCATGGAATCGGACTAAAAAGCAACAATTTTGAGGGCAGCCAACGGAGCAAAAGGCTGGTAAACAGAAGTATGCACACTCTAGCCCAATATCTTTGGATTGTCATTTGATTCTGCCTGTGAGCCTCAGTTAAGTTTAGTCGTTCATCAATTCAGTTGTTGTAAGATTGCCAAATGGTGGCTGTTGACTAGATGTTTATTGTTCGTTTGTGGAGGTATTTATGATAAGGGAAAATGTCTATGGCGAGTACGATGGTGGGAGCATGAGTGATGGTAAATGTAAATTGATATCGGTGACTAGAATACAACAGTCGTAAACATTGGACAGTTGTGTTGCCAATCAAAGTTGCAAATCGCCCATGGCCCCAATTGCTCGCCAGCACACTGATTTTTACAAACATTATCACATGGCTTATCGGTGGGTGGATGCACGGACTTCTAGAGATATTTCTAGAAGTCCGTGGTGGATGCCAGGCTTGGGTGGAGGGGTGAGCCTGGCTGGCCAAAGAAGTCAGCCATCACAGTTTTTTCAATCGGTAATGAATGCCCTTGGCCTTGAATCAGACAGCTTTTTCGTCCTGTGAGTGGGGTGAGCAATTAGCATGTGCAAATTTGTTAAGAAGGGTCGGAGAGGCTAACCAAATACCTGGGGATCTCTGTCGCTTAAAATACCATGAAAATACCATCGCCCTCTTTAAGATTAAACTTCAGACGGCGGGATTTGAACCCACGTCATCTCTGAACACGGTGTTCAAAAAGCCCTATCAAATTGCCAGAGAAATTCCCAGACACAAATTGGCATTTTTCTACCTCAAAAAGCCATAGGGAACAACTTTAACTTAATTGGTTTATGGAATTCTAGTCCACATGAAAAACTTACATACCTAAAAACATTATAACAATTAAAATTTTCAAGAACCTACTCCATGTAAATTAGGAGCACACTTAGTTAGCGCTAGAATATAATTTACGATATCATCTATTTCACCGTTACTAAGTAAAATGGGATTTAGTGGTCCAAATTTTGTCAATTTTAGCCCCAAAATGCCCCGGTTATGTGTTAATTCCATTTCCCAAAGAATTAATCTCGATTTTCACTATCGCAAAACTGAAAGATTATTTTTCCATTTCTCGCATAATTTCAAATTAACTTAAAACCTTGTACAACCATATCTTAAACCCTCAAAAAAAGCAGATTTTTGAAAAAAAAATTTTAAAAGCGTCCAAGGTACATTTAGTTGAGTGGTCACTGAAAATTGCACAAATATCAATGAAGCCTTAAAGAAGCTATTTTCAATCAGTGTCAACAAAGTCTTCAAGAAACGAACAAAATCTATAACATTGTTTGTTGTATGTATTGTCTTCAGAATTCAAGTGAATGCATAACGAAGTGTACACATGATGATTGTAAAACACATTTTCAAAGATTACACTTTTAGTGTGTTTGAAGTGACATTATATAGCATTTTTAGCTATTGTGAGACTATGCAAAAAAAGGAAAAATAATCTTTCAATTTTGTGATATTGAAAATCGATATTGATTCTTTGGGAAATTGAATTAACATATAACCGGGGCATTTTGGGGCTAAAATTGACGAAATTTGGACCACTAAATCCGATGTAACCAAGTAGGGGTGAAATAGAATACCCAAATTACATTGGGTAGGTTTTTGAAAATTTTAGTTTTTATAATGTTTTTAGGTATGGAAGTTTTTTATGTGGGCTAGAATTTCATAAAGCAATCAAATCAAAATTGTTCCCCATGAATTTCTGAGGGAGAAACATGCCAATTTGTGTTTGGGGAATTTCCATCAAAACTTTAAAGGGTATTTTTACCACTGTGTGAAGAAATACATTGTCTTGTTTGCGTTGTCAGCTCTCAGTTACACTTTCTTAATTCAGAGTTTATCTTTCGCCGTTGTTCAAAGCCCAAGTGCTCATATCAATATGTAAGACAACATAACATATGCTTTATGCAACTGAATCTGTTTCAGGACATAAAAATGAAAATTACATATTTGAACAATCTGTAATTATGAGACGAACAAATTGCCATAGAACACTCGAAATAAAATTATAAATAGGGTCCAACGATCAAATACCAATGTAGCTGCAAAATCCTATTTTAGCCATTATCTAACCTTATTATGGTGCAATGAGTGCTTCTTGTGAAATTTTAAAAGTGCGATTGATAACCACCACATGCACAGCTTGTCCTTTGCTGAGGTTTTTTTTGCGACAACGACGTTCTAGCGTTTTATACCCGGTCATGTCAAATAGGGCATATCACACAAAGACCGGGAGCTTAATGAATTTAGCCTCGCCAAATGACTTGCACATTCCTCGACCACTCTAGACCGTGGCCATACTTCGAAAAAAACAATGGAGACAAAAATCTTTTTCTTTATTAAAACAATGATACAGCCTATGGTGACTCAAGTCAATCTTTACATTGTCCACTACACTCCCAAAACATCAAAATGGATGAAAAACGCCTTTAGACTATCAAGGCCAAAATTTGTCAACCCGTCCTCAAAGATCGGTGTCAATCTTCTACTTTTATGACAATCTCGAGGTTTTCTGGAGATTGCATGTGTTCCCCCTTTGTCGAACAGGCGCTTCTAGACTGTCTATGGTAAAAGTATCGTTGACACTCAAAAAATAACTACATTTGGGACATTAGTGCGCAAGTCATGAAAGAACGACTACGTGGAGTAATGAAGATGCTGCTCTTTCATGCTGATATGCCCTTTGTGGAAATAATTCGAACTGGAGTTTGACCATCTCGGATTGCGTCTCAATTACCTCTCTTTTGACGTAAGAGATTTTTTTTCTTCTTTTTTTGCGGACTTCCTTACCGCTACCGGGATTGGAATCCCAGCAGTTCAAAACGAGAAGATTATTCATTTTACTTGACTTTTATTTTCATATATTATTTGATCGGCCAACGAATTAGAATTGGCTGATCTGGCTAATCCTTGAATATAAGGTTGATCCGGAATTTTAGTCAAAAACTTGTCCAAGTCTGACTTAAATCCTGCTAATGGCCCAATAATGAAACAAAAATCATGTTGATTAAACAGATCCAAGTGACGAACGTTTCCCGATGAATGAAATGTGAAACGAGGGTTCAATCTGTGTTTTTCTTCTCCTTTTCAGCCATTCCGCTTGCTATGATGATAACTCGTATAGTATGTACGTCTTTGGTGGGTGCACCTCAACTTCCACCACATTTAACGACCTATGGAAATTGGACTTGAAGACAAGAACTTGGCAAAGGCCTCTCTCTACCGGAACATATCCAAGTCCTAAGGTAACGGATGTAAAACTACCAGCAAGCACATCTGAATGATTTATGTACATTCGATCGAGATTTGCCAAGGTCGTTTTTGATAGATTTTGTGACACTTTCTTATTGGTCCAGTTTTGTAAGGAATCACGAATTTCTCCCTCGACATGAATTGTGATCCGACATAGCACACTTATGGTGATTTCTGCGCCAATACAAGCCTACCAATTCTCATGTTTTTTTGTTCACAATGTTCTTGGCATTCCATGATCAATCGTAGTTTAGCAAATATCGATACGGAGAGATATTTTAAGTTGAAATACTTTATAAAATGAGATTACAGAAACACTCAAATGTGACTAAACACGTTCCCTTCACTCGATCTACGAGGGAGAATCAAATGTAGAAAAGACTAAGTCTAATACTTAAAAAGGGACAAACATTTTCAAAATCTAAGCTCCCAATGAAAATGTCAAAGCAAAGCTAATACTTGACTTCTCTCCGTCCAATCTACAAAATCACATTACATGTACCTATTTAAATGTTTTCATACAAGTGAAAATCAGGAATTTTTTGGGGGTGGGGATTTACTAGCGCTATTGAGAATGGAATCCCCAGCACTTCAAAATTTTAGATTCCACTATTTTGAAGACCGCTCTGTTATTAACACTAATTCTCATACCAATCATATCCGGTGTACAATTCAAGGTCAGTGTATGACTTTCTGGTCCATTTGTTGAGGAAAACACAATAGCAAAGTGAAAAGATAAAAAAATGAAAAAGACACTTTCGAAAGTTTGGCCCCCAATCTAGCATAGGTATTCAAACATTGAGTGGGTTCAGTTGATTTCAAATCTCTTTGACTCTTGACTCCAAAATTGTTCAAAAAGCGCCTGTCCGAACCATTTTAACCTATCGCTCAAGTTTTCATCGCGGGAGTTTTTACCCATTTGCTTAAGATATTTGGCATGGTGTCTGGTTTTTTGTAAATCGGCAGTTCTCCGAGATTAAGGAAAAAATCATCTACTGATTTTCTAGGCATGCTCCACCATGGTTTTAAGTCAAGGCCAATTGTACCTTTTCGGGGGTTGGACTCACCCCAGTCTTTACCCACTTCATCAATCGTGGCGCCTTTTCAATGAATTACATTGTTACGACATCGAGCAGAATCGGTGGTCCCACTTGACCCCGGTGGGAGTGGCCAAGCCTCCTTCGATGGCTGGCCATTCTGCCACGGTTCATGAAGACATTATTGTCGTTTTTGGTGGACTTCAAAAGCAACGCAATCACATCGGACAATTCTGCAGCTCCAATGATGTTTGGTGCTTCAACATAACCAGTAAGTTTTGGGATCAAAAGCACGGATTCATGGCCTTGGGCATTCGATTGGAGGACAAGTTTTTCTGGGATTCACTATGATGCAAAACATTCGTATTAGGACCACCGACCCTTGGAGATCTAAGAGTCCCATTTTTTTGTGTGTTTCATGTCATAGCATTTACGTGGTATCAACCTGACATTCCCTCACCCAAACCCAATCCTCGATATGGTCAATCTCAGCTCTGGTTGGATGATAAGCACCTCCTCATTTTGGGTGGCTGTGGAGGACCCAACAATCTTTACGATGATGTTTGGGTCCTATCTATGGAACAACCTCACTGGAAGTGGATCAGTATTGCGGTCAAGAACCAAGATCAAGCTCCGCATCATCTATGGTGCCATCCAGCCTGCAAGTATGATGTTTTTCTACATATGTACCGTATGAATAACAAGGCATTGAAATTTCTGTTACGCTGAAAAGGGGCTTGATCACGATATGTAGAACACGACTATAATGTTATGAGCGTTGAAATGGAATTATCAGCTCTCGCTGAATGATTCAACCCGAAATCATCACACTTTTTACCATGCAAAGGACGTTTTTTCAAGTGAGGAGATTTCAAGTATTATGCTGAGTTTTCATTTACCTAATAACAACTCAAGGAAGCTATTAATAAGCACACACCATATTCAAGAATAGAAAGGCTAGGCCAAGAACAAATAGAACTTGAAATATAACCTATTTTGAAGTAACAAGAAGTGCTCCAAGCCGTTACAATAATGAACACTCCAGGCTGGTTCAGAGACAGACGCCATATCATATCATATCATATCATCTCATCTCATCATTACAGGGTGGATGGCTACGCAATAATTCTTGGAAAGCGGCGGTTAAGTGCCAAGCCAACGGCCACTCCTCACAAGCAAGAGCTGGAAAAGGATCACCAATGGACGATGATTCCATCAGCACGTCATGGTGTGAGCAGAGGATACAGTTCCATCCGGGTAGTGCGGAGAAGCCCCAATGGCAACAGCAACAACAACATCAACAACAACAACAGCAATAGCCAACCCGAAGCAGCCAGCAGGCCCTCTTCAG
Source organism: Tigriopus californicus (assembly GCF_007210705.1). Lineage (NCBI taxonomy): Eukaryota > Metazoa > Arthropoda > Copepoda > Harpacticoida > Harpacticidae > Tigriopus > Tigriopus californicus. Next base: position 2,535,694 of record NC_081444.1, read on the forward strand.
AACTTTGTAGCAATAGTGACAGTGAGATGGATACTTCCGGAGATTTGTCGGTGGAACCAACGAATGGTGCTATCGGGGACGAGCCTCCCACTTCTACCTTCAAGTCCTCTGTGACTTTAGAAATTCAGCAAAATGCGGAGGATGCTCAACCTTCGACCTCCAGGGGGCTTCCAGATTTGGACGGCAAAAGTGGACCATTGGAACCCAAAGGGGTACGACCCTCGTCATTGGAACGACAATCGTCGGTGCCAGAGAATTTGGGTGCTCGACCAAAGATTGTCCACCTGGAGTCGGATCATCGAAGGAAGTCTTCCCTCTCCCAGTTACCTCCTTCTCAATTGGCCCGCCTCCAGGCATTCAGCTCTGGCTCCCCTGGGACTTATAACATCACCTCATGCTCAGCCGGTTCCGGAACGAATTCGTCAAGTCCAAAGACGAAACAACAAGAAACCCGGCAGCGCCAATTGGATGCAATCAAACGGATGGAGGATCGAATCAAAAAATTGGGCAGTCAAGAAGAGCCCAAAGTCAACCCTGAACCCGTGACATCGACACCAGCCAAGTGTGTGTGTCATCGGCTCTCAGCACACGTTTTGGACTTGGGCCAGGCAGTCTCCGATCATGAAGTGAAATGGTTGGAGATTCGTAGCTTTTTAGGTCGTGATTCGCCCGAAGAAACGATTTTGTACTCCTTGGTTAAAGCTCGCTCGGAGTTAATACTCTTTGGCGGCATTCATAAAGATATCAGCTCCATGGCGTCTCGATCCCAACCGGCCTCGTCAAGTGACACGGTGTCAAACTCGTTGTTTTATTTGGTCCCACCAACCACCATTGGTTAATCAAAACATCTATTGTTGTCAATGTATCCAAACAATACAATCGATCGCAACCCCTTCGCACCGCTAGTTAAGCACGCGGTTGTTAACCTTTGTGAACGTATGGAACTCTTCTTTTCAGGGTTGAGACTTGTAGACTTGTATCTACCTCACTACCTCCCCTACTTTGACCACCATCATGTCCCGCCCACCACCCAGGGAACATGAAAGGAACCCACCCACGTTATCAATTGCCTCTATCCTCGCCTCGGGCGCCTCAAATGTCATGGCCAGTACCTTGATTGCGGCCGAGGAAGAGCACTCAACCACCGTCCAATTAGCAGCTGCTGTCTCTTCCACTATGGCCTCGACCTTGACCCTGGCGGATGCTCGTGATACTGCTTTACCAGACCCTTCCAGTGGATCTTCCAACACTTCCCCGATCGAGCCAGACAGGCCCGTTTTGGAAATTTCGGGCCTGCAGGAAACACTTCGGGACATCGAGCTGTCCAATCATTTCAGAGATTTCCTTAGACGCGTTGATAGGAACACCTCTGCCCCTCCTGAAGTAAAAGGTATGATGAAAGTGTGCGGAGAGGAGGAACTGAATTTGGGGTGAAACAAAAAAAGGAGAGAAAGGATTTTGGTCCTTTGGTTGGTGCATCAAAGGGCCTGAAAGCCATGCAGGTCTCTTGACACCCAAGGTACCGAGACCAGCCCTTTGGAATAAGTAATTGGGCTTTTCTGTCACGTAAGAGGAGACAGACTACTTTAATTCCCAACATGGGCCTTTCTTAAATTGGTTGTCCGCAACCATGATGGGTTCCATACGCTTTTTAGCATTTCTGAGATTGTAAGCCAATCCTTTCAATCTTAGATCGAAAGACTTTGTTTAGCATTCAATTTTATCGGAGATCGACAATTATCCCGCCTTTCATGAACTCAAATGGCCAGATAAATAATACAGATTTTGATTATGGCGCAACAACGGCAATCATATAAATTTGGTCTTTTTCAGAAGACGGCTGAAACCGATAAGAAATTAGCGTCCTTGAAATCTCAGTTGACTTTACTTACATCTGATTTATCTATTTTTGCACCGGTAAATGTCCTTTTGATAATTCCAAAAAGAATTTGCTAATATCTATGTACTGAGAAGTTTTTAGCCTTTAACGTAAACAACATTTTGAGCTATCTCAAAATTATACAAGACAAAAGATATATATTCTCTTACTTTGAGTTTTTAAAGATTGTTACTATTGTTAGGGGGCGTTTGAGTTCAGATATAATGGGGACGTTGTGGGGTTTGAACTAATGAAAATGGGCCATTTAATGCCATTTAACTCGGTAGCGGGCTTATTCAATCATATCCCAATTTAAATTATCCATTTGAGAGGTTTGTGGATGTGAGTTAATCTGGCATTATATGAATTGGTGAATTCGAAGTTGTTCCTTTTAAAACTTGATCAGACTTTTTAGCCGCCTTGTAATGTGATTAAAACTATATTTGTTTTGTTTCAGGTCGATTCGAGCGTTACTTCGATTTTCATATAAAAGTATTAGAACTTCTCGATGTACCTCAAGACGATCTCAATCGCCAGAATAAGTTGATGATCGAGTTGCATCAAGATTTTTTCAGCTCTCCTTCTCAAACCATTTCCATATCGAGTCAAGGTGCCCTTCGAAAGCTAAAAGAACATCTCAAAGAGCTAAAACAGATTAACGAACCAAGCCATGCGCCCAATTTGGACTTAGTCCATCCAGTGCATGAAGAAGTCTATGAAAAGTTGAACAGCAAACACGGTCAATGGAAGATGAACTACAAACCAACAACCAGTCTAAACACGTTGATGTGTATGCTGTCCTAATCCTAGGCCTAATTACTTGGACACGGAATACTTGCATTCACCACGGAGAAATAGTTTCGCCTACCATTTACACCACAAATGTCTTCAATATCAAATAGTTCTCTCATTGTCTTGTATTGTTATGAGCTCTTCTTTAAGAGGAAGAAAACATGTATATCCTTTTATAGATTAATGCACTTTATTCAGAATAAAATTGTTTGTTTATTTGTGCAGAATAATGGCAGGGAGTGTTGCCAGGTTTCGCGAAGTCTTATGTGTATTTGCCTTTGACGAGTCAGTGTTAACAAATGGACGAATCTTCATCTTTCAGCTACCAAACATTGATTCTGAATATTACATTCCCTATCAGGGTTAGAAAATGCTCGCAACAAAAAAAACAAACCAAAAAAACTGAAGATCTTATTGGTTAACAATAAGAGTTCGAGCTTTTTGTTTAAATTGGTTTTCATATCAATATCAGAAGGAGGAGACGCAGGGAAGTGATTAGCGCAGATTTCTAGCGTGAGAGAGGTCTCCGGTACGATACTTCACCAAGGCCTTTCTCAAATGAAACTTTTAAATGCTAACCAAACCCAGACTGATACCGGATTACGACATTGGCTTTCGGAACTCTACAATTCGGACTATGTGGTGACTAGCTTCGTTGGCTGGCCGAGGTTCACCCAAACTACAACATGATAATAATCAGGGCTTGAACTGTTTCCGAAAAAAGTGACGCGTTACCGTTACCGTTATTTTTGCAGAAAAAATAATTGGAAGAAAAACCTTAAGCGATATTTTAACGCTTAGCAAACATGAAGCGAAACAAGTGACTCCCTTGATTATTCCATTATGTACCAAAGATGACCTCACCTTAAAAAGTACTTGTACTTATAAATACATTCAAATCAAATCAAATCAAATCATTTGGTTCCATCAGTGGCATGGAAGCCATTACAATTTGAGACGGAATCTTTAAAAACTCGTTTGGGAAACTTTTCCTCGTTTATACAAGAAGAAATTAACGGTAACGGGGGGGGGGCTTGAAAACCCGTTCCATTACCGCTACCTTTATTCTTTTAGAAAAGCAACGCGTTACCGGTAGCGTTACTCAAGCCTCGAAAATAATCGAAAATAATGATAACCCTTATAATGTCAGTTTCTATATTGCATAAAACTGTTTGAATAAATATCATATACAGAGATCGATGTAGGAATAAATGAATAAAATGGTCAGTACGAAAAGCTAATGGTCTAGTGTGTGATGTGTGTTGAACCCTCTCAACTAGAATGTTGTTTCTAAAGACAAAGCACAATGCATATTTGTCCTTTTACAATGAAAACCTGCGAAAAACTTAAAACGTACACAATTGCAGTGAAACCTATCAGTTCCCAATGGACCAACGAAAGACTGATTTAAAATGTAACTGAAGTGAGGCTCTTGAAGCTTTGAGCTTCAATTTCAAATTGGCCAATGGATGAAAATTTACTTAGTAGGTCATTGAAAATTGCATGTGAGAGGGACCACTATTATTATAGAACTTCTGTCTGATAGGTTGGAAATGGATACCTATGGCGCTCATTTTTGGGGGGTTTGAAGAATGAGCAGGTTATCAATCGTTCCTCAATAAAAGGAACTGATTACAGTTGTAATTGCCTCGACCGAAATGAGTCGTTCATTAACAAAAATCCTTCGTCAAAGACTGTGGTATGTAATGGCGTTACTCGTCACAAAAAGTTTGGCAAAAATGTAGGAGACCAATATTTCCGTTTTTTTGCCCCATCAATGCCATACTATGGTGAATTAATATGTTCTATTGTTTCTTACAATCCTAAAACTTGAAGTTTCCCTGTCAACATATCACACTCATCAGTGTTGATACTGAAGCATGATATAAATGGCAATTTGTTGCATTGTAATGCTTCAAGAAGTCAATATTGTTTTACACCATTTCGTCCGAGAAATTTGCTGTTTACAGAACTGCATATTTTATCCTGATCTCCTTGTAAATCTTTGAAAAACTTAGTTTTCCAGTTATGATCATTTTCATCAGGCACGTGTTAAAATTAAAACTGCAAATACATTTTCATGGAGTTATAATCACATTTGAACTCAGAGTAATCGTAGTTATGTAATATTTGATCCACCAAAGAATTAGAGTTGGCGGATCTGGCTAGCCCTTGATTGTAGAGTTGATCAGGTACTTTGATCAAGAATGTGTCCAAGACTGACTTGAAAGATGCTCCCGGATCAAGAAAGCCTAGGTATTCCCTACGAATATTAGAGGGAGGCAAGTTAAACAATGAAGGAGCCCGAGAAAGAAGAGAAGTGGACTTCAAAGAGCGAACTAGCCTGGATTCTCGAAGGCTTGAAGGGGCTCTCAAAACGCACGTTAAACCTCTACGGTCACCAGAATTAACCCTAAACCCTGGGTTGGGACAAAGCTCATGGATACTTTTGAAGACGTACAGTATCAGATACCTTTCGTACCTTCTCTGAATACTGTACAATCCCAACCTCTCCAGCCTCTCTCAATATGAGAGCTCTCTCAATCCTGTGATGTTCCTAGTGAAACATCTTTGGACTTGTTCGACCTTTTGCAAACCTGCTGAAATCATTGGAGCACAAATGGGAGAGGCATATTCAAGATGTGGTTGAACAATCGACTTGGGCGGAGTCAGTTAACATCGTGATGCTATCTCTGGACTTAAACGTGAGATGTACACACATTTGAAAAGCCTTACCAACTTTCAACTGGATATGCTCATCGAACTTTCCATTATCTTGGAGGACTACACCTAAATCTTTCATAGATGAGACCTGCTCAATATCTTTACCTCCATTATCTACGAGTGGAGTATTCAAAGGAGTTGACTCAAATGTCATTGAGCGGAATTTCATTCCGTTCAGGGCCATATTACTCTCAGTTACCCAAGAATAGATTATTTCCAGGTCCTTTGCAAGGCTAGTGTAATTTTGGCCATTCCTACCCAAACTGGCCAGGTAGCATTTTTCGATGCTAATTTTTGGAAGTTAGCATCATCTTAAGGCCACCAGCATTGGAAATTTTTATTAGCATTGGTCTGGTCTTTAGCATTAAACTAGCATTACTGTTTGGTCAAAGCATTGTGTGATCTTGTCTAGCGTTTTAGCATTTTGATAGCATAATTTCACTGAAAAAATGACCAAAAGGGAAGAGAAGTAACAAAAATCTCACGAGGGAACTTGGCGGTGTTAATGATATTCTGTCTTTGGATTCCCGTTCCATTCCATGAAATTGATTCCTCTGTAGCCAAAAAGTGTTTTTCATTGGACTGTTTACTTTACATTAGGCAAGCAAAATGATTTAGTCTAATTGCTTCGCAATTCAAAGGGAAATTTAGCCAAATTCTTGTTTGTAACCAGACTTTTGGCCCACAAAATGGTTTTGGGATGGCTAACATAAATCAAAAAATTGATCAAAATGGTCAGTGTATTACCAATCCTTAAGTAACTGTAAGTATGGGTTAATTTCACTGGAATATTAAGAAAACATATGTATATTTTGGTTAGTTTCTTTGTATTCTGAAAAGTATTATTCCCAAACATTTGAGGTAAACCAAATGACAAGATTCAAAAATAGCAAAAATAAAAATCAAAATGGAAGAGATAGACAGCAATTGAGCTCTATGGATAAAAAAACCTTAGTGCACCTCTTGCTAATGTACACTTTGAAGTTTGATGCAGAATGAAAAAAACAATTTGTCTTATTTTCATAATCTAGTCTCACCCAAGAAGAACATTGTTTGGCGATTAGAACAATTATAATTGTGTGTAAAAGACCTTGTTCAAATTCTAAAAATACATTTTTGCCCAAATAAAACTTGTCACTTTTTGGTGCCCCCCTTTTAAGTCTCAGGGTTCAAAATTGGGAGAATATCATAAACACAACTCCTATTGTAACTGGGAGGGTTTTGTTTAGATTTTTGTGGTTTTTTTTCCTTAAGTATAATTTTCAAAATATAGCTTCAACATATCCTGCCAAAGAGTGCCAAATATGATTGAATTGTGAAACTGAAATCCTTTATGAGCACCATGAATAATATGCTTTTCTTAAAAAAGTAGCATTGATCTAGCATTTTCAAGTTCGAATTAGCATTCTTTAGCATCGATTTTGTACGAGCTAACATCGTTGGCTGAAAAAAAAACTTAGCCAGCCTGTTCCGACTAGAAACTAACTTAGTGTCGTCAGCATAGGAAGAGAGACTAGCACGAATACTAAGCTTTTGAAGCGGGGCAATGAATATTGTAAAAAAGAGAGGCCCTAAGAGAGAGCCCTGGGGAACACCTGACTTGACATCAAATATGCCATTATGCGACCCATCAACCTTAACACTTTGCTTCCAATCATGAATGAAGCTTCTTATCCAATCGAGAACTTTACTTTGCATCCCAATCTCATGTAGTCTATTTAGCAAAAGGCCATGATCAACTTTGTCAATGGCCTTGGCAAAATCATTATAGGCTACAGCGATTAACTCGTGACCCTCAAGTCCCTCAACGATCTGTTCCATATGTTCAATCAGTTGGGTAACCGTGTTAAGATGAGCTCTGGACCCATGCCGACTAGGAGGAAGGACTTTATGGGCTTCAAAAAAATTCAACAAGTTTGAACTTCACGATCTTCTCAAATCATTCCCGAAGGTGATGTAATAATTCATGTTGCACGTTTGGTTGCGCAAACGGAGCAGGAATATCCCATACTTGGGAGACCCGTCAGCAGATGGCAGGCCGAGCGAGAGAGCTGTCATCTGACTCCGAACAAATAACAAATAAACAAATATTTTATTTGCCTACGACAGAGGATTTCACTCCTGGTAACGATTGGTCAGTCGGCAGTAAGAAAATAAAAACTAGTTTCATAGCTAGCTAAAAGAATACGTTGAAATATGTTTTCATTCGGTGCCTATTTTTGTATTCTTTTGGATAAAGTTAGTAATAATGATATATCTTACATTCAGATCAGAAAAGCCTACTGCTGGCAAACACTCACTAGTAAGGCATTGTTTTTTTATTGAAGGCCACTTCAAGCGGAAAATGTGTCATCAAGATGGGGAAGAAAGACAAAAGAGGCCAAAGGCAATATGTCTTGAGCATAAATAAAGAAAGCAAAGTAATTGTCACGTCTATGTACACTTCTTAACAACAACTGCACTCAATTTTCCTGTTGACCACTTGTTCTGCCTCTGAGCAATTTAAACTAGTCTTGCCAGACCAAATGTTCTAGGCTTATTCAAACCATGTGTGCTTAAATGATACGTTTATTTTCGTCAGATTCATTACCCAAGGCAATGTATTTGATACAGCTCGTTCCTGCTAATTCTGGATTAATCATACTCAAACAAGCTCTATTTTTTGGATCTGGAACACCATTCGTACATATGGGAGCGAAATTCTCGGCCTACGCAACAATAAATGATAAAATTCACACTCGAGTTGATCACAAGGAAAAGATGGTGGAAGTTCACCAACACATAAAACGCCACCGGGATATGATACAGTCCTCGATTATAGCAAAACTGATAGTGTTCCAAGGTATTGTTACTCGGATGTGAGACCTCGTAGATCCGAAGGGAGAGCCGATATGTATGGCATGTAATGAAGATCAGAACGATTGACACGAGAACGATCGTGGATTTCTCGCGACGCTTCCGCTGATTGCGATTGTTTATTTGACTACTCGCCGTCGAGTCTTTGTGCATGAGTGGCTTAAGTTGGATCTCTTCCAAGGAAGTATCCACGTCATTGGAAGGGACCCGATCCAAGCAAGAGGAGTTAGGGGGAACAGATCTCCGATTTGAGCTGTTTTTCAGGGTACAACATTGGTTTGAAACATCATCATGAATTTCTTGTGTTGGGGAAAGGCCCCTGGTTTCGGACAGGTTTACAGAGACGGTAGTAGTCACTTCTGTGACAAGGGCGAGCCTTTCATTGGCGGCTGGAGGTCGAGTCTTTGGGGTCTGATTAGAGTCTGGTTGTGATCCATTGACAAGGTTGAAGTCCATTGTTTCAGCTTCGTCGATGAGGTTCAGAGGCACTCGACGTCCATTTCCAGAACCAGTGGTCCTGGTTAAGTATCTGGAATCCGATTTGGGGAGGCATGTTGTACTTTTGTTACTGAGCAAACTTGTGTTCGTGGTGCTGCGTCTCACGAAGCGCTTGGCAAATTGGGATGAAGCCCGTATCTTTTGGTAGATCTTAAAGTTCATGTACATAAGACATATTAAGGGCAAGGCACTCGTGGCGAACAGCTCGTTCCAGTAACTATTGAACTGGATGTAACTGGGGTCCTCCATGAGATCTGTGGTCCAATAATCCGTGTTGTTCTTGACCAGTTTGAACTCGAGGAAACGTGGAAGTTCAAGAGTCACGGAACAAACGACGGCAACGATGACAAATTTGTGATAGGATTGCCGATGAGACAGAGGATAGCAAACGGCTTTGAATCGTTCAGAGGACACGGCAACCACCATATAGATAGCTGTGGTTTGGATAAAACCTCGAAGAGGATGCAAAATGTATGGATAGGATACTTTGAACCAGTGGGGCTCTTTTGACATGAATATACCGATCAAAGACATTTCCACCACCACATCCAAGATGAGCAGGAAATCCGAGAAACTTAACGTGATGAGTAAGTTATTGAAGTTCCGATTGGTCTTGATACGTCTGAGCACAATGATGGCAATGATGTTTCCAGTCATGCCAAAAATCCCCACCACAGTCACAGCCACGCCTTCAATCCAGAACTTGGATTTCGCCACCCACGGTGAGTAAGTGGCTCTACTCTCATGGCAAAATAACAAGGAATCCGATGAGTTCCAAATTTGAGACCCCGAGGGAAGGTTTAGATTTTCGCCTGGAACACAGTCAAATTCATGTTGTGGGACAACTTCATCTAGAATGTCTTGATACAGCTTCTTTTCGTGCTCCAACAAGTCATCTCCCAGCAAAGGAAGTCTTTGGATGTGATCTAAATGTAGACCTTTGATGGTGGTCAGGTCTCTGTTAAGCAGTTCCTCACACTCTGCCAAGGCATTAACCCGTTCCACTTGACAGAATTCAATCCAATAGGCACAAGTCAATTGGACAACATTGATCACCGAAGTCTCGTTCGTGGCCACTTTATTGGGACCATTCATTACCGCAGATCCATAAGTGACTTGATAATACAGAACCCCTGCTGTAATGTTCCCAGGCACACACAAAGCCAACCAGACACAAAGAGATTGAAGTAAGAACAATTTGGAAGTGCTCAGATGAGCCAAATTGGTCCAATTCTCACATAGCAGAATGGATCGAAGCCGGAACTTTCCAAAGCCATGAGTGGCAGACCGGGTGGACTTGGCATGGGATGATGTTTGTTGCTCTTGGCCTTCTATTGTTCCACCGGATCCAGAGCCCATTGACTCGTGCATTGTCCATAGAGGCTGATTCGCCATGTTGTTGGAAGAAGTTTTTCCCCGCAGAGGGACAAACAACCGGGACTTCAATGGCCAAAACACATGGATCCCAGAGACACGATTTACCCTTTGAAGGTGATGTTGACATTGACGTGTGTGCTCTGATTGCCACGACCTCTGATCAATCACTGCCTTGCTAAGTGTTTTGGAAAAGAGGAGAGCCTGTCGCCGAAGTCTCGGCTTTTCTTCTTAGTGAGCACACGACGGCCTTTTCCGTTGTGGCCATCCAACTAGGAGCGAACCGAACCAATAGCCAGCTCGGCGAGGTCCTCGCAGACGAGGAAAGAAGGCGAGACGAAGGCCACATTTTGTGCTTTTCCCTTGGATTGTCGCGTTGCATTGGTAAAGGAGAGTGAATTTGAAAATGCAATTTCCCGATGAGTCTCGAAAATGAGCTCAAGATATTCTCATGTATTCCACCACGGAGACAAGGAGTCTGATTGAGTCATAAAGACAACCAGGATGACAAAACCTAGACTGGGTTCGATAATCTTATCAGATTAGTTCTGCTTTGTTGAGAACCATTACTCAAATCCCTGCTGGCTGATGTTCGCAGTGATTTTTGCTTTGAACCGCTTTTGACTTTATGAAAACTGACACGCGATTGGTATCATCTTTAACGTGAGTTTTGTCTGATGAAATGAACCCACACAGCCAACTGAATGCTTTTTGGAGGCCCATCTTTTAGAAGTACTTTTGGTTTGTCTGGGCTCTACAAAAGTGTCAAATTTTCATACTGAGTAAGGAATGCAGCGTGAAAGGATATTAGTGAAAGGACATAACAGTGTATGTCTTTAGAATTGACACACGTTACAATGAGTAAAATAAACATCTTTAATCTGCTTTTTTTTGCTATTTTGCTTAAATGCATCGCGAGGTTGGGAAACAAAGTAGCAATTTTTCTCAAAAAGAAGTGTGCGAAAAAAACATGCAAAATGGAGCAGTCCAAGAGGTCAACCATCTCTGAGTTGCTCCACGCGGGCAACAGTCTTGTCACCATCATAAAGCCCTTTTTGGTATGACAGAAGGGCGATTTACAATGTTGCAAGGCGTTCAATCAGAGAGGGGATGTCTCTAGGAAGGTGCAAGACCGTTCCAAAGCCAAAACACGCACCCCAAGATTCTTGGCCGCACTAAACAGGATCATAAAATTCGATCCTGCCCTCCCCATGTCTCACCCGACCAAAGAGCGCAATGCTTGTCGGCTATCTCCAGGGCCATAAAGAAGGACCGTGGGCTTAAGTCCTATTGCTAGGGTGTTAAACATCCTCTTACAAAAGCTCAAAAAGAAAGAAAACTTACATATTCAAAACGCCTACATTCTGTCTTAAACTAAATGCGTTCTTCTCCAATGAAAAATATTACAATGTTGGTAGGTTCATAAATGTTCAAAATACAGATATTTGGCCAGAGTCAGAGATACCTCCGATGCGCAGAATCAAGCATCCCGCCAAGGTCTTGGGAGGAGGTCATGCTAACACAATTTTTTTAGGAGAACCTCAAGGTCAACGCTAAGGTCTACCAAGATGTCATGAGAAAGAAGGTCATCACCTGGATGAAGACCAAGGCTGTATTCAGTAAATCCGTCTTCAGACAGGACTCCGCCCCGGCCCATAGAGCCAAGACCACGATTTCCCCCCACCCACCCCAATTGTAATCCTTTCGATCTTTACTTTTACTCGAAATTGAAGGTGGAAGTGTGCAAAGTGTCTCAAAACAACATCACCAGTGTGAGGTCGGACAGTCACAAGGAATTTGCCAAAGCCGACCCCGAGGAGCTAATCAAGGCCTGCAAGGCCTTCCGACGCCGTATTGAGTCTGTCATAGTCGTAGACGGTGGACCGTTTGCATAAATTTGTAGAGTACAAATAATTTGAGAAATTTGGTACAACAAACTTTGATATAAGGCCACGTTTCAGAGCCTTTTATTGTCGCCGAAATTTGCGCCTATTCTACAGACACGCAGTGTGCATATAGTGTGAGCTCATTCCAACACAAAGGTAATGTTAAAAAATCAAATAACTTTTGTGTACGTTGAAAGCCGTACAAGACAAAGGCCCTTTTGAGAGCAGAACGTTCGAAAGCTCACAGACATGGATGGTATGCACTCTCGAAATTGAACCCCAACAAAAACAAGGATGCCCCTTGCGGAGATTGAGAGCATAAAGAGCGTCCTCTAGAGCCTGGCTTTAAAAGAGGACATTCCATCTTGGACATTAAAAATCTTTGGAATAGGGCCTTTCTGTAGAAAAATTGACCACACCAATATCTTCTAATTAGAAGTCTTTATATTATAAGAATGCATTTATTGGTTGTTTGTTGCAGGAATTATCATTTGAATATATCATAAAAACCTCCTGACAAACAAGCCCTGCTTCTGCATTTGCAAAGCCAGCCTCGTCAATCTGCTGTTTTATATTATGGAAGAAAGGGGGTGCCTAAAGACTCACCATGAAAAGGAACAGTCTCGTCAGCTGAAGCTTTTGCTTGCACTGTTTGATAATTATTTGTTGCTTTTCTTTGCCATTCATCTGGAAGCACTACCGTCAAAAGTTCAAAAGGACGCACAAAGTTCAGTTCTTAGAGAGCGCTACTGCCCGTTTCTTGAGAGTCAATAATAAAAGGCGACATATTCGACACAAACTTCGATCCACAAAAACCATCTATTACTTAACCTTAAAAAAAAAAAAGGTCAGATGTTATCAATTTTATGAGTTCCCTTTGTAAAAATACAAAAGTTTCAACTGCTGTTTGAACTTGTTGAATGAGTGACTGAGCATCTTTAGGAGGGCTGAATTTTTTGTTGTTTTTATCAACATCAATTAGTAGATGTAAGATTCCTTACAACACAACTTAGGTTTCTTCAATGAGGCGCCAGGTCATCACTCCTATACAAAAAGTTGGTCAGGTTTTAACATAACACACCCGGCTAAAGGTAGTCAGGCATTTTAAAATGAGCAATAATTTTTGCCAAAGCCAGTGACCATTATAAAAATGCTTGCTTTTCATTCCACAAGCCTTTTAAGAAAGTTCCAGTTTTGGTGCAAAAAGGGGCAAGGATCCAAATTCTGAAAGTGGTGTCATAGTGCTGATCTTTGAATCATTTCCAGCAATAGAATTGGTCCCCCCTCCCCAAACTGACTCACCATAGGGGAAATTTGTGTTCAATCTGTGTGGTGCTGACCAACATCTTCTTTGGAGACAGATGTTCAAATTGTCTCTTTTGAGGATCTGTCTTCTTCATGTTCCTTCTTTTCCATTAACCTCTCGCAGAGGGATCTCCTATTGCCAATATATCACAATCTTTGTGTATCTGACCTGCCCAATCCCCTTCACACAGAATATTGCTAGTTGCACACCTTTGTCGGCTCACTGCTAAATTCCATCAACAACTGAAGCTGACAATATATAAAATAGTGCTGAAGTACCGCCTTTATTTACTTCTCATTATTTGTTGTAATGCGCTTTTGAACCGGTAGAGGGCTACGACTCCAGATTTTGACGGTCAATAGTGTGGTTTGGCGTTGATTAATTACATGTCATTGCTGCCCAGAGCAAATACAATGACTAGAACAAGTGTAAATGGGGTTCTGATTGCAGCGCTTGCTCATTAACCTTGCTCTTAAGTAGTGCTTCTTGCCCCAAGGAAAAGCCTGGCATCAAAATACTGCGTGTGCGCACAAACATCGGCTCCACCGGTCAAAAGGTATAACTCTTAATTGAAACGCCTGACGAAAACAAGTATAACATAGGGCAGATCCGAATAGTAGCAGGATAGTGAAACATTCCGCATTTGTGATCAGGTCCTAAGCAACCTTGACCATTGGTTAAGAACTGCAGGACTTGCACTAATCCAAATCTGAACCATTTGGATTTCAATGTCTGGTGGCATTTGTATGCCTATGCCACCAATCACAACAATATTGGAAGCCTCAAGGCCCCTGCAACCTTTGTGCCAGATCCTTTGTCCCCAGGTTGAGGCTGTGGTGCAACTGATGACATAACTTTTTGAATGAACTGCAGTTTGGTAATTTGATGATATGCCTATTTCTGTCAGGGGGTTTAATCAAGAGCCATTCCTGTTGGAAGTGACCACCCAAAAGTTGTAGTTGTTGTTTACTGGCACCAGTTACGTGTATGAGAGGTTAGTGAAAGCGGCACTTTTAACATTTGGTTAGAAGGTTGAATGCCACTAGAAAACTGGCAGAAAACAACTCCTCCGATATGCTTGCTGCAATCATTATCAGTACAGTGGCGCCCATTTTCACTCTCCAAAAGGTCCACTAAAAGGTCTTTTTTCCAAGCGTAAAAGTTATGGCTCTTAAGAGCATCAACCTCTCTTTCAGAGTCAATGTTCGAGTACTCTTCCATCAATAGCTTGATAAATAGAAAATACAGTTCTTTCAAGCTTGAGCAACAATATACGGACAGACAATAGACATTTCCTCGACTTCTTTCGAAAAAAGATTCTAGGCCAAATCAAGGCTTGTTCAAACGTCAAGGGAGTATGTATTATCATTGTATTGAGTCAAATTTGAGATAAAAATGAACCGACAACACCAAGATTTGATACATGGGTGAATGCAGGGAAAAACAAATTTGGGAGGAGAAATGGCGCAATGGTTAACAGAGATTCTTAGTCTGAGGGAGGTCCCCGGTTCGAATCTCCTCCCGGATCTTTCTCAATGGAAATAGACGGATAAAAAAAGTGATGCCGGACTTGAAACTGCTAGCTGGAAATTGGAAATGGATAATGTGATGGCTAGGTTCGCTGACTGAGCGAGGTGCACCCTATGATCCTGGCACCACCAAGCAAAAAATGTCCGGCATTAAGAGTTATCTCATTATCAAAAGGGTCATTCTTTAGTTATTTGGTTTTTAGAAAATTTGCACCTGACGTTGCTTACATGCCACGTTTCGCAAAAATATCGATTTTGTTTTTCCTAAGCCGTGCCGATGGAAGTGTCAGGAGCTTGAACATGGCATGCTTAGAACCAAAGATTGTAGGCTATGATCAACTGACTTTAAGATAAACATTTTATTTTGATGAAAATCTGTCCTTCAAAGATGGGCCACGTTGTAAGTCTTGGCTCTCTCCAAGAAGAAATATACATATTATATATATTGCTCTATTTCAGCTTGCCTAATTTTTCAAAATAGCATCTTTTCATTAGCCAATGAAAAACTGCAATTGTTTTCCTCTTTTTTTCAATAGAACTCAAAGTTCAAGGTCACTTGATTACGAGGAACCCAAGTGAAAGGTGATGGACCCGATACCGAGAATTCGAACCACTTGAGCTAAGCCAAGTTCAGCATTTATCATCTGAAGTCATTAGTTCGGCACATGTCAAGGAATTACACTCAGTAGAAGTTAGATAAGGAAATCCCCCAAAACCAGCCAAAAAAAGAGCAAAACAGACAGGTTTACTGGGGTACTATTGAAAAATCAAGCTGAAAAGCAGCTTTGGTTGTAAGGAGAAGCGGACTTTGCCAGAACCTTTTCGATGTCGTGTCTCGCCAAAAGGCGGATTACCATCTCGACCAATACAGTTAATGCTAATGAGGGACGATATCAATCCCTAAAGACAAGCAAGAGTGTAACCCTAATGTGCTTCCAAGCATATCATTCATAAGGTGATTAGAAAAGAAGACAACCACAGCAAAGCTGATCGTTCGGTAGAATTCCCCTCAGAAGACAATCTCTCCTCGTCTTCTGATTAACAATTGAGGTTGCTTCATCAGTACAACAACGTCACTTGCTCAGTTTGAGTCTAGCGAATATGAATTGCATATTTGCCTGTATTTTAATTGATTATATGTATATAATCTTATATGTATAGTATATGTATATGTATATGTATAGTATCTTAGTTTGGATGTTCAATTCATTCCGTTACATATTACACTCCTGGCAAAAATATTGATGCTCTCAAAGCGGGCTAGTGGATGACTCTATTTTCAAGTCGGCCCAAACATCGACAATGTGAACCATGCTCACAACAAACCGCGTAAAGTATTTGTGGCCAAATTGGGTACAAATGACAATCAGCTCTTGAACAATTAGCTCGCGACGTCTACTCAAACGATTATTCAATCACTAGAGATTGGTCCAAAACAAACTTTCTTCATTTGGCCGATAGCGATTGAGCTTTCTTCGTCGAAATAAATGACAATTAGGGTAAAGAGCAAGGATCTCCCTCCTTCCCTATACAGTATCTTTGAGACCAACGCCAATTGCACAGGGACAAAATTGCAGGTTAAATTACCTTAGCTAGAAGCTTGCCGTGTTTAAACTCCTATAGGTTAAAATAACAACTCTGAGGTGGCAAATGCTAGTCCTCGACATTTGGAAAAAAAGAAAAATTGTTTCTCACAGAAGAGGCTGGATTACACTTAGGGTGTCTTGAAAGCTCCTCACTTAAGTCGAAAGTACTCATTGAAGAATCAGAGGCTCGTTTTATGTCAATTCGTTTTCAGAGCGTGCCCGAGAATCGATAGTCGTTTTGTACACAAGATAACAGGTACGTAAAATGATTCTGGGCATAACTGTAGAAGTCTTTATTAATCGATTAGACATCAATAAAACATCAGAACTGAATGTATAAATTCGACCTAGTATTGAAACATACCGAAACAATGATGATCGTGAGCCAGCGAATAATTTGATTATTAGCCAGGGCCATAAAACGAGCAATAAGAGACGATTCCGTGGTCACCTACTACAACCAAACTTGATACAAAATGATACGTGCTTCATTAAGTATGACCAGTTCAAGGCTAAAGCCTCATGTCACAAAACGGTCTTGCCCTGATAACCTCGTCGCCCCCGGCCTCGACCTCGATGATGGCCTCGATGGTGGCCTCTTCTGCCCTTTGACTCTTCCACCTCGGGTTCGCCACCTTCCAAGTTTGGCTCTTTGGGTGGATTATCCAACTCTTTTGATTTGCTGGATCCTGCACCTTGGAATCGATTGCGTTGGCCTCGAGCTCTTGGTTTCCAATGCAAATTTCTTTCCTCTCTAGGACGTGGCAAATTAGCTTTCCCTCGGTTGGCCTGATTACCATAAGGTTTCGTCGACGTCGAATCTGCCAAAGAACCTCTTTGATGTACGGCATTTTCCAATCTTCTCTCTGAATCCAAAGACTCGACTGATTCGTTAAAACTTGTGGCTGGAGCTACGTTGCCAAGGACAAAAATGTCTTTTTCACTGGAATTTGCATTTATAATACTGCCTTGCTCAACTTGTCTGAGGAAGAGCTTTTGCATATCTGCCTGCAACTTCCGTATGTCTGGTGTTCTGACAAATTTCTCATCCTCTTCACACTCCAAATGAGGTGGAGGTGACTTCAACCAAAGCTCGAGCTTGACATCTTGAAGCTCTTCACGACAAACGGGACAGACTAGTTTCAGTTGGCGCTCGGCCTCTTGATTCATACCAGGAATGGGAGGATTTTCTCGTAGGAACTCGTCATGGGCCTTAATACAGTTGCTCGTGTACTTGCCCAAGCAAAGCGAGTGAAAATAATGGAAGCAGTGCGTCTTCACGAACGAATCCAAGTCGGTGATATCGTAGAGGCAAATGGAACACACGGATGAAGGAACATTGTTCTCGGAGAGGAACTCGCAACAGAAGTCGATGAGATCGTACACCACCGGATCACCGAGCATTTCGGTGCTTCGTTCTTGCAGTTGAACTTGAAGCGAATTGAGTTTGGAATCAGAGAGGCCTCTTGGCCGAAGAATCTGAAACGACAATTGAGATAAGTATTGTACAGTAGGACTTTTTCGTCGATCCAACGTTTCAACTGGTGTTAAACACTAGTAAGAGGCACTTGTGTTATTTATACATGACATATCAAAGGATTAGGATGATGGGGAAGAAGTTCCCAATTTTCTGTCTCTTGACGGTTTGATGAAGTAAGTTTTAAGAAACGTTTACACTGTTGGGGGGGTCGGGTGGGGGGCTCAACCAGTTTATTAGGAGCCCTTGGAATTTACAGTTTTATTGGCCAGACTTAGTGGGGGTAATTTGGTCCAAATCAAGAACGCTGCTTTCGCTTCATTACATTCTATCTACTGAACATAAACGAGTATAACCAAAATAGTTGGTTTACTACGTGAGCAATGCTGGAGTCGAGATAGATCCATTAGTCCTGGCTTAATCGACTTGAGCAGCCGGCGGGATCATTCAATTTTAAACCAGATCGATTATCTCATATTGTTACTTTTGATTGCGTTATTCGATCTCATGAAACAGAGGCTTTTTACACTCGAAACATGTGCGTCTCACCGAACATCGTCCTTATTATGGCGACATTCTTTAAATCACCTAGTTTCATTTACAGGGTATAAACAATGCAATATACAGCATGTAAGTCTCAGCACGAAAACAGCATATTGCGAGATTGATAGATCCAATTGGTTTTGAAGCTCTTTCCAAAAGGGGTAAAACTCTTTTTTTCGTTACAGATTATGGTGCGTTTGGAAAGATAGGTAAGTCTAATACACGGCAAACACTTCCATCTTCCTATAGATCTTGTAGGTGGTCAGAGCGACATTCAAAATCTAAATCATATTTGCGCTTCCTTCTAAGCGACCTTTTTAATTCTAAGAGAATTTACTTCGAAAACATCTTTAGCTTATTTCTTACAGAATGGTTTGTTCAACCAGAATCATGAGGATGAGAGTATCTTTTTGTCGAGAAACGGATGAATGCACATTAAAATTTCAATTGACACGTTCAAAAATTACTTTAATTTGTTTAAAAAACATGCATGCATCAAAATCTACTTATAATGGATCTCAGTTGCAATTCAAACAATAATAACCAGGGCTTGAAGTGACGCGTTACATCTTGAGTAACGCTACCGGTATGGCGTTACTTTTCTGGAAAAGTAACGGTATCGGAACGGGGTTACTAGCCTTCCCGTTACCGTTACTTTCTTCTCTACTTAACGAGCGATTTTTTTTTAAATTCCCTCTCAAAAGCATTGAATTAATTGCCCCTGATGGGATAAAAAAAAATAATCGCAGGAGTCATTTGTTGCATGTCATATTTACGAAACGTTAAAAATTCGCTGAAGCGTTTTTTCGCAGTCTTAAGTCCTCTTTTTCTGCAAATGTAACGGGTAACGGTAACGCGTATTTTTTTCTAAAAAGTACCGGGTAACGGTAACGCGTTACTTTTTGTAAAAGGTGTCGGCAACAGTAACGTGTAACTTTTTTCGGTAACGGTTCAAGCCCTGGTAATAACTTTATCTTTAACTTTGCTTCCACTTGGAAACCCGCAAAACTGAGCTCACTTATTTCGATAAGAGAGCACCAACGATTCGGCACTGACCAAATCATTGCATCATAAGTGCGGCAAAGTCCACTTATTCTACACAGTACTGATCGTACTGAAGATGCAAAGCAAAATGCATGTTTGAAATCCTTTTCCGTTGGCGAGCTGAAATAACTGGTTAAATCAAGGCGTCGCTAACCCTGAGCACCTCAAGAATCACCAGGTTAGCTGGGCCCCCTTCGTTGAAGTTGGCAATTGGAACATGGATCTCGATATTTCCCTCGAGCCCCTTTCAAATTATTACCCCTCAAAATTGGACCGATTTCGCGGACGACAGGTTCAGCCTCAAGAGGGGGTTAAAATTGGCAAGGTTACTACTCAATCCGATATGATCGCCTATCTAAAAGGACAGAATCGATCTATTGCTGGTTTGCGTGTTCTTTCATCAAGCTTTAGGACCTTCGAAAATTGAGAGGATTGATCCAATCTGGCCCTTAATTAGACATGATTTTCGAGTTCAGTGACTACGTGAATGGGTGAAAGAGATTAGCAGTCGTTGCATATTGAATTGAATTTTTGATTTGAACAAAAATTCAATAAAACGACGGTTCTTTTTACCCATCTTTATATACGCTTTGCCATTGATTGGCCAGCAGCCGTATTGTACTGAAAGAGCGTCTGCTTCCATTATTCTCCTCTTTGTTCGATCCCCTGATTAGTCGAATTTTCAAGCTTCTAGATTGTATTCAAATATCAACCCGAGATGCTGCTTCAACAACTTAAATGAGCGATCTTGCAGTCCTTCCCGAGGGTGAAGTAAGAATTAATGATAGCTCAGATAACGGAGCGGGAAATCTCCTCATTGGGACGACGCCCATAATCAGATGTCAACCCGTGCAAGAGAGCTGCCATCTGACTCCGTAACAAACCAACCAACAGAATCAGTGAGGGAAAGCCTTGAAGGGACAAAAGTGCAGGCACAAAGAGCAATGTGAGGTTGGTACATTTTTCTCAACCATCGAGCACAATGTTAGTCAAGTTTGAGGAGAGGTGTAGGATTGCTCCTAAATTGTCAACATTTTTTTCAACCAATGTAAGGAATGTAATTTGTGATAAATTGAAGGGATTGGCCTTTAGAAGATAACCTGAAGATAAACATTTTATGCGTTTGGATGGATTGACAATGTCTATTTCACAATGATATTGGAAAATGTACATGTATTAGGAGATGAGTTGGAGCACAGTTGACAAACACGCCACCGAGTAATACTTGGGTTCATGGGTTCGACCCCAGGTCTCCCACCTCTCCAAACCTCATCTTGTTTGTAGAGGATATTCGGCTGTAATGGCGACCGTTGAACCCAGAACGGGCCCTTTATCACCCGAGTTTTACTTACTGTGCCCATATGAGCAAATAAATACCCCATGAGACATGTTTCTCACAATAAAGAGACTGAAAAGGGAATATCATTTCATCCTTGAATCTGTTTTTTTTTTTACCATTTCGACCGAAAAAATTATAATTTCATCGACGCACTTAGTAAATTGAACGTCCGGACGCTAATTTGGGACTAGCTTGTTCATTTGAAAAGGCTTGGTCGGTTTCCAACTGCATGTTTACATTTCCGATTATCCGCCGTTTTGCATGATACTAGAAATTTTGAAACAATATTAAAATTGGGCAATTTCCTATTTCGTAAGCGAGAATATGAGTGGCCATGAGACCACTCATTATAAATAACTCATCATCAATCTCGCGAATTTTAGTGAGCCCACTGAAGTTGGCAAGTTCATATTGCTCCTATCTGTACAACTTTGATCCTCTATTAATTTGGAGGTCGACTAAAAGTTGGTCTCTTTGAGGCTTTCGTGGTCTTTCTCCACTAATTTCTGGGAAGATAAACTTTTCCCCCTTTGAACAATCACAAGCTAACCCAAGTGAAGAAGAAAGAAAAAGGGAGCGTTTTCCCCATTTGGTCTGGAATTAAAAGCCAAGCATTATTTCCGGTACACACTACATAAGAAACAATAAGTTTGTCACGCCCTTGGGACAAGTCCTCTACGGTCTTTGACAGAGGTTACTAAAGTAGCTTAAAAGTAACAGAGTACTTCCCAAATCCGGGAGTTCATCATCCAAAAGTTCACGGTGTGCTGGCACATCAATGCTTTCCATAAACTCAAGGTCCCAGATATCTAGTGAATACTCGGTAAAATAAGTCAAGAGGTAATTGGCTTTAGCCAATCTCCATACACGCTCCAACTCAAAATGGAGACAGCATCGTCCCAAAGGACCCAAAGGATCCAGAGGGAACCAATATCCCCTCAATGCGGATCCTTTTCTGAAATGCTGATGATATTCGTGTCTGAGTGAGTCGTATTCGACAAATGAGAATTGGTGCATCGACAAACTTGGTCATATACTCAAGAAGAAACAGATTGAGCACCATTGAGGACCAAGTATTGATCTTTAGTATTATTCACATAATGTTCTGTTCGCTTATAAAGTGCCAAAGTATAGAAGTGCAATGGTTCTTAAAAACGACCGCATTTTGCTGCATCAGCCAGAGTATAGCATAGGGTGCATCAAAAGAAATGGACCAACGGAAGTTCGTTAACATACTCTAGATTTGTTACCGTATATTAGTTAACGTAATTGTTCAATCTTACACCATTTCAGCTCGTAACACCAAAAAAAGTTCTATCTATCCACGTATGGATTTTTTCCTTCTGTTTTTTTTTTTGTTATCAAGAGGTCGGAAATTTGTAACTATCCGATCCAAAACTTTTGGACCTTGTCATTTACATGCCAATTGAATTTTAAGCACTGAAAATGTTGGTTGGGGGCTCTGTCAATACATACATCATTGCCATATGAGGATTAAAAGGTAATAAACAGACGTAATTGTTCCATAACCGTACTTTTCAAAGACAAACAAATGGAAAAATATCCGTTCATTTTGCGAAGTCGTTTAATTTCAGACTATCTAAAAGAAGCGCACTCCACTAGCACTGATGGCTTCAAATCCAGGCAGCGTATAATGAAGCTCTCACGCGCTTTATCGTATGGTCATATCCTAGGATTTTCTGTCACTCGGCCCAACGAGTGCATATAAATGGTTGTTATCCAGTGAGGCGAATAGACTTGCAGTCAAGATATAAAAATATTGTACCTCTTCTATTTGTAGGGGCGCATTCCATCCCAAGCATCACTACCCACTGAAACCAGGAAAATGAACCTGGAGTCAAGGTACCTTGTTTACTCATTTTTATTCCTTTTCATTTCCAGCAAACACATTCCATCCTGAATATTCAAAAGCCACCGAAAATAGGCAAACTAAGTCTCAACCACACTTTCTCTTCTTTTCCATTCACAATGCAAGCCTCGTCGTAAATTTGTCAGGCATTTTGTAAGGCAAAATGAACTATTAAGTTCATTCGTACGTTGATCAATAAACTTAAAGCGACCAATCTTTTATCAACTCCAGGGCCAAATGGAGGCAACAGACGTAGATGGCATGATGGCACAACTACACTTTTGTTACAAATTATTTAATAAAAAGTTTCCTTTCATGATTGGTCAATGGTGAGTTGTTTGTGTTTTACTAATGAATTATCAATTTAGTGTAATCTATGGCCGCATGCAAATTGCATATTCTAGTAGCACGTTAGATCGAACCATTTGTTACACTAAAGCCTTTTTATAAGGCACAATAAATTCAAGTCAAAATGTTATGTCGTATGCTACTTGAAAACCTTTAGTACCTTTTAGATTGCAGACAGTGGGACCTACTTACCATAGCTAAGAGAGAGACAAAGATACAAAATTGAGGGCACAGATAAGATGTAATGGTCGATCTTCTTATTGACTGATTATGGTTAATCCTTAAAGCGTCTCCAAACAAGATTAAGATGGGTGAAAATAACATACTCAATCTATTTCTCTTGGTGCTTTGAACATTCAGCCATTGTGGTTTTGAATGTGGGATTTTCTTTTTATCAGACATAGACAACAGGGTCTTGACAGAGCTTTGACGCTCAATAAAAGAAGAAGAAAAAAACTTTTTATTCTTTTATAGATATGCCCAATTTCTTGACTATAAGTCTCATTTAAGCAAAGAAATTCATACGGAGAACCCTTTTCTTATAAGAAGTTAGCAAGCTGTTGAGGGCATATTGGTGTTCTAGTTGCTCCCAAAAAAATCTCAACGGATTGTTTTTGTACGCGTACGAAGTTTTGAGGAATGCTTAAGAGTCCAAGAAGAAAACTACTCTTATGTAGATCAAATACATTGAGCTTAGAAGAGAGTTTTTTTTTCAGAAACCGTCTAACCCTATTGGGAAAGATTTTTTCTTCTATTCCAGGGAATGATATGTTTCAGATTGCAATATAACTAAAGCTATTTAATTGCAAATTCAGATTTTATTCATAGACTAGCCGAATCCATCAAATCTAATAGGTTAGTGAATCAAATATTGTATCAATATAACAGCCAACAGGAGTTCGAGAGTTATAACAATCATCATATGCGGCTAACGAGTGATGATCCTTTCTCCGACCACATTAAACAATCAAATGAATAGCGGAGGAGAGCAGAGCGGATATTAGTTCACTGCTACCTTAATCTGATCCGTGGTTTATGTAGATATCGCCAAGTTGTTGCATCAAACGCGGTGCT
>NC_081444.1:2559869-2571002 GCF_007210705.1 Tigriopus californicus
ATTAATGTTATAGATTTAAATGGATAGAAGATAAAAAGCAAGACGGATATAACTCTTACATTAAGTTTTCCCTCCTCCTTCCTAGCAAATGAGAGATTTAAAGAAATTTACAGGGGGTTGGTCTGATGACTATGGTAGGCAATAACTCAGGCTTCAGTTTTGAAACGATGATAATTAACAATCAACTTTTTGGAAAAAAATAACTGTTTTTTTACATTTTCCTTTGGAATTGATCTTGCAGCTCTGGGGAAAAAGTGTCGAGCCCTCTTGACTAAATATCAAGCTTTACGTTTTTGATTTGAACAGTGAATATTCAGCCTTAAAATGTAGAAAAATTGGTCCGTTTTCACATTAACTTACGCATTGTTATTGAAAGGTCAGTAGCGTCCGCTTTCCATAATGCTACCGTTATTCGAAATCTAACTTGCCAAGTCCAAGCTGCTTTGTTGAATTAAATGTCAAAACGAGTAATTGGTTAAACAACGTAATTGGGCAAACCTACGGTCATTCCCAAATTAAGACATCAATCATGAGACGGAAGGGTGAGCGGAGGACGATTTTTTTTGGTTTGCAATCAAAAATTCAATTTTTTTTTTTTGTTTGGGTATTGTCGGCCCACCAGTTGCAGTATAATATAAGAGTCTTTTCTCTTGTTGTGCGCTCTGAACAGAGGAGGTTGATCTTGGAGAGCTTGAAAAGTAATAGGAAGCGATGGGAAATTTGTTGCCTTGAAAGAAAAACATTCACACACTAATTATACATGGTTTTCACCTTTGCTGCACTTAATGTTGAGATATTTGGCTGAGGGAAATCATGAGTAAAATTTACGATAAATTAATGATAATCAAAAGAACAATGATCAAATTGAGCGCGTCCAAAACTAGAATTCCGGAAGGAGGTAAAAGAAAGATCCAACGAGCTTTACCTCAGTCAGATTTTTCGGACTTTCTTGATCGGACAAGAAATGTTATCCCCCCCCCCCAAAAAAAAAAAAAATTATAATGATTGTTATAACTCTCGACTCCTGTTGGCTGTTATATTGATACAATATTTGATTCACTAACCTATTAGATTTGATGGATTCGGCTAGTCTATGAATAAAATCTGAATTTGCAATTAAATAGCTTTAGTTATATTGCAATCTGAAACATATTATTCCCTGGAATGGAAGAAAAAATCTTTCCCATAGGGTTAGACGGTTTTGAAAAAAAACACTCTTCTAAGCTCAATGTATTTGATCTACATAAGAGTAGTTTTCTTCTTGGACTCTTAAGCATTCCTCAAAACTTCGTACGCGTACAAAAACAATCCGTTGAGATTTTTTTGGGAGCAACTAGAACACCAATATGCCCTCAACAGCTTGCTAACTTCTTATAAGAAAAGGTTCTCCGTATGAATTTCTTTGCTTAAATGAGACTTATAGTCAACAATTGGGCATATCTATAAAAGAATAAAAAGTTTTTTTCTTCTTCTTTTTATTGAGCGTCAAAGCTCTGTCAAGACCCTGTTGTCTATGTCTGATAAAAAGAAAATCCCACATTCAAACACAAAATGGCTGAATGTTCAAAGCACCAAGAGAAATAGATTGAGTATGTTATTTCACCCATCTTAATCTTGTTTGGAGACGCTTTAAAGGATAACCATCATCATGTCATAAGAAGATCGACCATTACATCTTATCTGTGCCCTCAATTTTGTATCTTTGTCTCTCTCTTAGCTATGGTAAGTAGGTCCCACTGTCTGCAATCTAAAAGGTACTAAAGGTTTTTCAAGTAGCATACGACATAACATTTTGACTTGAATTTATTGTGCCTTATAAAAGGCTTTAGTGTAACAAATGGTTCGATCTAACGTGCTACTAGAATATGCAATTTGCCATAGCGGCCAATAGATTACACTAAATTGATAATTCATTAGTAAAACACAAAACAACTCACCATTGACCATCATGAAAGGAAACTTTTTATTAAATAATTTGTAACAAAAGTGTAGTTTGTGCATCATGCCATCTACGTCTGTTGCCTCCATTTGGCCCTGGAGTTGATAAAAGATTGGTCGCTTTAAGTTTATTGTTCAACGTACGAATAAACTTAATAGTTCAATTTGCCTTACAAAATGCCTGACAAATTTACGACGAGGCTTGCTTGTGAATGGAAAAGAGAGAAAGTGTGGTTGAGACTTAGTTTGCCTATTTTCGGTGGCTTTTGAATATTCAGGATGGAATGTGTTTGCTGGAAATGAAAAGGAATAAAAATGAGTAAACAAGGTACCTTGACTCCAGGTTCATTTTCCTGGTTTCAGTGGGTAGTGATGCTTGGGATGGAATGCGCCCCTACAAATAGAAGAGGTACAATATTTTTTATATCTTGACTGCAAGTCTATTCGCCTCACTGGATAACAACCATTTATATGCACTCGTTGGGCCGAGTGACAGAAAATCCTAGGATATGACCATACGATAAATGAAGTGAAGCTTCATTATACGCTGCCTGGATTTGAAGCATATCAGTGCTAGTGGAGTGCGCTTCTTTTAGATAGTCTGAAATTAAACGACTTCGCAAAATGAACGGATATTTTCTTTGTTTTTGTCTTTGAAAAGTACGGTTATGGAAAATTACGTCTGTTTATTACCTTTTAATCCTCATATTGGCAATGATGTATGTATTGACAGAGCCCCCAACCAACATTTTCAGTGCTTAAAATTCAATTGGCATGTAAATGACAAGGTCCAAAAGTTTTGGATCGGATAGTTACAAATTTCCGACCTCTTGATAACAAAAAAAAAACAGAAGGAAAAAATCCATACGTGGATAGATAGAACTTTTTTTTGGTGTTACGAGCTGAAATGGTGTAAGATTGAACAATTACGTTAACTAATATACGGTAACAAATCTAGAGTATGTTAACGAACTTCCGTTGGTTCCATTTCTTCTTGATGCACCCTATGCTATACTCTGGCTGATGCAGCAAAATGCGGTCGTTTTTAGAACCATTGCACTTCTATACTTTGGCACTTTATAAGCGAACAGAACATTATGTGAATAATACTAAAGATCAATACTTTGGTCCTCAATGGTGCTCAATCTGTTTCTTCTTGAGTATATGACCAAGTTTGTCGATGCACCATTCTCATTTGTCGAATACGACTCACTCAGAACACGAATTTCATCAGCATTTCAGAAAAGGATCCGCATTGAGGGGATATTGGTTCCCTCTGGATCCTTTGGGTCCTTTGGGACGATGCTGTCTCCATTTTGAGTTGGAGCGTGTATGGAGATTGGCTAAAGCCAATTACCTCTTGACTTATTTTACCGAGTATTCACTAGATATCTGGGACCTTGAGTTTATGGAAAGCATTGATGTGCCAGCACACCGTGAACTTTTGGATGATGAACTCCGGATTTGGGAAGTACTCTGTTACTTTTAAGCTACTTTAGTAACCTCTGTCAAAGACCGTAGAGGCTTGTCCCAAGGCGTGACAAACTCATTGTTTCTCTATGTAGTGTGTACCGGAAATAATGCTTGCTTTTTAATTCCAGACCAAATGGGGAAAACACTCCCTTTTTCTTTCTTCTTCACTTGGGTTAGCTTGTGATTGTTTCAAAGGGGGAAAAGTTTATCTTCCCAGAAATTAGTGGAGAAGACCCGAAAGCCTCAAAGAGACCAACTTTTAGTCGACCTCCAAATTAATAGAGGATCAAAGTTGTACAGATAGCAGCAATATGAACTTGCCAACTTCAGTGGGCTCACTAAAATTCGCGAGATTGATGATGAGTTATTTATAATGAGTGGTCTCATGGCCACTCATATTCTCGCTTACGAAATAGGAAATTGCCCAATTTTAATATTGTTTTAAAATTTCTAGTATCATGCAAAACGGCGGATAATCGGAAATGTAAACATGCAGTTGGAAACCGACCAAGCCTTTTCAAATGAACAAGCTAGTCCAAATTAGCGTCCGGACGTTCAATTTACTAAGTGCGTCGATGAAATTATTATTTTTTCGGTCGAAATGGTAAAAAAAAAACAGATTCAAGGATGAAATGATATTCCTTTTCAGTCTCTTTATTGTGGGAAACATGTCTCATGGGGTTTTATTTGCTCATATGGGCACAGTAAGTAAAACTCGGGTGATAAGGGCCCGTTCTGGCGTTCAACGGTCGCCATTACAGCCGAATATCCTCTACAAACAAGATGAGGTTTGGAGAGGTGGGAGACCTGGGGTCGAAACCATGAACCCAAGTATTATCGGTGGCGTGTTTATCAACTGTGCTCCAACTCATCTCCTAATACATGTACATTTTCCAATATCATTGGTGAAACAGACATTGTCAATCCATCCAAACGCATAAAATGTTTATCTTAGGTTATCTTCTAAAGGCCAATCTTCAATTTATCACAAATTGCATTCCTTACATTGGTTGAAAAAAAATGTTGACAATTTAGGAGCAATCCTACACCTCTCCTCAAACTTGACTAACATGTGCTCGATAGTTGAGAAAATGTACCAACCTCACATTGCTCTTTGTGCCTGGACTTTTGTCCTTCAAGGCTTTCCCTCACTGATTCTGTTGGTTGTTTGTACGGAGTCAGATTGGCAGCTCTCTTGCACGGGTTGACATTGATTATGGGCGTCGTCCCAATGAGGAGATTTCCGCTCCGTTATCTGAGCTATCATTAATTCTTACTTCACCCTCGGGAAGACTGAAGATCGCTCATTTAAGTTGTTGAAGCAGCATCTCGGGTTGATATTTTGAATACAATCTAGAAGCTTGAAAATTCGACTAATCAGGGGATCGAACAAAAGAGGAGAATAATGGAAGCAGACGCCTCTTTCAGTACAATACGGCTGCTGGCCAATCAATGGCAAAGCGTATATAAGATGAGTAGTAAAAGAACCGCCGTTTTATTGAATTTTTGTTCAAATCAAAAATTCAATTCAATATGCAACGACTGCTAATCTTTTCACCCATTCACGTAGTCACTGAACTTCGAAAATCATGTCTAATTAAGGGCCAGATTGGTATCAATCCTCTCAATTTTCGAAGGTCCTAAAAGCTTGATGAAAGAAACACGCAAACCAGCAATAGATCGATTCTGTCCTTTTTAGATAGGCGATCATATCGGATTGAGTAGTAACCTTGCAATTTTAACCCCCTCTTGAGGCTGAACCTGTCGTCGCGCGAAATCGGTCCAATTTTGAGGGGTAAATAATTTGAAAGGGGCTCGGGGAAATATCGAGATCCATGTTCCAATTGCCAACTTCAACGAGGGGGCCCAGCTAACCTGGTGATTTTGAGGTGCTCAGGGTTAGCGGACGCCTTGATTTAACTCAGTTATTTCAGCTCGCCAAGGAAAAGGATTTCAAACATGCATTTTGCTTTCATCTTCTAGTACGATCGTACTGTGTAGAATAAGTGACCTTTGCCGCACTTATGATGCAATGATTTGGTCAGTGCCGAATCGTTGGTGCTCTCTTATCGAAATAAGTGAGCTCAGTTTTGCGGGTTTCCAAGTGGAAGCAAAGTTAAAGATAAAGTTATTACCAGGGCTTGAACCCGTTACCAGAAAAAAGTTACACGTTACTGTTGGCCGACACCTTTTACAAAAAGTAAACGCGTTACCGTGTTACCCGGTACTTTTTAGAAAAAATACGCTTTACCGTTACCCGTTACATTTGTCAGAAAAAGAGGACTTAAGACTGCGAAAAAAGCTTAGCGAATTTTTAACGTTTCGTAAATATGACATGCAACAAATGACTCCTGCGATTATTTTTTTTATCCCATCAGGGCAATTAATTCAATGCTTTTGAGAGGGAATTTAAAAAAAAATCGCTCGTAAGTAGAGAAGAAAGTAACGGTAAACGGGAAGGCTAGTAACCCGTTCCGATACCGTTACTTTTCCAGAAAAGTAACGCCATACGGTAGCGTTAACTCAAGATGTAAACGCGTCACTTCAAGCCCTGGTTATTATGTTTGAATTGCAACTTGGAGATCCATTATAAGTAGATTTTGGATGCATGCATGTTTTTTAAAACAAATTAAAGTATTTTTGAACGTGTCAATTGAAATTTAATGTGCATTCATCCGTTTCCTCGACAAAAAGATACTTCTCATCCTCATGAATTCTGGTTGAACAAACCATTCTGTAAGAAATAAGCTAAAGATGTTTTCGAAGTAAATTCTCTTAGAATTTAAAAAGGTCGCTTAGAAGGGAAGCGAAATATGATTTAGATTTTGAATGTCGCTCTGACCACCTCAAGATCTATAGGAAGATGGAAGTGTTTGCCGTGTATTAGACTTACCTATCTTTCCAAACGGCACCATAATCTGTAACGAAAAAAAGAGTTTTACCCTTTTGGAAAGAGCTTCAAAACCAATTGGATCTATCAATCTCGCAATATGCTTGTTTTCGTGCTGAAGACTTACATGCTGTATATTGCATTTGTTTATACCCTGTAAATGAAACTAGTTGATTTAAAGAATGTCGCCATAATAAGGACGATGTTCGGTGAGACGCACATGTTTCGAGTGTAAAAAGCCTCTGTTTTCATGAGATCGAATAACGCAATCAAAAAGTAACAATATGAGATAATCGATCTGGTTTAAATTGAATGATCTGCCGGCTGCTCAAGTCGATTAAGCCAGGACTAATGGATCTATCTCGACTCCAGCATTCTCACGTAGTAAACCATATTTTGGTTATATTCTCGTTTATGTTCAGTAGATAGATGTAATGAAGCGAAAGCAGCGTTCTTGATTTGGACCAAATTACCCCCACTAAGTCTGGCCATAAAACTGTAAATTCCAAGGGCTCCTAATAAACTGGTTGCCCCACACACCCCCAACAGTGTAAAACGTTTCTTAAAACTTACTTCATCAACCGTCAGAGACAGAAAAATTCGAGTTTGGTGAATCTGAAATTAAAATGGGAAACTTACTTGTCTCCTTTGTAATCCTTGTTTCACTAGCTTCGAGTTTCAAGAGTGTTCTTAAAAAAAACCATATTCTTTGGTTTAAATTCGTGTAAGCTCAGAGTAGTACTTCAGTAGTAGCAAACTTTCATAAAAGAATTCAGTTTAGTTGAAAAAAAAAAAACTTCAAGGCAACAAAATATTCTTCTTCAAAGCAAATGTCAATCTTGTTGTGATTAGAATCACAACAAACCCAAAAACAACGCATTTGCTCCTCAACCTCCGTCGATTTCAACAAAAAATCATTAGAATGGCTTTATCTATGAAACAACTTAACCACGTGCATGACAAGGAAATACAATTGAAAATGGGACGCAAGTTCGCGGCCACCCGGTAGAGGAACACCTAAACAAGATACAGCGGGCACGCAACAAATCCAGTACATGCAAGCAATCAAGCATAATGAGGGCAGAGCATATGCACATGAAGGAGAGCATGTTCAATAAAAATGACCCGCTCATAACTTGCTTCACAAGCAAACGGGAAACTGATATCGAGTGAAGAGAAATACCCCGATATCAACAAAGCTTGTTTGTCCCCATCAGCTATTCAAGCACCGCTAGCCCATAAATTGAAAGTGTCGTTTAGTGAAAGTAGAGGTTTGTCGATTATGACCAACGAACTGCAATTGGCTTTTCTATTATCACAATATGTGAATATGTGATTATGGATTATGGTTAGAAGATTGTAGCCAAACCTATGGAAGGCAACCTTTTACTTTCCTCCTCTTGAATATTGTTCCCATTATTTTCATCGGCATTTTTCACGGCAACCAACCTAGATCCTAGCATCTCTCACTTCATGGACACACGTTATGTATTTTACAAAACGAAACGCTCTGATGACATTCACAAACACCTCAGCTAAACATTTGATACGTTCATCCAAAAACCGCATTTAGTGTAACAGCAAATGCCTTCTAGATTCATGCTTTTATTAATGTCTAACCACTGCCAAGCACAGTCTATCTTGTACATATATGCTTCTACAGGTTGGCAATAGTTCGAACAGGGCCAAATAAGATCTGAAAACTGATGTTTTATGATCTCACAATGGGAGTGACTAGAACAGTTGGGACTCCACAGTATTCAGAGAAGGCACGAAAGGTATCTGATAGCCCTGGTTTTAGGTCAATTCACGAACTTCAAGAGATGTGGTCTGCGAACGAGGGGGAAACCATTCACTTCATTGGATCACAAGATCTTGTCTAATAGATCCACAAAAAGGAACTTTCAAGATCCCTAATCCTTACGGACAGATTTATTCTAGATGCATCGTGTTGAGCTTAGTACTAATGAAGTGTAAAAAAAACTCCTCAAAAAAGCTTTCACAATTGGTTGACGTTTATGTGCATGAAGTGTTTCATTTAACTCCTTTTACTTAGATGGTTATATTGAAAGAAAGCGAGAGAGCACAAGAAGCTTCAATTTGGTAGCGTCAAAATGTAAGCTTGAACACCTTTCTTATACCTTCGATTGTACCACTCTAGTTTTAGGTGATAGGGCCTACCCCTCCGGATGGCGGGATGAATATTTTATAATACATAATGTAATGGTTTGACCATTCTTAGCAAGTTGTAAGATATCAAGGATATCGTGGTTAATTGGAACGATTCCCGTCAAAGCACAAAACATGAAAAAAAGTCACACAAGTGTCAAAGCACTAAATAAGAAATACAGTCACACATAACATATTATAACTTCCCAATGAATTGATCATAACCCAAGACGGGTCTCGCAGTGCTATACGAAAATCACTTTTCTTGGCCTATAATGAGTTGGTTAGGCATCGGGACATTATATTTTGCGATACAATTACCGACCCACAATGACAATCACTTTATGCATGGCTAAAGATGTCACTTGCAAGGCTATTGGACAAGAGGATTCCTTTACAAGTGAATAGGCCGTCCCTTACACGCTTAACAAGAGGTATCATAATCAAAAACAGTTCTGGTATACTGCCCTATTTTTTTCGTCTTAAAAGGCTTTGATTCGAGTAGCGCTACATAGGGAGCCACAAGGATAGATTGGATCTCAATTACAACCTACTGAAGACTTCGGGAGGCGTTGTGAATACAGTCAGATCAATATTCGATTACTGTTGGTGATACACAACTATATAACAGAGGTTAGATATTGGATTACGCAGACAAGACCTAAATAGTCAATCCCAATGGCTAATTCGTTATTGGTGGCGTTCGTATTGATTTATGGTTTGACGGTTTAGCGGAAAAAACTTTTACTCGATTTTTTTTTCAAATGTCATTTTTTCTCATTTTTACATAAAAAATCACTATTTCACCTGAATAGCACTTTCACATAAATTGAAGGAAATTTGATTGAGCTCATTACTTTCAAAACATGAATCATAAGTAAAATGTGAAACTACAAGTAAGAATTTTCAATTTTCTGTTAACTTTGTAAAACCTTTCAAAATGAAGCTTAATGTAGGGAAAATAAGTTCTCCACAAAGCAGGAGCATAGCATTGGATAACGCCATTTGTTTCTTTGTCAAGTTCTATCGCAGATTAAATACTTCTGTACCTAAAAACTGGGAAGATTTGTCTGGATTTTTTCGCCAACACTTGAAAAGGTATTTAATTCACTGCACTATATCAATTATTCTACTTATAGTAAGAGGAGAGGCACAAGATAATCATCAAAGAATTCAGCTCATGTCGCTTTTTTGAAATACATACTTGAATAAACTTCAGGCAAATAAGACCGCCAATAAATAGGCAACTTTCTTCAGTGATATTGAGCGTTCAGATACGATACAAAATGTAAATTACTTGTTTAAATGTCTGTTTCTTTTTCGTATTTTCCATGGAACTTCATAGAACCTTCGATAGATTAACTTTTCTTCATCTTAAACACCATAATTTCAGAATATTTCAACCCCTGAAAGATACATGTTATGTGATGCAAAGCATTAGAAATTTCGTCGGCATATTTACTACGGAATTGATCCAACTCTTTGAAGAGACAAGAGATTCGAGCCTTCAATTGAGACCANCACTATTTCACCTGAATAGCACTTTCACATAAGTTGAAGGAAATTTGATTGAGCTCATTACTTTCAAAACATGAATCATAAGTAAAATGTGAAATTAAAAGTTTGAATTTTCAATTTTCTGTAAATTTTGTAAAACCTTTCAAAATGAAGCTTAATGTAGGGAAAATAAGTTCTTTACAAAGCAGGAGCATAGCATTGGATAACGCCATTTGTTTCTTTGTCAAGTTCTATCGCAGATTAAATACTTCTGTACCTAAAAACTGCGAAGATTTGTCTGGATTTTTTTCGCCAACACTTGAAAAGGTATTTAACTCACTGCACTATATCAATTATTCTACTTATAAGAGGAGAGGCACAAGATAATCATCAAAGAATTCAGCTCATGTCACTTTTTTGAAATACATACTTGAATAAACTTCAGGCAAATAAGACAGCCAATATCTAGGCAACTTTCTTCAGTGATATTGAGCGTTCAGATACGATACAAAATGTAAATTACTTGTTTAAATGTCTGGTCTTTTTCGTATTTTCCATGGAACTTCATAGAACCTTCTATAGATTAACTTTTCTTCATCTGAAACACCTTAATTTCAGAATATTTCAACCCCTGAAAGATGCATGTTATATGATGTTAAGCATTAGAAATTTCGTCGGGGAATTGATCCAGCTCTTTGAAAAGACAAGAGATTCGAGCCTTCAATTGAGACCAAAGAGACACCCAATCGATGATGCTCTCAAATATCATTGGCATATCAAGTTTTCAACGCATTTTTGTCTAATTTTTTTCGCGGAGATAGTTCATTTCTTTAGCTACAAAATACCATCCAGGGTTGGTCTCGGGATATTTTCGGAAATCCTTCCCACCCGGAAATCCCGAGACAGGGAGGGGATTTTCAAAGCCAATTTTCGGGATTTCCGAGTTTTCCAGGGATTTCGGAAATATTTGAGAAATTCTCCATTGAGCAAAAGCTATAGAAACAGTTATCTTGTGCAAGATTTATCACAGTCGGGCATTTTCACTGTTCAGTTCATTTCAGACTGCTTCATCAAACCGACAAACTTAAAGCTAGATCAGAGGCCTGTTAGTTAAAGCTCGTTGCTTTAACTTGAGTTAGGGGCTGGGAGGTTAACCGGTATGAAAA
>NC_081444.1:2572002-2572601 GCF_007210705.1 Tigriopus californicus
TGAAAACCCGTTCCATCCATTACCGCTGCCTTTATTCTTTTAGAAAAGCAACGCGTTACCGGTAGCGTTACTCAAGCCTCGAAAAAATCGAAAATAATGATAACCCTTATAATGTCAGTTTCTATATTGCATAAAACTGTTTGAATAAATATCATATACAGAGATCGATGTAGGAATAAATGAATAAAATGGTCAGTACGAAAAGCTAATGGTCTAGTGTGTGATGTGTGTTGAACCCTCTCAACTAGAATGTTGTTTCTAAAGACAAAGCACAATGCATATTTGTCCTTTTACAATGAAAACCTGCGAAAAACTTAAAACGTACACAATTGCAGTGAAACCTATCAGTTCCCAATGGACCAACGAAAGACTGATTTAAAATGTAACTGAAGTGAGGCTCTTGAAGCTTTGAGCTTCAATTTCAAATTGGCCAATGGATGAAAATTTACTTAGTAGGTCATTGAAAATTGCATGTGAGAGGGACCACTATTATTATAGAACTTCTGTCTGATAGGTTGGAAATGGATACCTATGGCGCTCATTTTTGGGGGGTTTGAAGAATGAGCAGGTTATCAATCGTTCCTCAATAAAAGGAACTG
>NC_081444.1:2572636-2573551 GCF_007210705.1 Tigriopus californicus
AGCACGCGGTTGTTAACCTTTGTGAACGTATGGAACTCTTCTTTTCAGGGTTGAGACTTGTAGACTTGTATCTACCTCACTACCTCCCCTACTTTGACCACCATCATGTCCCGCCCACCACCCAGGGAACATGAAAGGAACCCACCCACGTTATCAATTGCCTCTATCCTCGC
This sequence comes from Tigriopus californicus, assembly GCF_007210705.1. NCBI lineage: Eukaryota > Metazoa > Arthropoda > Copepoda > Harpacticoida > Harpacticidae > Tigriopus > Tigriopus californicus. Next base: position 2,572,810 of record NC_081444.1, read on the forward strand.
CTCGGGCGCCTCAAATGTCATGGCCAGTACCTTGATTGCGGCCGAGGAAGAGCACTCAACCACCGTCCAATTAGCAGCTGCTGTCTCTTCCACTATGGCCTCGACCTTGACCCTGGCGGATGCTCGTGATACTGCTTTACCAGACCCTTCCAGTGGATCTTCCAACACTTCCCCGATCGAGCCAGACAGGCCCGTTTTGGAAATTTCGGGCCTGCAGGAAACACTTCGGGACATCGAGCTGTCCAATCATTTCAGAGATTTCCTTAGACGCGTTGATAGGAACACCTCTGCCCCTCCTGAAGTAAAAGGTATGATGAAAGTGTGCGGAGAGGAGGAACTGAATTTGGGGTGAAACAAAAAAAGGAGAGAAAGGATTTTGGTCCTTTGGTTGGTGCATCAAAGGGCCTGAAAGCCATGCAGGTCTCTTGACACCCAAGGTACCGAGACCAGCCCTTTGGAATAAGTAATTGGGCTTTTCTGTCACGTAAGAGGAGACAGACTACTTTAATTCCCAACATGGGCCTTTCTTAAATTGGTTGTCCGCAACCATGATGGGTTCCATACGCTTTTTAGCATTTCTGAGATTGTAAGCCAATCCTTTCAATCTTAGATCGAAAGACTTTGTTTAGCATTCAATTTTATCGGAGATCGACAATTATCCCGCCTTTCATGAACTCAAATGGCCAGATAAATAATACAGATTTTGATTATGGCGCAACAACGGCAATCATATAAATTTGGT
>NC_081444.1:2573587-2573682 GCF_007210705.1 Tigriopus californicus
CCAGGGGGCTTCCAGATTTGGACGGCAAAAGTGGACCATTGGAACCCAAAGGGGTACGACCCTCGTCATTGGAACGACAATCGTCGGTGCCAGAG
>NC_081444.1:2574682-2575042 GCF_007210705.1 Tigriopus californicus
CATTGCCGTCTAGCAAGATCTATGATGTTCATTTGGCCAACATTTCAAGGCCTAAGGATCTTGGTGTATTCATTTCTCAGGGCCTCTTTGTGTTATGTTTCACTTTATGATGATCTCAAGGAACTCTCTCGGGGCTCTGAGGGAATGACGATGCAGTCACTTGAAAACGTGAACTTACGAGGAAGAATAAAGACTTTGGGAACGGGAATCCTTCTTCAACACGGACCCCGGGAGTTCCCGGGAATTGAAGTCATCCTCGGGATCAAGTCTGCCATGGAATCAATTTTCATTTGATCCCACCCTAAGGCCCTTGATGTCAGAATGCGAGAGCGGGGGGAGAACGAAAAAAAAATCAGGAGC
>NC_081444.1:2575078-2575159 GCF_007210705.1 Tigriopus californicus
GAGAAGAAGTTGCGGGGAAGGTTTTTGTACGTACTTCCTCCCTGGATATCCAAACAGGCCGGAAGCACGTATCAGAGGATC
>NC_081444.1:2575201-2575702 GCF_007210705.1 Tigriopus californicus
TAGCAGACATTAACCAATCTTGGGGCTTGTTCAAGAATGGGGCCTCCCTCCGAAAAAACTTCACTCCCAAATTCGGGCGTTACTGGGCGCCGAACTAAGAAGTGAAGATGGAAAGTTTCCATCTTCTTCCCCAACGCTTTTTGCTCTTTGTGTGTCAGTTGGTTGGCAAATCTTCAGGTAGCATCTGGCTTTGGCAAGTCCAGATAGGGTTGGCACTTCTCCATCCAACTTTCCACTCCCTTATTTTTACCTGTTGGAGGGGTAAAAACATCACTCTTGGGGCAAGCAAGAACAAGTCTCAAGTCTGGTATTTGTGACCAATGACTTTTTTGGCAGAGCTGGATAAAGATAGGGAGCACTGTCATCACCTGGGCTAAAAACATCTAATTCAAATTGGCAAAAAAAAAAACCACTGAAATGTAGTTGAAAGTGCCAAAAATTGAATTGGAATGCATTGCTTTTAGCTTTCTTAACTTTCTTTCCACTGAATAGAAAGATCAA
>NC_081444.1:2575738-2576000 GCF_007210705.1 Tigriopus californicus
GCAACTGACTGTCCACGGCTTTTATTTTCATTTCAAAAAGGAATGCGATGGTTTTTCAAAATGTGTCTTTCAAATAAAAAAAAAGGACAATCTGTAGGGTCCAAAATAACTGGTTTCCGAGATACGAGTCCGTATCCCGAAAATCTTTGATGCTCATGTATTGTACCTAAAGAACCCGAACCACGACGATCTTGAGGAGGACCAAACGCGGCCATAGACAAAACGAAAGAGCGAGCCAAGCAGAAAAGAAAAGGGGACAGAG
>NC_081444.1:2576051-2587822 GCF_007210705.1 Tigriopus californicus
AGGGCTCCATTAGGGCCCTCCTTTTACAATATTCGTTGCATAGCTTCAAAAACTTAGTATACTGCCAGTCTCTCTTTTTATGCTGACGATACAAAGTTAGTTTCTGGTAGGGAATGGCAAGATTAACTAGCCTTGCAAAGGACCTAAGAATAAATCTATTCTTGGTACTAAAGAGTAACATGGCCCTGAAAGGAATGAAATCTCCGCTCAATGACCTTCAGGTCAACTCCTTTGAATACTCCACCGTAGATAATGGAGGTAAAATATTGAGCAGTCTCATCATGAAAGATTTTAGTGTAGTCCTCCAAGATAATGGAAAGTGCGATGAGCATATCCAGTTGAAAGTTTGGTAAGGCTTTTCAAACATGTGGTTGGATATGTCGCACGTTTAAGTCCAGAGATAGTGTCACGATGCTAACTCTGTACAAACGATTGTTCAGCCGCATCTTGAATATGCCTCTCCCATTTGGGCTTCAATTAGTTACGCAGGTTTGCAAAAGCTCGCGGAGGTCCAAAGAGTTTCAGGAACATTGAGGATATGAGAGAGCTCTCGTATTGGGAGAGGCTAGAAGGTTGGGATTGTATAGTATTCAGAGAAGGTACGAAAGGTATCTGATATTGTACGGTTTCAAAAGCGTTCATGAGCTTGTCCAACCAGGATTTAGGGTCAATTGTAGTGACCGTAGAGGCTTAACGTGCGTTTTGAGAGCACTTCAAGTACCCCGAGAATGCAAGCTAGTTAAAACAATGAAGTCAACTCTTCTTCTTTCTCGGCCTCCTTCATTGTTCAAATTTGCCGCCCTCAAATATTCGAGGGCATATGTGGGGTTGGATCATAAACAGGATTTAGTCAGACTGGACAAGTTTTTGACTAAAATTCCTGATCAACCCTATATTCAAGATTAGCCAGATCACCAACTCCGATTCGTTGGTCGATCAAATAATATATATAAAAAGTCATATAAAATGAATAATCTTCTCGTCTTGAACTGCTGGATTCCAATCCCGGTAGCGCGGTAAGGAAGTCCGAAAAAAAAGTTTGAAACTTGAAGTCTGAATTATCTATCAATGGTACAACTTATTTCTGTTTGCCTTAGCATTGATGCTTTCCTGTATTGAGAATCTAAAAGAGAATTGTACTCGTTTAAGGTTATCTGCTTGAACCAAAATGTAAGTAAATACATAACATTTTCTTGCATGATCAAAATTTATATTATTTAGTAGGAATCATTGAAAAGCGAAAGCTGAAACAATCAAGTACATGAATCATGCCACAAAAACAACAATTTCTTTAACTCACGTTTATCATTATTCAATGTGTTCTTACACATGTTTCAGAAATACCTACAGCACTTTTTTTTAACTCTCTTTTTTAACCAAGCCCAACCTTATTACCAAACTATAGCAAACTTGGGTTTGGTGGGCAACAACAAAAAAGATCGGTCTAAAGGCAAGAAGCTTCATTCAGTGATCAATAGTATTCCATTAGCGTATGGCTTTCAATGGGCTCTTAACAGGGATTTTTTTTAGCTTAACTTTGGGATTGGGACTTTGTCACGATGTTTCTAAAGCATTTTTCTACAAAAGGTAACTTTGTTGAATACACATTCGTTAATTAAGATTGGAGCCATTCCTTTTTTGGGAATGGCACACCAAAGTAGAAACTCAGTCAATGATACACCACTGAAACAGAAGTGAAGCCACCTACCTGAACAAGAGTTTACGTACAAAGCCTTAAAAATCTTCAGTGCTATCTTTGCTGTTCCTGACTGACTTCACTAAATTATTGACTTTTGTATGACTGAAAAGATTCTGATGAGGCGAACGTTTTTTTTCAAATGAAATAATATTCATGAGTGAGTATGTAAGGAAGTGAGAGTCAACCTTAACTAAAAATCTAATCTCGTGCCAATGGAAATGAGATCAAGTATTGTGTGATGTTGGGTTAAAATGCCGCCGGAAATGGTTTCCTTCCTGTAATTTGATATAACTGAGGCAGTTTTTCTCTCTCAATCTGGACGCCCTGGTTTCAGACGTTTCAGACCTTGAGACGAAATCAATATTGTTCTCATGAATCAGGAAGCAAGTCGTCAGTTAAAACAACCCATCCCGTTTAGCACGATTGAGCTCACCCACAACTAATCCACAAATCTCTACCTATGGCCATTACACACCCGCAACCACACGATCCACATCTCCCCATACTCTTCCCAGCTCCGCAAAATGAGTGCAACATTCATGTCCCATGGCTTGCTGAGGTTGAGTGATTCATATCTTCAGTCTTCCGTAATTTCTTTCATTTACTCCACCTTGTGGTCTCCTTGTCAAGTATCCACACAATTCAAACTTGTTTTCAAGCAGGTTATTCGGAGGTTGGGAGAGTGACTTTTGCTATCGATGCAAGCAATCATTATGGATCAAGTTTGATTTCTAGTATATGTTACCTAAACCATGGCCCTTACATAAATTATTCTCGCTCAAAAAGACACAATAGCCTCTTTAGGCTAAATCTTTTATGTGTCTTTCACTAAGCTTAGATACTCTGGGAATCAGATTGCTGAAATTATTTTTAACATTAATTTCAACTTCCAATGTTGGTTGCTGAGACAGTGAGAGAAAGAGATAGAGTGCTGAATGACTAGATGATTATGAAGAAAAACTTGTTTTTGAAACTTTGATATAATTTGATATCTTTATTGCAGCACTTAGTCATGTCATGGCGTAAAAATAAAAAGAAAAAGATGGTGTATAGACATTATACAGACTGTAAAGTGTATAAAAAGAATAATGTCAAAAATGGTAAAAGCAATAACATAGTTGACTAGAAGGTGATATCAAAGTGAACTTGACTAGAATCGGTTCAGTGCACATGAAAAAAGTGAAGAGGGTGAGAGCAAAGTACAGCGACAGTTAGGTAAAGGTAAGTGATGAAATTCTTGGTTATTGCAGAGATGTTATGTTGTTGATGGCATTTGGCTGGAAGCCGAGGAAAGGTGCGTAATCGCCAATACTCCGAAGGGATTTCGGCCAAGGACAATACGGTGTTAGCAAGTCCTTGACCGGAAGACAACTTGTGTCCGGACATCACCTCCAGAAAGGTCAGGTTCCCAACACTGTTGGAAACTAACCTTGTCAGCCTGATGGTGAGGCTCGGTTTCGCATAGAAAATGTGTCCATGCATTGTTGGTATATACACAGGGCATCAGTAACGAAATTACAAGCAATGACATTACAGTAATTCGTTCCTTTTCTCGAAAAACGAACTGTAATTGCATTACATTTTAAAATTGTGTAATTGTAACGCCCCAAAATCTACACGAATTACTCGTTACTTGTTCCTTGTTCAGCTTCCAAAATGGCCTTTAATTTTTCGTTTATCTTGTGACAATTGAAGAACCCTAAAGCTCAACTGAAATTGCCATTTTTGCAAATTTCATCTAGTATATTTTGATCAAAGAAAATCAGTGTTGAAAATTGTGTTTGCTCTTAACCGCTCTGAAGGTGTTATTGGTTTAAAATCTTGTTGCATTAGCTCCTTTAGTGTTTACATCTTCTAATCAAATTCCGTTGGACTCAAGCACGGAAAATATCTCCTTGGCTTGAATATGATGCTTCAAATTTCCAATGCCTCCTTACTTCACTTCACTCAAGGAATGGATTTCTTACAGAGAAGCTTTACAGACTTCATAATGTCTAATGCTTTTTTCCATCATAAATTTTCCGACATTGTTTCAAATCTTTAACAATCATTATCCCATCCAGGGTCCAAATCTTGACTCCTCAAAGTATTATGATACGATACATTTTGCACAGTTATGCCAAGATTTAATGCCAAGGCTCATTATTGAAAAATGTTGACACGAAATCTTCAAATGTTTTACGCAGTTGCACTGCTTGAGTCAAAAAACTCCATTTTTTTTGTGAAGAATGGTCTGGATGGGGTAAACTATAAAATATTGGTCATCTACAATTTTAGCAAAAGTAATTGTAACGAGTAACAATGAAAACCACTTCTCTTCTTTCTCGGGGTCCTTCATTGTTAATTTGCTCCCTCTAATATTCGTAGGGAATACGTGGGCCTTGTTGATCCGGTAACATCTTTCAAGTCAGACTTGGACAAATTTTTAGATAGCATACCAGATCAACCTTACATTCAAGGACTAGCTCGGTCTGCCACATCAAATTCGTTGGTAGACCAAGTATCATATAAAATTGAAAGGAAATAAATAGACGAATTATAACCTTTCATTTTAATTGCACTCGGGTTTCATTCCCTGTAGAGGTTAGAAAAGCCCGTGAAAAAGCAACCAAAAAAATATGAATAAACAAAAAATAAAATCACGCCATTACATTTTTTCTTTTTTTGGTTTGATTTTCACGGGCTTTTCTAACCGCTACCAAGTTCATCTATTTAACAAGATCTTGTGGTCGCATAATGCAGCTGCTCATTTGGCATAAAATGAACGAAATTTTTGCTCCCCTTCTCGCGGTCCACATCTCCGAAGTTCGTGACCAAGTACACTTGAAGTACGAATGAATCACCCTGTAATCATTCAGTAGATCAGAGGCGATTTGGAGAAAGGATGTACATCTCTGTCACCGTTCATTTTGAATTTTGCTTGGCTTTTTCGTTGCATTTCAATGGGCGTTTTTAACAAACGTATTTGCATTTGTAGAGCAATACCAGTATTCATTATAATGAATGGCAAGGCGTAAAATTGCTCCGAACAATCAAACCGGCCTGTGGTTTTAAAAATCCAACACTCTTGACTTCACTTTTCGATTTAATTTTTTTTTAATTTATAGAAAAAAATATAATTTTTTTTCGAATCTATGTATAATGCAAATAATGTTGTGTTACAAGTGTATGGAATTGAATGCAATCAATTGAGCCGATTTTTATCTTCAAATGGACACCTGACAACTTACCTTTCAAACGCCCTAAGATTGCAAATTCGAACAGTGAACAGCATGGGCTGTGTGTGGTGGTCTAGAAAGTTTGTCAAAAAAAGTCTGGGGTGCGCAGCTTCAGAAAAGTTTGACTCTTATTTGCATTCTGACACTTGCACCATCATGTTGCCACAACCATGCTTCTCCATAGGTGGTTTGAGACCAGGGAAACATATACATAGCTAACAACTTACAATATTTTTTTTTTTTGGGGGGGGGGGGTTCACGACTTTTCTAACCGCTACAAAGAATGTAATCCCCGTACTGTTAAAATAAAAGGTTATAATACGTCTATTTATTACCTTTCAATCTTTATATGATATTTGGTCCACCAACAAATTTGAGTTGGAGATCGAACTAGTCCTTGAATGTAGAGTTGATATGGAATGCTATCTAAAAATTTGTCCAAGTCTGACTTGAAAGATGCACCGGATCAACAGGCACGTATTCCCTACGAATATCGAGAAAGCAAATTAAACAATGAAGGAGCCCGAGAAAGAAGAGATGTGGACTTCATTGTTCGAACTAGCCTGGATTCTCGAAGACTTGAAGGTGCTCTCAAAACGCACATTAAGCCTCTACGGTCACTAGAATTGACCCTAAATCTGGGTTGGGACAAAGCTCAATGGATGCTTTTTGAAGACGTACAGTATCAGATACCTTTCATATGTTTCTCTGAATACTATACAATCCCAACCTTCTCCACTCCTCTGATACGAGAGCTTTCTCATTCTTGTGATGTTCCTTGTGAAACATCTTTCGACTTGTTCGCCCTTTTGCAAACCTGGTGAACTCATCGGAGCCTAAATGGGTGAAGCATATTCAAGATGTGGCTGGACAATCGACTTGTACAGAGTTAGCATTTGTAATGCTAACTCTGGACTTAAATGTGCGATATATCCAATCACACATTTGAAAAGCATTACCCACCTTCAGCTGGATATGCTCCTCGAACTTTCCATTATTTGGAGGACTACACCTAAATATTTCATAGATGAGACCTGTTTAATATCCTATTCAAAGGAGTTGAACCGAAGGTCATTGAGCGGAATTTCATTCCGTTCAGGGCCATATTATCTTAGTAACCAAAGAATAGATTATTTCTAGGTCCTTTGCAAGGTTACTGGAAACTTGCCATTCCTACCAGAAAATAACTTTGTATCGTCAGCATAAGAAGAGAGACTGGAGTAGAAATACTAAGTTTTTGAAGCTATGCAACGAAATTTGTAAAAAGGGGGGCCTAAGATGGACCTGGGGAACACCTGACTTGACGTCATGTATGTCACTAAGAGATCCCTCAACCTTAACAATTTGCTTCCTATCCTGAATGAAGCTTCTTATCCAAATGACAACCCTGCCTTGGATCCCAATGTCAGGAGTATCTAAAAGGCCATGATCTACCTTGTCAAGGGTCTTGGCAAAATCAAGAGAGACAACATCAACTGATTCATGGCTCTCTAGTCCCTCAATAACCTGCTCAATATGATCAATCAGTTGGGTAAGCGTGCAAAAATGTGCTCGGAACCCATGCTGGCTAGGAGGAAGGACTCATGGATATCAAGAAATTCAACAAGTTTGAACTTCATGATCTTCTCAAACACCTTCGCAATATTCGAAGTGAGAGAAATCGGCCTATAATTACTGGGAGCGACTTATCTTCCTTTAAAAATTGGAAACATGAGCTAACTTTAGTGAAGATGGAAACTTGCATTGATCCAAGATGCAACGCATCAAGTACGAGAAAACAGGAGCAAGAACCAGCGAGCATCTCATCAGAAACCAAGAATGTCACACCATCAGGACCAGGAGAACTTGAAAGCCTCAAGTCCCTGATGGCTCTTAAAGCATCTTGATCTGTGACTACAAGATCATCTAAACGCTCAACTTGACTGACCTAGTCAATCTCAACAGACTCATCTTCAGAGCAATGAGCTGTTGCTTTTACAGTCAGTGGGGTTGAAACATACTAGAGAACTGATCTCCAAGCATATTAGCCATAAGCTCTACATTCCTTATGGCTTCCTCATTAACCTCAAAAGGCCAACAGGGTGTTCATACTTCTCTTAGAGTTCGCATAAGAGAAACAAAGCCTTCGGATTCAACATGACCTCCTGAACCACCTTGCTCTCAGTTTGTAACTGGTCATATTCGATGGAGGCCTTAATCTTACCTGAACTACGTCCAACTTTTTTTGGAGACTAGCCACAATTACTGGATTCGAAGTGCTCTTCAGCTTTTTGTTAGTTTGCAACTCTTTTTTGAACAAAGTCTTCCTTATTTTGGAATTTTTTGTCCGTGTACCACCTATCGGAACACATTCAGAGATTGCTAAACTGGAGCAAACTTCCATAAAAATTGAAACTAACTTATCAATGGCTGCATCTATGGACGATTCCTGTTTCAGAATTGAAACCAGGTCCAGTTCTTCAAGTCTTTCTATAATCAATATAATATGGTTTATATTTTACTCTAAAGCACGCCGGCTTTGAGTAATGGTCGACCCTATCTCAAGGACATGATGATCCGACAGATTACTAGGTGTCACATGGATGTAATGGATCAGATCAGGTCATTGGAAAAAAACAAGTCAAGAACGCTATTCGCTTCTGTGGCTACACCAACATGTTGGGCGAAATTGCGCAAGATCGCAAACTCCTCCAGCTTTTCAAACGACTGAGATGTCGGTTTCGAAATGGGAATATACCCCATCAGGACTAACCTGATGGGTTAGTCCTAACTTCTAAAAAAAATGGAGTTTTTTGACTCAAGCAGTGCAACTGCGTAAAACATTTGAAGATTTCGTGTCAACATTTTTCAATAATGAGCCTTGGCATTAAATCTTGGCATAACTGTGCAAAATGTATCGTATCATAATACTTTGAGGAGTCAAGATTTGGACCCTGGATGGGATAATGATTGTTAAAGATTTGAAACAATGTCGGAAAATTTATGATGGAAAAAAGCATTAGACATTATGAAGTCTGTAAAGCTTCTCTGTAAGAAATCCATTCCTTGAGTGAAGTGAAGTAAGGAGGCATTGGAAATTTGAAGCATCATATTCAAGCCAAGGAGATATTTTCCGTGCTTGAGTCCAACGGAATTTGATTGAGAAGATGTAAACACTAAAGGAGCTAATGCAACAAGATTTTAAACCAATAACACCTTCAGAGCGGTTAAGAGCAAACACAATTTTCAACACTGATTTTCTTTGATCAAAATATACTAGATGAAATTTGCAAAAATGGCAATTTCAGTTGAGCTTTAGGGTTCTTCAATTGTCACAAGATAAACGAAAAATTAAAGGCCATTTTGGAAGCTGAACAAGGAACAAGTAACGAGTAATTCGTGTAGATTTTGGGGCGTTACAATTACACAATTTTGAAATGTAATGCAATTACAGTTCGTTTTTCGAGAAAAGGAACGAATTACTGTAATGTCATTGCTTGTAATTTCGTTACTGATGCCCTGTGTATATACCAACAATGCATGGACACATTTTCTATGCGAAACCGAGCCCCTCACCATCAGGCTGACAAGGTTAGTTTCCAACAGTGTTGGGAACCTGACCTTTCTGGAGGTGATGTCCGGACACAAGTTGTCCTTCCCGGTCAAGGACTTGCTAACACCGTATTGTCCTTGGCCGAAATCCCTTCGGAGTATTGGCGATTACGCACCTTTCCTCGGCTTCCAGCCAAATGCCATCAACAACATAACATCTCTGCAATAACCAAGAATTTCATCACTTACCTTTACCTAACTGTGCCTGTACTTTCTGCTCTCACCCTCTTCACTTTTTTCATGTGCACTGAACCGATTCTAGTCAAGTTCACTTTGATATCACCTTCTAGTCAACTATGTTATTGCTTTTACCATTTTTTACATTATTCTTTTTATACACTTTACAGTCTGTATAATGTCTATACACCATCTTTTCTTTTTATTTTTACGCCATGACATGACTAAGTGCTACAATAAAGATATCAAATTATATCAAAGTTTCAAAACAAGTTTTTCTTCATAATCATCTAGTCATTCAGCACTCTATCTCTTTCTCTCACTGTCTCAGCAATCAACATTGGAAGTTGAAATTAATGTTAAAAATAATTTCAGCAATCTGATTCACAGAGTATCTAAGCTTAGTGAAAGACACATAAAAGATTTAGCCTAAAGAGCCAATGTGTCTTTTTGAGCGAGAATAATTTATGTAAGGGCCATGGTTTAGGTACATATACATAGAAATCAAACTTGATCCATAATGACTGCTTTGCATCGATAGCAAAGTCACTCTCCCAACCTCCGAATAACCTGCTTGAAAACAAAGTTTGAATTGTGTGGATACTTGACAAGGAGACCACAAGGTGGAGTAAATGAAAGAAATTACGGAAGACTGAAGATATGAATCACTCAACCTCAGCAAGCCATTGGGACATGAATGTTGCACTCATTTTGGGAGCTGGGAAGAGTATGGGGAGATGTGGATCGTGTGGTTGCGGGTGTGTAATGGCCATAGGTAGAGATTTGTGGATTAGTTGTGGGTGAGCTCAATCGTGCTAAACGGGATGGGTTGTTTTAACTGACGACTTGCTTCCTGATTCATGAGAACAATATTGATTTCGTCTCAAGGTCTGAAACGTCTGAAACCAGGGCGTCCAGATTGAGAGAGAGAAACTGCCTCAGTTATATCAAATTCAAGGAAAGAAAACTATTCCGGCGGCATTTTAACCCAACGTCACACACATACTTGATCTCATTTCCATTGGCACGAGATTAGATTTTTAGTTTAGGTTGACTCTCACTTCCTTACATACTCACTCATGAATATTATTTCATTGAAAAAAAACGTTCGCCTCATCAGAATCTTTTCAGTCATACAAAAGGTCAATAATTTAGTGAAGTCAGTCAGGCAACAGCAAAGATAGCACTGAAGATTTTTAAGGCTTTGTACGTAAACTCTTGTTCAGGTAGGTGGCTTCACTTCTGTTTCAGTGGTGTATCATTGACTGAGTTCTACTTTGGTGTGCCATTCCCAAAAAAGGAATGGCTCCAATCTTAATTAACGAATGTGTATTCAACAAAGTTACCTTTTGTAGAAAAATGCTTTAGAAACATCGTGACAAAGTCCCAATCCCAAAGTTAAGCTAAAAAAATCCCTGTTAAGAGCCCATTAGAAAGCCATACGCTAATGGAATACTATTGATCACTGAATGAAGCTTCTTGCCTTTAGACCGATCTTTTTTGTTGTTGCCTCCACCAAACCCCAAGTTTGCTATAGGTTTGGTAATAAGGTTGGCTTGGTTAAAAAAAGAGAGTTAAAAAAAAGGTGCTGTAGGTATCTCTGAAACATGTGTAAGAACACATTGAATAATGATAAACGTGAGTTAAAGAAATTGTTGTTTTTTGGTGGCATGATTCATGTACTTGATTGTTTCAGCTTTCGCTTTTCAATGATTCCTACTAAATAATATAAATTTTGAATCATGCAAGAAAATGTTATGTATTTTACTTACATTTTGGTTCAAGCAGATAACCTTAAACGAGTACAATTCTCTTTAGATTCTCAATACAGGAAGCATCAATGCTAAGGCAAACAGAAATAAGTTGTACCATTGATAGATAATTCAGACTTCAAGTTTCAACTTTTTTTTCGGACTTCCTTACCGCTACCGGGATTGGAATCCCAGCAGTTCAAGACGAGAAGATTATTCATTTTATATGACTTTTATTTATATATATTATTTGATCGACCAACGAATCGGAGTTGGCTGATCTGGCTAATCCTTGAATATAGGGTTGATCAGGAATTTTAGTCAAAAACTTGTCCAAGTCTGACTTAAATCCTGTTACTGGATCAACCCCAACATATGCCCTACGAATATTTGAGGGCGGCAAATTGAACAATGAAGGAGGCCGAGAAAGAAGAGAGTTGGACTTCATTGTTTTAACTAGCTTGCATTCTCGAGGTCTTGAAGTTGCTCTCAAAACGCACGTTAAGCCTCTACGGTCACTACAATTGACCCTAAATCCTGGGTTGGGACACAGCTCATGAACGCTTTTGAAACCGTACAATATCAGATACCTTTCGTACCTTCTCTGAATACTATACAATCCCAACCTTTCTAGCCTCTCCCAATACGAGAGCTCTCTCATATCCTCAATNCCCTGAGCTGTCTTTCCGCCATTTCTAGCTCTGAGGCCAGCGGGCAGTCCACGTCGTCCACTGTCCAGCCAAGCCAGCCAAGCCAGTCAAGCCAGTCAAGCCCTCTAGTTGGTGGGTTTCGTGGGTTTGGTGTGTTCTACGTCGGCCAAGTGTGTGTTACAGATTACGTTCAGAGTTACGTACGTGAGGTGTGTGCCTTATAGCAGAGACGTGGACGGCCAGCACCCGCATCCATCCATCCATCCACCCATCCAGCCATTGTTGTCTGGGCCGCAGTGGGCGTGGTAGCTCTGTCAGGGCGCCTGGCACCCCCATCCTCGCCACAAGTATCAGGTGAGATGACACGGGCTCGTTTGGGGTCGGTCCCTAGGATACACCTCAACCGTAGGAGGTCATCTGAAATATGTAAACGTCTCCGTGGCCAATTATTGACTGCGGGCCCAAAAATGCACGTTCTTCTTCACCGATTAGTGGGCGGTGCTCATTTTTGGATGGGTGGCCCAATGTTCAATGATTGAGATGGAGACTTTAAGGGTGATTATTCATATCGTGTGAGGTTAAGTATAATAAAAAGTAGTACCGCCAAGTCATCGATGGAGGATAATGTTTAAACGGAAAACCTGATGACCTAGGGGATCGGATGACTTGGTGGGATTGAAAGTTC
>NC_081444.1:2587858-2593885 GCF_007210705.1 Tigriopus californicus
AATCTTGGCCATTCCTACCAGAAACTAACTTTGTATCGTCAGCATAAAAAGAGAGACTGGCAGTAATACTAAGTTTTTGAAGCTATGCAACGAATATTGTAAAAAGGAGGGGCCCTAAGATGGAGCCCTGGGGAACACCTGACTTGACATCATGTATGTCACTAAGGGATCCCTCAACCTTAACTAATTGTTTGCCTACATTTATTGTTTAAAGGGAAAACAATTATATTTACAATCATTCACTTGTCAAAAGTCAAATTCATTCTCTTCCGCTTACTCTTGCTGCCTGATTTTAACAAGGAATTCTTTGTTGAACAACTTATGCCTGGTCCATTCTAACATCATAAATATGCCACCCACTCTTCCAAGAGCCCTTGCAAATCCTAAAAGAGTAAAATTATTAACACTTGGGACATCCAAATACGAATAACCAGAGCTAGAGAGCTTTCACTTGTCTACTTGTAGCATACCAGCGACTTTTCATCAACATCTTCTCCCCTCAATTAATGCTAAAAAAGGTACTGGTGAGCTTAGCAAAAGTGATATTCCTTCGTCGGTCACCAAAACTTGGGAAACTCTGCTTTTCGTTATACCATGTTATTGGAAATGATGATCACTAAGGACGTCATGTTACCAATCCTAGAGTATGCAACTTGCGATACGACATATTTTTCACATTCCACAATTCTTTGGAATTTCACCCCTAGACGGTACTTGAGGAGCGCTGAATTCTTCATTTAAAATCTGTTGATAAAGGCCGGCATTTTGGAGCACATTCTCTTGTTTCGATTTTTGTTTGTCCGAACTGAGACGAAGCTGACTGAAAAGGACTACTACAAGCCCCATTGCCTCAAGAATAGGTACGTACGTGGACAAACAAACGTAGAAACAAGAGAATATACCGAATATACGCTCCAAGATGCCAGACTTTATCAAGAGATTATTTAATGAACAATTTATGGCCCAAGTACTGCGACGCATTGATTAATCCGTCAGCTACTTTGGGAGACGTTTCAAATTCTCTATGGGTAAAATTCCGAGCAATAATGGCATAAAAGTCATCATTTTACCGGAGGCGTATACTGAATCATTGACAACGGGTTAACACTGGTAATCATCGTTGCCAACGAAATACTACTAGGAAAAGAAAGCACAGTTTCGCAAGTTTTTGGTGACTAACCTTAAACAGCATTACTTTTGCTAAACTTGGCGTTGGCTTTTTTAGCACAATTTAATGAAAAAATATGATGATGAAAAGTCGCTGGTTGGCTACATGTATACCATGCATAGCCCTTGGTTTATCACTATTTGGATGTATGAAGTTTTTGCAATTTCAATCTCATAGGGTTTGAACTTCAGGTCTCTCAGAAGAGTGGGTGGTGTATTTATTACGTTAACATGGATCAGCCGTAAGTTGTTCATTTAAAATACCTGGTTAAAAGAGCCTTATTCCTGTATTTCTCCCGCGGTTTGTCCGCCCCGAGAGCAGGCAGAGGCCAATGAAAAGGATAAATTCAATGATTATAACAAGGATTTACTACGACGTGATCCATCTGCCCGGGCTGGCCGATGGCCAAGCAGTCCGGCCCAACTTGATCCCTACTGGTTGGGCAAGGTCAGACCATGCTCCTAGACCTCAGCCCCAGAGTAATCCCACCAGGATCCAAGTCGGCAATATGGTGGGTGGGAAAATTCCGAGGACTGGCTGAGCCTAGAGGGCTTTCTCCAGACTCCCTGGGCTGGGTCGCCCTGAGCTGTCTTTCCGCCATTTCTAGCTCTGAGGCCAGCGGGCAGTCCACGTCGTCCACTGTCCAGCCAAGCCAGCCAAGCCAGTCAAGCCAGTCAAGCCCTCTAGTTGGTGGGTTTCGTGGGTTTGGTGTGTTCTACGTCGGCCAAGTGTGTGTTACAGATTACGTTCAGAGTTACGTACGTGTGGTGTGTGCCTTATAGCAGAGACGTGGACGGCCAGCACCCGCATCCATCCATCCATCCACCCATCCAGCCATTGTTGTCTGGGCCGCAGTGGGCGTGGTAGCTCTGTCAGGGCGCCTGGCACCCCCATCCTCGCCACAAGTATCAGGTGAGATGACACGGGCTCGTTTGGGGTCGGTCCCTAGGATACACCTCAACCGTAGGAGGTCATCTGAAATATGTAAACGTCTCCGTGGCCAATTATTGACTGCGGGCCCAAAAATGCACGTTCTTCTTCACCGATTAGTGGGCGGTGCTCATTTTTGGATGGGTGGCCCAATGTTCAATGATTGAGATGGAGACTTTAAGGGTGATTATTCATATCGTGTGAGGTTAAGTATAATAAAAAGTAGTACCGCCAAGTCATCGATGGAGGATAATGTTTAAACGGAAAACCTGATGACCTAGGGGATCGGATGACTTGGTGGGATTGAAAGTTCGAGCCTTGATTTTGGGCCCCTCCCCCCGGCCGTGAATGGGTCCCACCCCATTCTGGCCCGATTGAGAGTTGACGTGTCGGCTTTGGGCTAAGGCGTGGGATTTTTTAAAGGCCTCATCAATCCGATTCGAGGCAGGCCCGGTCCCAGCGTCAACCTGAGGCCTGACCTGAAACGGCGGCCATCAGCCTGGTCCGGGCATCAGGCCCAAAGGTTAGACCAGGTGCATCCTCCCCTCAAAGTAGAGTGGAGTGGGCCTTGGTAGCCCCCACCAGACCTCCACCAGAGGCTAATTGAATTGAGAAAGCGCCCGGCTCACTGGGTTCCACAGGCCCAGGGTGCTTGGTGCTCCCTGGTCAATGAGCTGGCCTGGTCCGGCCTTTGTGGCGCTGATGTGGCCCCATGCCAGGCCAGTCCACGGGGCGGGCTCGTCTTGGCCATCCCCTCTAAGACGTGGCTTATTTTGCAGACCACCATCATGTCCACCCGTGTCTATGTAGGGGGTTTGAGCCATCGAGCCCGGGAACGGGATGTGGAGAAGTTCTTCCGCAAATACGGCCGCATCAAGGAGATCTCACTCAAGAACGGCTACTGCTTTGTCGAATTCGAAGACTATCGGGACGCTGACGATGCCGTGTACGAATGCAATGGCAAGGATGTCCTGGGCGAGAGGTAAGTCTGAATCTTGGACGAGTTACCCACTAACCCCTCGCTCTGAACGAGATCCCGCTGTTTAGGGTAAATGTGGAGATTGCCCGGGGCACGCCTCATGGCCGGGACCGCGAACGTTGGGGTACGAGTGACCGAGGAGGCGGCGGAGATCGGGGCGGAAGTCGCCGCGATCGATCACCCCGCGGGGGCGGAGGTGGCGGTCGCGATCGCCGCGAAAGTCGCGACTCCCGCGGTCGCCCCGTTTGGTTGGAGAAGTACGGTCCGCCGACCAGGACCGACCATAAGGTCATTGTGGAGAATTTGTCGAGCCGTGTGAGCTGGCAGGTAAGTGTGGGCGGGGTTCGGGTCGGACCATTGACTTCTTTTCTTGCCTTTCCTGCAAATTTGGCCAGTGTGGGACCAGTTTGTTTGTGCGTGTCCGGTTTTGGGGCTCGGCCATTGAATATAGCGTCGAAATCAAGCTACAGCCCTTGCACAAGTTGAGAGAGATTGCTGCTTTCGTACCTTTCACGTGTCATTTTAGCGTGACATTGAAATATCTCGTCTCTCTTTCTTTCTTTTTTTTCTTCCCAATTTATTCACACTTGCCTCTTGAACTCTTCACTCACTTCTAAACGCGAGATCCGATCTTCCGATCTGTGCCCCCGTGACGAATTGGAGCCATTTTGAGCCGCGAAATCATGCCTTCCCTAGGTTGTCCCCAAGTCATTTCGCTATCATTGTTCTCCCCCCTCTTTCGATCAATCCCCCCCCCCTAACCCTAAGCTAGAATGTGTATCATTGTGATGTCATCCGGAATTAAAGCCTTGTTTTGTAACTTGCTCTTTGCCAGAACCAAATCATGACCGAGGGGTGTGATGACAAAATGCCATTTGCCACCACTTGTGTTCTGTCACTCTGATCGAGTTGAGGTCGGGTTCAGCCGCACAGCAGCCGCCCTTGTCAATCATGATGCCAGACTGACAGAGCGAGACAGACAGACAGACAAGTGAGCGAGCGAGCAAACAAAGCGATGCAAAATGAAGCTGCCGCAAGTTCCACAATGAGCGAGCGAGGGAGGGAGAGATAGATCCGTACACGCAATTCTCACGATGACGCCATGATCGATCGCAAAGACCGGCCAAGGCTTCAAAATGAGGCAATCCATTCGTTCCTTACAAGGGGCTCCTTCCTAGACGAGAGATCCCACCCCCTGTTGTTCAATTCACTTATCCCTGGTCCTCCGTGTGCGTTGCTGTCCCTGACCAAGAGAGAACGAGTGAGTGAGAGATCATGCTTCTCTTTTTGATGGCCACTCACTCCCCGCCAAGTGCGAACTTGGCCCATCGATCCCACTCTCTATCTCCATGGCTTCGATGCGGGTGGAGGGTTTCCTCACCTGTTCCCTTCTCCCAATGGGCCTGGGCCCAAAGCCCCACCATCCAGCGAAAGATTGGGCGTGCTCTCTTGGGAAGCACATCGTGTTGCCGTGTTGCCGTCCATACGATGGGACTGTGGATTTCGGGCCGTCAACCTTTTTCTTTATCCCTCTGACCTGGCCTTTCCATTTCCTGACCCTCAAAAGACCAATCCTGGTCTCTTCGAGCAGCCTTGATGATACGCAATGTTCCCGATGCCGATGCTTCAGTGAGCTCTTGGCCCATTTCAAACGACCCACATCTTAGTCCCAAGCACTTTGAAGGCAAAAAAGAAACGACCGACAATACCATGTGTACGATTTCACAATATCTTCTTCATCGGCAATTGTCGATGTTTAGCTCACATTGCTTCTTCACGCTAACCCGAAAAGCCAAAGAGAAAAAAGGTAAATGAGGTCACTCGTCATTTTGAAACAATTGTCACTGTTTCTGCCGCTCAGTCCTTTCCATATCTTTCCGAGTACGTTTAGTTTGTAGCATGTAAAAAAAAAAAACACTTGTGTCCAATTGACTGTACAGCCATTCATCATGTTCCAATCAAGCAGAGTCCAGAGGGCCCGGTGGCACTTGGCGAAAAGATGATGACCGCCCCAAATCCAGAGGGCAAGAAGCCCCTGGGCCCCATTGATACAAGCAAGAAGCCCACGAAGACTATTGACTACACCCGGAGCAATCAACTGTTTTGGCGTTTGTTTGGATTTGATTTGTGCTTTCGAAGTAATTGCAGACACTTATTAGTTCCTCCTCCCCCCGTAAAGCTTACCTCTGCCTGCTTCTCGATCTCTCATGCGTTTGTTCTTCCGCCCAATTTTAAGGACCTCAAGGACTACATGCGCCAAGCTGGAGAGGTCACTTACGCCGATGCCCACAAGAACCGCCGCAATGAGGGTTGTGTGGAGTTTGCCAACTTCGATGACATGAAAACCGCCGTTGAGAAACTGGACGGAACCGAGCTGAATGGACGCAAGATCAAGTTAATCGAAGCCTCGCGTCGACGCCGCTCTCGATCAGATAGTAGGAGTCGGTCCCGATCCAGAAGCCGCTCTCGCAGTAGATCTCCCCGACGCTCCAGGACAAAATCTCGATCCAAGTCCAAATCTAGATCCCGCTCCAGGTAAGGTGGTTGACCGACTTGCCGACTGACTCAACTCATGGTGAGGTTCGTTTTCGCGATTTCATTCAGATCCAGATCCGGTGAAGGAGTCAAGGCGAAATCAGCTTCTCGATCCCGCTCGCGATCTCGATCCAAGGAACTGGTCGAAGAGAAGCGCGACAACGGAAAGAAGGAATCAAGGTAAGTCTCTGAGTGAGTGACCATCCGGGGATTAGGAAACTTTAGACTGATGTGAATCACCATTGTAGAGAGCGATCGGCCTCCCGCGAGAAATCCTGCAGTCGTAGCAGAAGTCGCTCTCGATCACCGGCTGAGAATGGTCGCAACTACGACGAGAAAGAAGACGACGACAGAGCGGATTCGCGCACCGAAGACAGGGAAAATGGAGATCGCGAAGATGATTAGATGAACGGGG
>NC_081444.1:2593936-2600235 GCF_007210705.1 Tigriopus californicus
TGTTTTCAGTTTTGATTTGATCAAAGTTCTTCAGGAATAACAATAAGAACAAATAAATATTATTTTAAAGAACAAAGCGAAATGAACAATTGATCCTGTTGGTGTCAGTTTTTGTTTTCGGGGTAGCAGGGTCCCGCCGAAGACCTTGCGACTGGGCTTTCTGAGCACCCCGGCTGTCACCTTTCCTTTCAAAGGTCTTGGTGCCCATGCCAATTCCTGGTGACAGTAACCCAGATTCCCTCTCCAGTAACAGCATTCGGTTGGTCTTGAACTCAAGAGTGCAGGTTTGAGTCCTCGATCATATACGTCTAGTCGAAAGGATCATCAACTAACTCACTGGCTACTCGTCCTCTACTACCAGTTTTGCATGTTGTTGAAGTCCTTTTGACTGATCCGAATTTGAGGAGAGGGACGAAGAAGAAGACGTCAATACCAACGCCCAACATCCTCTTCCAAGATGCTATTGAGTGTAAGAAAGATTGGTACAAGATATCCAAAGCGTGCTATTGATTACCTTTTTTGAGAATCGCCCTTACCCACCTGTAGCAAAGAGCATCTGAAAGCTTATTTGCGCGGGGGCACCATACTTGGTCATATCTCTCACGAAGTTTCAAGCAGTCACCCCCCTAGTTTTCTCAAGTCGCCAAATTCAAGATCCGGACGTTTTGCATCAACATTGACCTCACTCCCAGGAAGCCGGCTCTTCTCTTCCCATCCAAGCTTTTGAACCCACCCATTTGCCGATGTTGCCGTCACAGTGGATTTTAAGTGTAGTGTTTCCCTTGAAGGTCGTGCCCGTCGAGCCCCCTTAACAGTATTTCCAATAGTCACCTCGGACACCTCCATAGAGAGAGACACACTTTTGAAACGATTCAAACAAAGTGCTAGTGATGTGATCAGTGCCGTAGTGAACCAACCCAAGAATTTCGATGACGACACGACAACCTCAGCCATGTTCAACTCTGGTCGTGATCCTCCCTCTGGCGATCCAATACACCCATGTGCTCTCTCGCTTCACTCCGGACGATCACCCTGTTTCTACAACTCTTATACTACTATTTCATCTACTACATACAATAACAGCACCAAGTCCTGTAGCCAAGTTAGCCTCATCCTCGTCATGAACCAATCCTCAGCATCTGAACCCATATGCCAAGTCAGGAGCTGAAGAGAAGTGCTTTGTGTTCGTCTAGTTCCTAATCATCGTCAACGTCTTTGTCATGCATCTCATCTTTCTCGTTTACATTTATTAGTAGATCCTTCGACAACGTCAACTCACGCGAATGTTTATTATATACATACATACACACTATGAATGAACCGGAGCACCTGAACGCTTCGCATCAACTTCACACCCTACCAAGCGAAACCCCGACTAGCGACTGAAGGATCTCCTTCTCAGGGAACAATCCATGGTGGGAGTGGACACACTGATGGGACGTCAATCCTGTCCCCAGTGTCTTGGTCGCCTGCGTTTCCATCCCAAGGATGAAGACAAGGAGACCTCTCCCAAGACAACGATTCGGGCACGAAACCACGCCTTAGCTTCCATAGGCGTTTCCCTGTTAGGAAATCAGAAGACTTCACGTCAGGCATATGTTTGAATTATATTCTGGGCAACTGGACGTCCGACCTTGAATTGGCCTGAGAGGTCTCATCTTCAACCACACAATGATGCTGTCTCTAGCATCCTTGGCAAACTTGGGGATGAATCTTGCAGAGGTCAGAGTCTAACTCTCTCTCTCTCTCTATCCTGTTCGTAGAAATAGTAGAAAAAAAATCATCTTGCCGTTTGCTCATCTAAAATTCTACTCTACATATTAATCATCAATCTCAACTCGAATGTTGCTAAAATTAGAGTTCCAGAAACCAGAAGAAGTCCAGTGACCAGAGGGACACGTCCATAAAGGGTATGAACACATGTGTTTTGAGGTCTATCCAAGCATCGAGATCACCTAGAGCGAGGAAAACAACAACAAAAGCAAGAGTCAGGGTAATGAGGAAGCCCTTGTGACCCAAGATTTGCATTCCCTTCACTCTCGATCTAGCAATGAATCCTAGAAAATCAATTCCGCTCATCGTGAAATAGTAGTGACACGCAGATCTACCTTCGAATCGGATCCAAGCATCTCCGGTTTTCATGATGTGCTCATTGCCAGTGAATGAGTGATTTTCTGCTTGAAGGACCTTGGTCTCATATTGATTTGGAAGCCAGTGACTGCGTGCATGCTCGTTCTTTGGAGTTTCACAAGCAGGCCATATTTTTGCTTTCATCCCGACCTTTCTTTCACAATACAATAGAGAGGGTCAGTAGTCAGTCAACTCACACTCCCTGTGCCATGTGCGGTAGAAGAGACTACAACCGATCCAACTACGTGCTCCTTCTCCCTATACTACTTGTTTGCCAACACCTAATATTATAATTACTATTACTACTACAGTTAGAACCACTGCTACTATGACGACTACTTTAACAACTACCACTGTCCAACAGAACTACTGCTCCTCCATTTACTCATTCTCCTCCTCTTGTTATATCCACCTTTTGTCATTGCAACATCGTCGTCATCATCATCCTCCTCCTAAGTGTACAAATGTACATTATTTATGCACTGTTTTCTGCAACTGAACGCAGAAGTTCTCCAGTTAAGATGGAACCGTTTTTTCTTGTCATAGTTCATAATCGAGTCATTTTCTATCCTTCGTATTCCTATTTATGAAGAAGCACTTTGACAAGTTTTGATCATAGTGGATGAGGAATCAATGAGAAAACAGAGAGAGAAAGAAAGAGCGAGCGAAGATGTGAAGAAAGTGAAAGAGAGAGAAGAAAAGCTGGAGCCTTTTATTGCATCGGGTGGATACTTGATGGAAGAAGACGGAGAAGAAGAAAAAGAAGAGAACAGAGAGGAAGAAGATTCATTCATATTGAAAACCCTTATTGTGAGAAACATTTGTCAAACAAGTGTGATCTAATTGAGAAGAGTTGAAGATTATCGCCCTACCCAAATCTAGCATTGATTGGCGCTTTTCCCACGTTGTGGCTCAGTACGCTCATCAGCATCCTTGGATGGTCGTTCTTTGGAACCACTGGACGTCTACGGGCCTCCTTTGAGATGCATCTTGTTCTTCTTTACCAGGTAAGAGAGACATTTGATTTGATATGAAGCTTTATATCCAATCAGGATTCTCCACTCATGGCCTTTTTTTTCTCTCAGCCTTGCTCATGTTTGATGTTGGTCAACATTTTTGGAACCAAACTGTCTTGAAATGGCCCCATCCGGTGGCATCTCAAGAATCAGCCTCAAAAACGTCGTCACTATTGGCCTGTAAAATTGGAAAGAAGTAAACATGTTCCAAAGTCTCGCTACAACCATCCTCTCCTCCCCAAAAAGCAGCCAACTTCTTCCTAAAAGACGACAAAAAGATGGAGTGGAAAATATGATGTCCAATTCTGGTCAACTGAACGACTACAAACCTTTTGACAAAGGGCAACTGAAAGCCCGCCTCCAGCTGGTATGAGACACGCTCGGTAGTAAGCTGTGTCGCCGTCAAACGATGAATCTAGTGGGACCTCATGAATGCCGTAATACACTCAGGGAAATAGGGCGATGGGAGAGATCGTGCTGGCTCAGCTGGATAGACTGACATTCATACTTCTTCTGTCCCTCTCAAGAAGATGGATCTCATTGCTTCAACCATGTCTTTGATCCAATAACCCCCCCTAGCATTCCCACCCTGTTCATCCTTGAGCGGGAGGCCAAAATGATTGAGGACGGTCCAACCACCAGCAATCCATCCCCCGTGCTTGCCACGCCATGGCGAGCAGAGACACGGGAGGCCTCAGAGCCCTCAACATTTTGGATGGCCACGCATCTTCTCCACAACTGTGTGCTGACCATGCCTGTTGCACGGCACTCCCCATTAGCTCCCACAAGATGACCCCTCTCCATTCTGTCGCCCAGCTAGCGGTGTAGGTCCTCGTTTTGGGACTGCACATTCAAGATACAGAGGCACACACAGCGCGTGTGTTTCCCTGTATGAAATGGTGTCATCATGGTTACCACCTGACTTAGAAGCTCTTATTGAAGAAGTCCAAACTTATCCGATGACAAATTGGATGCTTCACCCATGAAGGACTGACTTCTTGGCACCATGGGCATTGCTTGACCAGTCTGCCATGCCTTTGGAAGTCTCATCAACGCGAGCAGCCTGGCTCACGCTGGTAAGAACTCCATGTTTATGCTCCATTCAATGGGCTTTGACCATTCCTTGCTA
The DNA here is from genome assembly GCF_007210705.1 of Tigriopus californicus. Classification (NCBI taxonomy): domain Eukaryota; kingdom Metazoa; phylum Arthropoda; class Copepoda; order Harpacticoida; family Harpacticidae; genus Tigriopus; species Tigriopus californicus. The sequence continues at coordinate 2,598,212 of NC_081444.1, forward strand.
CTGTTTCAGGGCCTTGAGTCACCGCCCAAGGGCAGTTTTCTTCTGCTTGGTATTTAACTGTACGAGATGTCCACTCAAGCAGTGGCAATGCAAGGAACGGTGGGCGCAATCTTCAACCAACCATCTAACAATTTCAACAGCAACTTTAATCTTCGTGACCATGAACAAGTAACTGAAGGGAGTAGTAGTACCTATACGTTACATTCTCAAAAGCTCAACAACCAAATTGAAAACAAGCAAAAACATAAAAAAGCAAGTGGCACTTTTGACAGAGCAACAGAAAGCTCGCCCTAGAAGCAGACCATTGTCAGAGCCAAAAAAAAGCAAAACAAAAATGAATGAAAACAGCCAAACGCTCATGGGATCGATTCAATGACTCAATCAATCCTGTTTTGCCCACATGCATGATGAGAAGAAGTCATTGCAGGGGATTGAAATAACTCCTTTTTTTGCCGGGGTTAACCGAGGGTTGTCCCCCAAAACTTGTCCCTCCTCTCTTTAGAGATAGGCTTCGCTTGAGGCAATTGTGACTTTAAACCTTAACGACCCTCCCCCGTGAAGGAATTTTCTAAATCAGATTTCTTGTTGGAACCACCGTGTTCGCACACCCCAGTGAGTAATTGTGTATGCCTTGATTTTTGCATGTGAGTTTGAGTCTTCAAAGACTGTTTTCCTATTGCTATTAGTGTATTATCATTTAGCAACAACAACAACATCAACAACAACAACAACTACTACTTCTACCACTACTACATCAACAACAACAACTACTACTATTACTACTACTACAAGAACTACTACTACTACTACAACTTGATCGAGCATCAGACCGCTTGACCAATAACTCCTGAAAAGTGTCCACAAGTTTCATCCTACTGCAACATACTGTGAAGTCAGCATATTTGAGAAACGTAAAAAAATAATAACGCAATCTTTTTGAGAGCATCAGTACGCTCGAAACCAGTCCAAGGAATCGAATAATCAATCCCCTTCTTCAGTTCATGATGGCCAAGGAGCAGTTGGTTAGATTTAAGAGAACCAAATAAAAAAAATCACTGAAACCCCCAAAATAGCTACCACCTGAAACGAAGAACCTTTAATATCGAAATACGAAGAGCCCCCATTGATTCCCAAAAATGAATGGAAAAGCCAACCCTAGCTGTCAAATGAGACCAGCAGTTTGAACCCAAATTTGCTCTTTTGCCGAACTTTGCTTCTTTCGGACCATGTCCTGTCTCTGGGGCCTTTGTGCAACATTGGAACATCTTTTCCAAGCATCTGAAGATCCTTCCCATCCTAAACTGTTTGTCCTGGAAGGGTCCTGATCTCGCATCCCGGGATTTTTTTTTGTATTTGATCACTGAAGCCTCCAGGAACAATGTTGATTTGTGGATCTTCCTCCATCAATGCATTTTTCTCATTTCCAATTACCCTTAACATCCCCCAAACTATCCAGAGACATGATTCCAAAACCCAAGTTCAATCCCACTCGGCAAATCCCACTGGCATAAAAACGCAAGGTTTGATGTTCCGTATAGATCATACACTATACAGTACAATTGCAGGCATAACCAGCATCTCTATATATCTAAACCTCTTACGCAAGAAGAGTATAAAACAGATAACAGAACAACCCAAGAAAACCACCGTGGATCGGTGAAGATCCACTCCAAAAAAATGAAATGACAAAAACCCTACAAAAGAAAGAAAAACAAGTTTGTTCAATTTTGGCCTCTAAATTCTTGAAATAAACACCTTCCAATTCGGCATTAAAAGCTGTGTATATTTCTCGCTTTCATTCCGTACTAAGCTAGCAAATCAACCATTGGGAGAGGACTGCCACCGCCCTTGATGGACCCACTAGACTGGAACGCTTGAGAGCTGGACAAATCCACGGATGATTGCGCACTCCATTTGTCCATCATTAATCGTGGTCCAGTCTGGCACGGATGGCCTCCGAGTCTGGCTGGAATGGCCGAAGGGGGTCCCAGGCCATTCATTCCGGACATGACTTGACGACGATT
>NC_081444.1:2600271-2607934 GCF_007210705.1 Tigriopus californicus
ACTTCCATTGAGAGACACGTTATTTTGGACAGTGGCGAAGGTTCTCCTTGTAGGAACGGGTGACGAGAAGAGCTCGCTATTGTGCTCCGTGAGGACAGGTTGACTCGATTTGGGAGAGTATCCAATGTCCTCAAGCACCCTTGTGTTGGAGGTGGCGACGAGATGTTGGTGTGGGGTCTTATTCAATTTCACTGGGGTTGAAAGATGAGAGGTCTTCAAAGGACTCTCGTAGATGGAAGGCCTTTTGTGATGGGAAGGAGAGACAAATGCATCCAAAGCCAGATTGTGGGCGTTTTGTGGTAAAGCTTGAATCAACGGATGAGTGCTCTGTCTAAGAGCGAGCTCGGTGAAGCTATGGTTCATATCTTCGCTCTCCTCGGATCCAAAATGGACCTGGAACAGTCAAAACAGAAAGATCATGTCACCGACACTGACTGCGGGATCGGACTGGGAGGAATAGCATCTAAGACATAGGACATACTTCCCTAAGAAATGTCATATTAAAGAAACAGCTTATCTTAAACATGATCAAGCAAATCATTAGGTGGAGACAAACTTTTTCCGAAGACAACAAAAATGACCCTTTAATTAAGACAGGATTCCCAAACAGGTACTAACACGAGCTCTCAAACGGCTGATGTTTCATACAAAAGTGTTTCAAAATCCCATGGGTGCCTTTTTCAAATAAGATCATCGAACCAATTATTTGCATTACTTTATAAAAGTTTCCAACCATCTTCCATTTTGTCCCCCCCCCCCGTCCTTTTCAACCAACCTACCGACAACGCTCATCTTCGTTCGTCTTGATGTTTTGACGCTATTCCTCCCTATTCACTGTTGGAAACGAGACAAATTAATGCAGAGACATTAGTCTCCTCTTACCCAATTTCCTCGCTCGTGCTGTTGGCAGTCCATGGTATCTAATGGTTCTTTCTTGTTCTGCCTCGAGATCTCGTCACCTGCCTTGGTTTCTTCTTGGTTTTGATTCGACCTACAAGGTTGCCACGGATCCACCCGGGGCCCTTCTTTTCCATTACAGGGAGCTTCCTCAAAGTTATTCGAGAAATTTAGATCGATGAGAAGGTGGTCGTGGTCCTGGTTCTTTATTAGCAGTACATTGTCCTCGCCGGCTTTCCAGCCATTCGTGAGGTTATGAGAGGCAGAAAGAGGGGGAGATGGAAGAGGAGCACGGCCCACTCGAGGTTCAACTCCATCCTTAAAGCCTTCATTGGGGATTTGGCTCTTTTGAGAAGGCTCAACGAGAACTGGCTCGTGATGGGGACCGCTTCGGCTCTCATGGGACGAGTTGTAACCTGGAAAAGGAGCTTTATGTTAAGTTTGAACAAGCTGCGCGGAATTGTCTTGAAAAAAATTTCAACCCGTCTTAGGAGGGAAAGGGATAATATGCACTTGAAATTGGAATTGGGATTGAGAAGGTGCTGAATTATAAAATTAAGAGTGGGAAGAGACGCCTTAACTGAACTTGAGTACTTCCATCAATCTAGCTGGGACTAACTTTGGTAGGAAAAACTACGTTTCAAAGATGGAAAAGTCTCCTTGCTAAGTTGCCATAAGTGAAGAATAGGAAGAGGTGGAAAAAAAGTTGCTCATTTCTTTTTTCCCTCTTCTCAGTCTTGGGCAAACTTTTTCCTCATCATCTCACGTTAGGCATGAAACTTGGGAAGAAGAAAAAATCCATAGAGACTAGCTCGGTGTCAAAAGTTAACCAAATTTTCAATCCTCGATTGTGTATTCTTGTCACAAGCGCGTGCGTTTGAATTGTCGTCATGAAGTCAGACTATATGACTAACTTCTCGGGGATAGATAGATGGCCATTCATTTCCTCTCAAACTCAGATTACAGAACGGGACTGGCAAATTTCAGAACGTATCACTTGGTAGCGCCTCAAGCACGGCAGATCTGTCGAGTAAACTCGTGAGGGCCGATAATAGTGGTGGCATCCTTTCAAATTTGAATGATCTTGTGTCACTTTGAAAGAAGATGAATCCCTCCCATCAACGAGAAAGACTCTCGCTTCCAACCATTCCACAACCCGACCGAATCCGGAGCTCGTCCTGTCACTCCGTCCATCAGGGAAGCCCTCGCTCCCGTTCTAATGAGACGTCCCGGAGAGGAGAACACCAAAAGGAGATCGATCGGCTTTTTAACAATCTGGATAAAAAGTACGGCAAAGACCGCGGTCGGATTCCCACTGATGAGATCGTGAGGTCCATGCGGAGCCTAGCGCTAACCTCCAAGGACGGGGTTTGCAAAAACCTAATGAACCGCATTTCCCAAGTGGATAGAGATGGTGATGGGTACATTGTCCGTGAAGAGTTCTACCACTTCTTCCATCGAGCCTCTCCGACAAACTCGACTGAGGTCGGAACGAACCGGAGGTCAGCAGAGGAGGACCTGGAGGATGGAGACCAACAATCCACAAGTTTCATCGTGCAAATGCCAGAGGATGAAGAACGGGATAATTTCATGTTTCAAAAACTTCAGAAGTACCTGACTGCGGCTGCCTATGCAGAGAGGTATACCTGCAGTCCACCGCCATGGTTCATCCTCCTGGTGACCATCAGTCAGATCATGGTGTTCATCTACCATTGGTGCCACTTCCGGACCCATCCGTATCACATCAATTCTGGTAACACCTTTGGATGGCATGGTCCCTATCAGTTTTGTTCCAACATGATTTTCCATCCCAACCGACGATACGAATGGTATCGATACCTCACCTATGCCATGGTTCATGCCAATGGAGAGCACTTGGTCACCAACTTGGCCGCTCAACTGATTGTTGGATCACTCCTCGAGATGAGTCATGGGTCCATGGTGGTGTTCAGCATTTACTTCTCCGGGATCTTGGCCGGTTCATTTTCCACATCTCTACTACGCCCGAGCATGCGATTGGCCGGAGGTTCCCCCGCCGTCTACGCCCTCATAGGCGGTCATCTGGCCTCGGTGGTTCTGAATTGGAATGAGGATAAGTGCGTGGTTCGGATGCAAATCCCGGTTGGACGTTCCACTCTTCAATACAGGACTCATCAGGGACATGCCTTCCGGATCACTCGCATTGTTGTCATCCTGGTGTACATTCTTTTTGACTTACGTAACTTAGTCACGGATGGCCGTCAAAGCGATGTGGTCTATGAATCTCATTTGAATGGGTTCGTGGTCGGTTTGTTGGTTGGACTTTTGGCGGTAAGAAACAAGGTCAAAGAACAATGGGAAACACGGTGCCAATGGGGGAGTGCCTTGATCCTATTCGCCTTGGCCATGGGGTCCTTGTTGTTGAGTGTGTTGGGCAATGACTTGTATTCTTTGATGGGATATGATGGCACTTACTTCATGATGAATGACTACAAGGATCGCACTGGACACACGGACGGTTGTAACTATTCAACGATTCATTACCACGTCTAATTCAGCCTTTCTTCAGATTCTTTCAAAGCTGTGTCTGTTCATTTAGGAACATTTCATTGGACATGTGCCATGCACTCGCAGGATGATAGAAAAAAATAATTAAGAATCATCAAAGATGTGTTCCTTCTACAGCACTTGATTTACAGCAGATTGTTTTTACTTGCTTGGGCCTTTGAAGATTCATGAGCATCAAATCTTGTTGAAACAAGTCCTACACGTATAATATGCTAAATTTGCTCCAAACTCTCATCCTGACTTGGTGACACTGGCAGAACAGGGATTGAAAGTCACTCTGAGGTCATGACCGCCATGACTCATCAACATTGAAATTGTATGCGTTGGCACTACTGGACGAGTACATCCCAAAGCGCAAATCGATGCATACCCATTGCCCACAAAAGAACCCTTCAAGATGAAGAGGCCTGTACCAGAACAATGATACTAACAATGGCTCATAGGCCCATGTCCTGGACCATTTCTATGAAACATTCAAGGGCTTGCTCTAACATGATAATTTCGGATATCTGAACTAAGCACACTGTTCCTTCTAATCTCTGTGGTGTATTCCTCCTTCCACAGACAATTTAAACACCTCAAGCCTTGGGAAACTACATGTTACGGCTCACTCAATTCAAGTTCATGTGTGCAAAAACTTAGTGGTGAGCATCTCAAGTCATAAATAAAGGCTAAAAATGAGGGCCTTGGAATTTGCTCGCTCAAAGGCCAATTCCACGCAAAACAAGCTTGGCAAGAACTGGAAATTTTGGGGGCACGGGGAGAAGGCAAAAAGACCTCATTTCTTTCATGTCAAATATACCCTCTGAGGAAACCATCAGTAACGTGTTTATTGAAAGTCTGGTGTGCTCGTCAGCGCCACTTGGAACTCGCAAACTTGTCGGAGTGTTCCTCGTTAAATCGAACGTGACCAAGAAAAAAACGGGGGAAAATAAGATGCCCCTTTACTCCACTATTTTTAACCTCTGACACTTGAAATTGAGTTTAAAGACGGGTTTACGTTCGAGACCGTTAAGAAGATTGAAAGTGGGTTAAATCCGTTCCAGGGATTTTCTATTGCTGCTTTCCCTTTAATTCCCCAGTTTGTACTTGGTGGGTGGAGTTGAAAGGCATTTCAGTTCGTTAGTTTCAGTTTTTTGTTGGCTTGGCATAAGTTAGCCGAGAAATTTAGAGGAGGCTGTAAAGCCAACTGGGATTCTCTTAGGACGTTTCCATTCAAGTAAGAAATCTAGGGAATTTCCACGCAACGACTCTCAGCGAGGCTAGAGAGCAAGCTAGGGTTGTGGCAAGTTGGGCAAGGGATTTGGAATCAAGTGTAAAATACACAAGCTCAGCCTGATTAATGGTGACAGCCTAAAAGCAAGAAATATGGGTGGATGGTTCAGGTCCCATGGGCATTGTATATACGAAAATGTTTTATCGCTCCGGGATTTATCATGGATCACACACTTTTTGTACACTTGGAATGCCATAAATTCCCATTTGTGGCTGTCTCCAGAGGTGATCCACAAATGTGACCAAACTCCAAGCCTTGCTAACTCAGACAATAATAGAGGTCAAGAGTGCAGTTTTGGACTTCTTAAAAGGTTGGAGATTTTCATATCCCCATATACTTACCCGATGATGAACTCGACGAATTCGACACAGAGGGTTTGTTTGGCACTTGTTGACGGCTGGTTGGGATTGAACCTGGTTCATTGATGGGCATGGGGTCTTTGAGGCTTTGTACTACGACGGGTGGTCTGGAATAGCAACACGTGCTAGCTGAACAACAGGATGTACTCGAGGAACATGTTACAATCGAGCTGGACGGATTGCACTTTCCATCCTGGAAACGACCCGAGCTGGGAAGTGAGCTATCCGCCTCCACTGGACAATTGACGACCGTACAACACGATGGACGACAACACGAGGGCGACATCTGGGCACAGGTCTTCATTTGTCTGCGACGTCTTTTGCGCTCTTGTGAGGTTTGCCATAATTCAAAGGCCAGATTGAAGGCTTGAGCAATGGTGAGGGTAGCAGATTGGGCCTGGAAATAGAACGGCCAGCAGGTTGAAGGTGAGATCTAGGGAACGAATTTGGTTCCATTCCTGTTGAGTTGGATCGGAATGGGTCTCCCTCGTTTTTCAGAGCTCATAAAAGGATAGTTCTGATAATCAAGCCGCGATTGTGGCTGGATGAAATGGTACCAGAAAACTTCCTGTCTGAGATTGAATGGACTCTCAAAATGGTCTCTATAAAGAATTAACGACCTCGAGAATGGTTGGGAACATGACTTTACTTCAGGGCAGGACCAAACAACGACTTCATCTTATATTGGGAGCAGACCAAATGTCTGTAGTCGATGAGGGCATGAAAATCTGATCAAAAGTCGTCAATGGGCCCCGTTACGTTGAAGTGAACTCAATTTGGAGGTCAGCAAAACCGGGGTTAGACGGAGCTTAGCGGGAAAAGAACTTGATGGATAACCTTCAATCTCGTTTCTCGATCCCCCTAGAAAATTGGCACAAATTTTCGTGTTTTTGGCGAACTGACAAAGCTCCTGATTTTTTTTTCGTTCTCCCCCCGCTCTCGCATTCTGACATCAAGGGCCTTAGGGTGGGATCAAATGAAAATTGATTCCATGGCAGACTTGATCCCGAGGATGACTTCAATTCCCGGGAACTCCCGGGGTCCGTGTTGAAGAAGGATTCCCGTTCCCAAAGTCTTTATTCTTCCTCGTAAGTTCACGTTTTCAAGTGACTGCATCGTCATTCCCTCAGAGCCCCGAGAGAGTTCCTTGAGATCATCATAAAGTGAAACATAACACAAAGAGGCCCTGAGAAATGAATACACCAAGATCCTTAGGCCTTGAAATGTTGGCCAAATGAACATCATAGATCTTGCTAGACGGCAATGAATGTCAGAGTCCACAAGAATTACACACCCACACTCTCAGAAATGGGAGAGGGGGGGGGGCCTTTCGTTCTTGTATACGAGTACGTACATATACTGAAAGAGTACTTCGAGAAAAAGAACACGAATCCAGGCTCGTTTTACTCTCTCGTTCTGAAAAGAACCCCAGTCTCGAGGTCGTCCGTACGAACTGCAGCGTTGGTATTTGGTAACTTGAACTGAAAGAAACACCAATACTTATTTACATCCGTTACATAAGTGGCAATGGTTGAACCATTTGTTCAACCAAAACTGGTTCTCTATACCAATCATGGCTTAGTTCAAAGACATGAAATCACAGTGCTAGATGCAACCTCAAAGAGTAGATAGAGGCCATTGAAGTTCCTGTTGTTGGTTCCTCCGAATTGACTTTTCCTCCATGAAATTCGGGTTCTTAAGCCTGAGACTCGGCTTTTTTTAAAACAGTGCTTGGCCCTGATGCAGTGGAGGAGGCGGGATATATGTACACACGGGTTCCTCTTTAAAACCTTCGTTCGTAAAGAGCCCAATTCCATTCCATTCCGTCAAGTAACTAGGCCCCAAACCACACAAGCACGATTCCGGAAGAAAACAGTAGGCCAGAAAAAGGCCCCAAAGAACGGAGAGCCAGTCAAAGTAAAGAAGACCATCCAAGTGGAATGGTTGATGACAAGATGAACTATAGGATGTAATGGAAGTGAGATGGAACATCATCTTTAATCTCCGTCCTACATACTCACTTGTTCTCGATCATAACCCTGATGAGGTTGCTCGACGAGTTGGAACTCGATTAGGAGTAGAAAATGATCCCAAATCACAATCTAAGTCCTTGGCCAAGCCTAGTACTACGAGATGAGAGCCTTGAAGGATCCAATTTATTTCATTAATTGAAGTAGTCGGCCTTGCTCATGAGTAGCGCTGCTCAAAACATGCAAATCCATGTTTTCCTAACTCTTTCCGACGTATTTGCGCTAATTTGGTTATTTGTACTTTCTGCATTTTCCACGGCCTTTGTGGCTCTCAATATGTCGACGTTTTAGTGTTTCACTTCTGACTTTATTTTATTCTAACTTTTTTGAACGGCTTGGTTGCTTGACTATCGAACTTTTTGCACATGCGCAGCCTTCCACGATAACATTGTTTGAATGGATCCCTACAAACATTAGTGTCAGGAGAAGACAAGGCTTTTTTGAGAAAATTCGGGAGTAATGTTTTACCTTTTTCATTGTCAGTTTGCATTTTGCTCATGAGTAATATTTTGATCGTTCTATTCAGTGGAAAGAAAGTTAAGAAAGCTAAAAGC
>NC_081444.1:2607970-2608243 GCF_007210705.1 Tigriopus californicus
CAGCTCTGCCAAAAAAGTCATTGGTCACAAATACCAGACTTGAGACTTGTTCTTGCTTGCCCCAAGAGTGATGTTTTTACCCCTCCAACAGGTAAAAATAAGGGAGTGGAAAGTTGGATGGAGAAGTGCCAACCCTATCTGGACTTGCCAAAGCCAGATGCTACCTGAAGATTTGCCAACCAACTGACACACAAAGAGCAAAAAGCGTTGGGGAAGAAGATGGAAACTTTCCATCTTCACTTCTTAGTTCGGCGCCCAGTAACGCCCGAATTT
>NC_081444.1:2608279-2617005 GCF_007210705.1 Tigriopus californicus
AGTGAAGTTTTTTCGGAGGGAGGCCCCATTCTTGAACAAGCCCCAAGATTGGTTAATGTCTGCTATGTCGATCCTCTGATACGTGCTTCCGGCCTGTTTGGATATCCAGGGAGGAAGTACGTACAAAAACCTTCCCCGCAACTTCTTCTCTCCAGTTTGAAAGTGAATCTCCATTCAAGCTACGTCCATCCACCTATCAACGATGTTTCAAAGTAGTCTTCTAATTCCAAATGCATCTAAGCGAGGACGGACGAGAAGGCCGCTCTTTGGAATCACTTGAAGCGGCCTTGTTCTTCCACAGAAGACTCCAACAGCTGCAGCTGGATTGAAGAGAACATACAGTTGCGAGCATTCATCCACCATTTCTGCGTCCTAAACGGTGCCCATCCATTGTGGATGTCGTCTAGCTTTATATGTTCAATTTCCATTGCCGTTGTCCTGTATGGGCTGGGCTCTCTGTCCCCTTTTCTTTTCTGCTTGGCTCGCTCTTTCGTTTTGTCTATGGCCGCGTTTGGTCCTCCTCAAGATCGTCGTGGTTCGGGTTCTTTATTGCATGCATGATGTCCAAAACAGGACCAATAGTCCGCCGACCGACAGCTCAGTTGAAGAAGCCTCAACTATGTGGAATATTTTTTTTTTTATCACAGAGTCCACGAGCGAAAGATCGGCTAGAATCTGTCAAGCCACATACTACGTACTGTTAGACATTCACATTCAAGGATATGAAATATTTGCCATTGAACGCCAGATGCCAAAAGATCCTCGAGAGGATTTACGTACGACCAAGGTGAAGACAAAAAAAAGCCAATCAACAACAATTTTGGCTCAATATTAGGTACAGTACATGAGCATCAAAGATTTTCGGGATACGGACTTGTGTCTCGGAAACCAGTTATTTTGGACCCTATAGATTGTCCTTTTTTTTTTAATTTGAAAGACACATTTTGAAACACCATCGCATTCCTTTTTGAAATGAAAATAAAAGCCGTGGAAAGTCAGCCATGTCTTCTCCTCAATGCACTAAGACTCTGTCAATGTCAAAATTTGCCAACAAACTCTTTTCGAGTTGAAATATGGAATTCAAGTTTGTCAGCCACTTGCGGGTACTTCTATTAGGAACAAATCCTCTTCGAATGGAATGGAAGGCACGACCTCATTCCCAGAGTTGTTGGTACTAACTTTTCGGTCTTCCTTCCTTGAAGCTATGAATGGTCCCTAAGCTAGGAAAACATGCCCAAGTACTTGCAGGTATTCTATGGAAGACGTTTTCGTATTTCCTCTTTAGCTTAACTAGCTGGGGACCAGAGTGACCACTATCACCTTATAGAGGGTACCAAATGTGGAAGAACCTTTGCACAATATTGGTTGGGACAATCTTGCAAGTTCTTCAATGGAATATTGCATTTGGGCCCTCCTTATTCCATTGGAGAGTGGAATTTTCCCCGTGCATTTTGGGGCCGTTTTGGGTTAGAATATCGTTAAAGACTTCAAGTCAAGAAGGGAGGGGAAGACGGGACAGACAAAGATGGATCTGTGCTTTTGAGCGCTATTTTGGGTTTTTTTTTTAGAGAGAGGGGAGAAAGCCGGTCCTCATTTTTCCTCGTTGGGCGTTGCCTGCAAATTGGAGAAATGGCTCCGAATAGGGATTTTTGGCTTTCCGCAATTTGACACTCCATGTAAAGACGGATAGTTCTTGGAGCCCCCCGCCCTTTTAGGTACAATAGAGGTCTCATCAAGAGTCCGATTGGACAAAGGAAGGGTCAAATGGGAGTTTTCAACTTACATTTATCTTACGCTCACTCCATTTGCTTTTTCTTTTTCTCTCTCGAACGAGGTACGAGCAATGTACGGAATAAAAAGTGGCGGCTAACATAGACGTTATGAAGCCCTTGCTCTTATCTTCTATAGATAAAGATGGGCTACAAATGGACCCACAGTTCATTAGAGGGCCGAGATTCCAAGGACGGCCATATTTGTCCCAAGGACTGACCTTTCTACCCTTCATTCTTGGCATTTTGGGCGGTCCTGTATCAAATAAAAAAATGAAACTAATTCATGAATCTTAACATTTTTGAGAGTCTTGAGCGAGAAAATTTGAGGTATTTGCAATCAAAATATCTGCAATACCGGTTTTTACATAAAACAGACTGAGAGTGCTAAGGATAATTTCCAAAAAAACGGTCTCTTTTTTTCAGCGCCAAACTAACCTAGCTTCTGTGTGATAAGATATTATCCTCGAGCATGTTTGGGAAACACCGTAATTCGTAAGCGAAAACAAACTGAGGAAAGTGGTCAATTTGGCCAGCAAAGGCCATTCGCCAAGCTGCAAATACATCCCGATTTCTTACTTAGTCTACTGTACTCATTAGAGAGTAAGGCCAAGTCCCCCTAGCTCAAGGCTCTCAATTGATCACTATAAATTGTGGGCAAACTTGGCTACTACTCTACTCTCCGTACTCTATCCTATTTGGAAGCGAGAGGAAGGCCTTGGCCAAGGATTTCCAACTTGATCTCCAAGTTCTGGAAACAGAAACTGAACGTCTCTGGGGCTTCATCCATGATTTATCGTCGCGAAAAGTAATCCTGTAAATCAAACGAGAGCAAATATTGGTTGACTCACCATTTTCCTCTTGGGACACAGAAAAGCATGGCATTCCAAAGTCTCGTTCTTATTGGTGGCGATGAAAGCGAACACCCGGTCGTAAGTGGCATCCGCCGAACAATACGAGATTCTGAAATGAACGAGTAGTCATTAATTGAGCAGGAGGTAATTGCATCGAGTTGTTCTGCTCTCTTTGGTTCGCAGGTAGATCGCTGATTGGTCCAATGGCAAACAAGGATCCCCAATTGGCACAACGGGGATCATGCTCAAGCTCAAAGGTACATCGGAGAGTGTTGACAAGAGCGAACGAACTTTAATCAGACGGATCTCTTGATGAGGGAGTCTGATTGGAAATCTATGGTTCCACCCAAGGCCTGGCCTAGCTTCAACTTAATTATGGCATTCTCGACGCATAAACAGGGCGAATCAGATTGATTGGTATGAGCCTCGTGTTGGATCTGTTTTGCCGTTTCCCAATCATCCAATCTCGAGAAAAGTGAAAGCGGATGAGAGGGAGAGAGACGGATGAAACTATCCAAACAAAGGCAATATCTTAATTGGACCCTTTTTCGTCCATTGGCAGGGATGAAAGCCCCAAAGAATGTGACTGGTCTTTGTTTTGATCTTTTCATATACTCAAAGAGGGCCTGATGTTTCTTTACAAAGAGCGGACCATCGACATACATATACATACACAGGGTCTGGTAAACAGACACAAATGAAGAACAAAAGTTGTCTCACTTTTGGGACGGAAACAGACAAACACCGACTTAAAAGCTAGTGTCAAATGATGCAGTTCCATAGCTCCATTCCACGGTTGAGTCACGGACATTTCCCGCTAAATTGGCCGCGAGAGTTTCGCAATTTCCAAATTACCATCTTTATTACGTGGGCTCAAATTGCTAGCGTCTAACTTTTGACTTGAGTGTTTATCTAATATTAATGAGTTGCCATCAAAGGCAATGTAGGCAATTTGTAGAGAGTAGGTGCCACCTCATTTTCCACATTCTAGAAGACATATTTGGGTTCCACGAATGCTACAGAAACATGAGTGTGAGGTGAAAAAATAGCGTGTCTTCTTTACAGGCCAAGCTCCTGGTCTGTTTTTTTTTCTTTTTTTTTGGGGGGGGGAGTGTATGAGGTTCCTGGTAGTAAGAGATGCAACATGAAAAGTCAAAAGGAACATTCAACCGAGTTGAAACGAGGGGAGAGAAGATGATCCTCTTAGGAATGGACCTTTGAAGATTTCCGTAACTAAGAAAAAAGAGCGACTAGAGCGGGAGGTGCACACACAAAGGCACAACGGAGGATGTTAGTAGAAGACTACATCCTGGAGATGCGACAATTGGTTGAATGATGGTTTTATCTTGTCTTGCCTTCGAGGTATGAATTGGCAATCGATGCTGTTGGTTTCGGGTTTGGTATATTGGAAGCAATTCTGGTGTAAATAGAAGGACAGTTCTCTGATGCAAGATTTATGCTCTCCCCAAAAATGAAGTATTAGCTCAGAACAAAGAGAGTTGGGGGCATTTGTTCCCTGCTTTATGAGTTCCTCCCATTACCACAGAGATTGGGTATTAGAATAGGGTTAGCTGGAAAAAGGGGTCCCTAAGAAGATGGGGGATACGAGGGGAACTTTGTAAGAAGGATATTGTTGCCTTTGAGGCAAGTCCGGAACCAGTTGGAACGTACTGATCAGTTAGTTGCAACGGGAGGTTTTTATATGTGAAAAAGTAAGAACCTAAAAAAAAATGTTTTACAATAATCACCAAAATTGAAATGTTGACAGATTAACTAGATTGCCGTTGGTTCGTTTAGTCATTTTATGAGTTGCTTTGGAAATTAAATCAAAACAAAAAAGTTATCTGCGAACTTGACCCTAGAGGGAAATGGGAACCCTGCTTCAGGTACCTCGTTGGTTCACAGACAAGTATGATTTGTTTGAAAAATACTTTGCAGCTATGAAATCAAGATCATATTTTTGACTGCAAGATATTTGGCGCTTATTTGACTAAACCTAGATGCAAAAATTAAAACAATTACAGTCAAACTAAGTTCAATTCAGTTTTTTTTAATGTTGGCCATTTTGCAAAGACTTCGAATTTTCCCTGAGAAACCCCCAAATTTACCGATTTCATTAAGATTATACCTGACATTAAAAAATATCACCAATAGATGGCGCCAAGGGTTTTGAGAAATCAGGATTTAAATGCTTGGAGGCGAATCTTATTTCGAAAAAAGTTTGGATTGCATTATTAACGTAGAATTCGGACACCCTTAAAAGTACCCTTGGCAGGCATCAGGAAAAGGCAGGAAATTTGCTGTTTTTAAAAAATCATCCGTCGGTAGAAGTAAAAGAAATTCAAGGAAAAATTGAAGTTATTTGGGGCATTTTGTGGCGGCAGAGTTTAGACAAACATCAGAGCCAACGTTCACTGGGCATAGACTGGACTTGTCATTAATTTCAATTTGCTGACTTGTATAAGCTCACAATATTTTGTTATTAAGCCAAGATGTTTCTAGGACAGTGACGGGCGGAACTACACCAAAAATGAATTTTCTTTAGCTTTGTTTTACAACTCATTAAATAATTGAAAAATCAAGCGAATCGACGTTGCGAGTTGGTTGTGATGTTTGTTCAAATTTTACCTCCGCAAAATGCCCAAAGTCAGGGTGCCACATTGCATTTTTCCTTGAATCTCCCTTATTTCCCCTTAGGAATTCGGTAAGTTTTCGGATCAAGGATAAAATCTGAAAAGTTATTACCCTGAAATAGCCCACAGATGATCTATTACTAAGCTAATTGCCCCCAAAACGCCAAAAGTTGTTTTGCCACCCTTAACTGATGCAAGAAAAGGGGGGATTTTATCCTTGACACATTTTAAAGATTCCATCCTCGTCAGATCTGCAGAGCGACGAAATTCTAATTTGCACTACATTTAACCAGTTTTATTCGCAAAGATGCATTTCTGTTTCCGCAAGTAAAACTTACGTTTGCATTGTGTGAACCCTAACTAAAACCTCTTCTTATTCTAAAGTTATTTGTAAGATCTACAGAGCGAAACTCGAGGACAGATCTACCGTTAGACCCAATTGGTTTTCTTGAAGATGAGTTTCAATTCAGGCTTTCTCCTGTCGAGATTGCATTCATCTTGGCAGTTGACAAATGCATTCAGGGTTGACAAAATCTTGCCGACTCTGTCCTTTGTTAATCTGCTTCCCTATCCGCTAAAGCTAAGACTTTGACAGCATTAGCCATACCACAAAAACAAACCAAGGATACCCGCCAAATGTCCTTGGAACTTTCGGTTGTCTTTTATGAATAAGAAAAGGAAAAAAGTGCACCACCAAACTCAAACACACATTTGTAAGTGAGTACTATGCATGAGTATTCTATTTCAATTGCCGTTGGCTGCACCCTGCAAAAGTGCACCTAAATTATTCGCCACTCTTTCAAGCCAAACCCTTTCCAAGGTAGTCTTCGAGTGGTCAATATTAAAGCAAGGCCTTAAATAAGTCTTGAACGACCAAGTGAATTTGAAACTGAATACCTGTAAACTGACACCTCGAGTCGTGTTTCCTCGGTGATCAGATCGATCATGTGGATTCCTCTCAATGAGATCGTCAACTTCACGTGTGGTAACTTCTTGCTACGGGCCTGAAAATGGGAATGTATATGTTTATATTTCTTTCACAATCGGGCACCATGATAAGTAAACCCACAGCCTTTTTGGCGAGCTCGGCGAGACTGGCCATTAAAAGCAAGCTTTCCTATTGAACAAAGCCCTTCTTTTTCCCATAGGAACTGACAGATCCCCATAGGTCGGTCTTATGAAAACAACTTGGCGGCCTCCAACTAAAAGTAACTTTAAAATTTACCATTAACATATTGTGCAAGTTTGATCAAGAAGTTTATTACTCCTGATTAACAATTCGCACATAAACAATCCTTCAGATTGGCCTCTGGAACCAAATCTGCACGATGATCAAGAACGGCTCATTCTTTTCTCTATATGGCTAAACTTGTTTTAAAGATCACCTGGCCTAATCCCCACCCATGAATTCTATAGTAGGGTTCTGCGATCCATTTGTTCCCTCACTTGAGAAATGAGCAGTAGAAGGGGATAAAATTTACAAACTTGGCCCTTTGTTCTTGTGAGAGACCATACGAAGCATTCAGCTGGCGTCTAAAGTGGGCAGTGTTGGCCAAATGCCTAAATAATGACGTCTCAAAGCCATTAATGATGCCATTTCCCACTACCTTCACCACAGAGAATGGCCTGGAATCCCATGCATTTGCGATCGCCAAGACGTGGTAAGAGAGACTTTAGGTAAAAGAGAGAAGGGCCCACTTCCTACCATTGCCACGATGGTCTTGATGGCATCGGCTGTGGATTCCTCGCCACTGGCTTTATGCACTAGACTTGATCCCAGGTATTTGACGTAAAATGGAACACCCTCAATGACTGGCTCTCGGACTGTACTCCAATCCTCGGCGAGTTCTGGAACAAAGAGAAATTGTCAATTTAACTTTACTATGATCTAAGTCAGATTGAGTTGCCATATCTATTGTAATTCTGGTTCGATACAGTCACGTTTAGAAGTCGTCCGATCCATTAATAAGATTACAGATCATCCCTCTGAATCTATTGGAATGAAAAAAGTAATCTCACCAAGCACCATGAGTAACCTAAACCTTTTGTTCAACCAAAACAAAACCAGTGATCTAGAAAAAAAGTAAAGGGTGCAGGACAAAATCAATGCAAAGTGCAAAATGTATAAAACAGGAAAATGATTTCTCTCCATATTGTTGAGTGAATTAGAATGAACCCTGCGTACTTTACTTGCTCCCTTTTTCACATTTTTAAGCTTGTCATAATCACTAGGACATCAATGCACTAATTTTGGTGATACTCGATATCACTGTCGCTATTTCAATCATGAACCACTGGAATATGGACGGGAATGCTAGCGTCTGGAATTGTCATTTTGGAATTGAGTGAACGCTTTGCATTTTCCTTCATGTAAGACTAGCCCCAGGTTATTACAAACATGTTGTTCAAATTCCAACTCAATCGAACGACTGGGTCAAAAGCAATGCCCTCTCAAAGCCCAGTACATAAAAGGGTACAACAGAGTGAATGATTTAGCCCTTTTGTGGCTTTCAATTGACACAAGATTCATTCGGTGAAGAGCTGAGTTGTAATCTTTGAAAGGGCATACCTTTTGATCCAGTCGTTCGATTAAGTCGAAATTTAAAATATACAGTTGAAGTGACTTGAGACCAATCTCAAGTGAAGAGGAACGCAATGCGTGCAATCAATTCCCAACTGGTAATTCGTCGCCCATCCATCTCCGTCCATGTTCCAGTGGTTCGTGGTTCAAAGCAGTGTCAATAAAAATCAATTACTAAGGAGAGACCAGAGAATGTTGGAGGAAGAGGCAGAATATTAGCTAATGTTTGACTCGAAAAATTCGATGCTCATCTAAAAACCAGCCTAACATGTTGTGATCTTTGAAGAGAACTTTATTTTTTTCACTCCCAATTAGATCGAGTCTTTTCCCAATGCTTTTAAATCCTGTTTCTTCTTGATGCACTTCTGGCTTACACACTCTCAAAAATAGTGGTGGGTGATTTTCCTGATTTGACAGGACTGACAACAAGAATCTCGTCGGTCATCCAAATGAGTATTTGTTAGAAAAATCATCAGACATGATTTGTTTACGTACAGCAGTGGTGTTTTTCAGACCCAGGCTTTATTTGTCCTCAGCAAAGCCGACAGCTCAACAAACGCGATGTACACTCCAATCTTTGGCATTCTTCAGCGAAGATTGTTGTCAAATACTCCTGACGAACCACTGAAGTTTTTTAGATTCATGATCTGCTAACAGTAAAAGGATAATAGGAGTACATCTATTCTATTCATTCCTTTCGGTCAGTTCAAGTATTTGATTTTTGACTTGTACACTCTTGATTTATATCCCCGTTTATGACGTACCAAAAGGGACCTCTGAGCTTGCTCAAAGTAATGAGAATACCTCTTGGTAGGCATTTAGTTTTTTTACCAACCAAAGAATTAATTCAAGAGCTCTCGTACTGGGAGAGGTTAGAAAGGTCTAAGTA